>NC_091126.1:124377703-124977703 GCF_040183065.1 Periplaneta americana
CTTTCATACGCAGCTGGTGAGACAAATTGGCCTATACTGCCATGTAAAGACGGATCCTTTCCCGGTTTCTGGACAAGGATTACAATGGCGGAACGCCGAGCAGATGGAAATACACCCTCTGTCCAGATTCTGTTATATATTGACAGAAGAAAGGATTTCCAGCCGGCGGAAGATGGCGAAGCATGCGGTTATGGATGTTATCAGGGCCACGGGAGGTGTCAGGGGATGTGTCTAGTGCCGCCTCCAGCTCTTCGGATGTGAACGAAGAGTTCAGTGTTATCTGATAAGAAGTTCAGGGTTAGTTTTTCAGCAGTATTCTTGATTTTTAGAAATTCCGGGTCATAATTGGTTGAGCTGCTTATGTGTGCAAAAGTGGTAGCAAATATTTCAGCAATTTCTACGGGACAGGTGGTCGTTACTCCATTGTTCAGAATTCCCCGAATTACAGAACTACGTTTCTCCAGTATCCGACGGACTTTGTCCCATACGATGTTAGATGGGACGTTCTTTTTCAATGAATTGATGTAGTTTGTCCAGGACGTCTTCTTAGCATCGCATACAGTGCGACGAGCTTTGGCTTGAAGACGTTTAAACTGGACAAAATTTTCTTGGGTCGGATGGCGCTCAAATTGGCGTAAGGCACGTCTGAGGTCTCGGATTGCATCTCTGCAGGCATTCATCCACCAGGGGACAGAGAAACATTTTGGCCTGCAGGACGAACGGGGGATAGATAATTTCGCACACTTTATAACCACATTTGAGAAATGTTCCACTACAGAGTCCACACTTCCTTGTCGGTTATCGCCGAATGATATGGACTCCGAAAATCCGACCCAGTCCGCCTTTTTAATAACCCAGTTTGGAGATCGAGATTCCGCAGGATGCAAAGCGGGCATACGGATTCGAATGGCATAGTGGTCACTACCATGAAGGTCGTGAACAGACCATTCGAAATGCGTGGACAACACTGGGCTACAAATGGAAATATCTATCATGGAGTATGTACCACAAGCCAAGGAGAGATGTGTTGCTTCCCCTGAATTCAGGGTAACAAGATTTGGACGGGTAAATACCTCTGTTATTTTATTTCCTCTGTCATCATCGGAATTTGAGCCCCATGAGTAGTGGGATGCATTGAAATCCCCCCACTACCAGATATGGAGCAGGTACTTGCGAGAGAATGTCTTCAATTTCATGCACTGTGAAAGGTTTGTCTGGGGGCATATAAACGGAGACTATTGAGAACTGTATGGAAGGTAAAGTGACTCGGGCGGCTATGCATTGATGTGGCCTGTTGATTTTGAGAACAGAGGAAAAGATACTTTGGCGGAATAGGAGGGCACAACTTCCGTTGGCACGAATGCCGGCAAGGTGATCGTACCGGTGAACGTGGTATCCCGAGATACTCAGGGAGTTTTCGGGACGAAGGTGTATCTCCTGGAGACATAAAATAGCAGGGATTTCAACAAAGATCAATTGCTGTAGTTCTGTATATCTGCTGCGTACACCGTTCACATTCCACTGTACAATATCAGTCATCCGGAAGAGCTGTATCATGTTGGTGGCTTAACAGGGGATCTCTTCTTCTCCTTTCTATGCGAAGATGCTTTTGCCTGTGACTGTTTTGTCTTCGACTCTGGCGACTCACTTGCAGTTCGTCGCACTCCTGATCGTGATCTTGATCGAGGACGTCATCGAGAACGTGTTCTCGACCTGCCAACCAAACTAGAAGTTCGACGTTCTGGTGTTCTACTAGGCCTACAATCTTTCTCTGCTGTCATAGCAACGATTTTCTTAGGGACGTAAGGCCGGATGTCAAGTCCACAAGTGTCGTCTGACTCAGCAGTCTGAGTAGCAGCGTCTACATATGTCTGGGTTGCGATCTCAATTCGCTTCCCAGGTATGTTTTAGAGGTGTCATCGATTCCCTCTGTTGCTTTCTGCAGTACAGACGCATAGGATTTTTCCGTTGCCTTTTCCTTATCTAAAATACGCCTGCGTGCCTCAAAGAAGTTCCCGGACTCGAAGCTCTTCAATCGTCTTTTTTCAGCACATACTTTGGGCAGTTTTTAGAATTAGAGGCATGGTCCCAAGAACAATTCACACAGTGCTCGGCGCCGGTACATGGGGAATCCCCATGGTCAGCACCGCCGCACTTTCCACAGATATTGTTTGTGCAACGTCTTTGCGTATACCCGAACCGTTGGCACCTAAAGCACCGCATTGGGTTCGGCACATACGCACGCATAGGGACACGCTCGTAGCCGACAAAGATATATTCTGGCAAAAGACACGTCTCAAACGTCAGAAAGACTATGTTTAGGGTTCAGTCCGTCCGTCCCGCTTCCGTAGTAAACGGTAAGCCTTGGACACGGACTGTTCCGCCAGCTCTAGTTGGATCTCTTCATCTGACAGACCATCTAGAGAATCTGTATGCACAACTCCTCCCAACGAGTCCATCGAGCGCACGTCTCACGTACAGAATGGACTAATGTTTTTCATACTTTTTCCGTTTCGTCCAAGGTGATACTGATAAACTTTGGAGGCGGCACTTTTACAATAACTTTCTCAGGGTCCAATTCCATAGCAATTTTCGTCATATGACCACCTGTCTTACTTTCTCCTGTCTTCTGTTTCTTATTAGTTTTTTCTGAGGGAGGAGAAGAGGAGCGCGAGGACATTTCGAACTGCCCCCCCCCCTACGGAACCGTCAGCGTCAGCCTGTCACCGGGGGGTGGCGGAAGAAAGACACCTAAAATTCTTCTCGGTCTGTGCCGGCCGTGGGGACCCCTCACAGCCCGATCCCAAGCAAACCACTTCACGCAAGTTAGCCTTCAAACTGGTCATTACACACCTAATGGCAAGTCTTACACCAGAGGCGTGTCGCAGTTTTATGCCCCTACCACGGGAATAACCGCCCGTGGCTCCCCACTCTACATTACACAACCGCCGGATTACTCGGCTAGCTCCGACCCACCCAACAAAGTCGGAGCAATCCGAGACAGCGCGCAGCTTCAGGGGACTTGTGGTTGATTACACTGCGACAACCATAAGTCAGCGGTAACACGTCGGAGCGATATATTCGTCCGGGCTCGGCACCTAAACATGCATATAGGGGCAGTATGGAGGGTCAACTATTGCTTCGTTGCTGGGCGCCCTGTAGGGCCACACAAGTTGGAAGTCGCGCTCGAAACCCTGGGACAGAACAACGGAAATAGGAAAGATCCCCGCTGGTGAGACGGGAGTTTACACCTAAGAACCTTAACCTAAGAATGAATATAATGAACTAGAAGAGGAAGAATAATGTAGCCTTACCAGGCATTAACAAGTCCCGTCATGGTAACGGACGTGGCAAAAACTAACAGCGAGGATGGAGAGGTGAAAAATGGCTGTGATGATGTGGTGGGCGTTCCGCATGCAATGGTGCCGGCGAGGAGAAATACAGCGATGAAAAAGATGAGAGAATGAAAAGGGCTGGGTGGTGATACGGCGATTAATGTCCGAAAAGAAAAGCACGAGAGCCACCATTGCATCCCCCGGTCACCAACTTGGCGGAACCTACCTCGACCGGAATATATTGGATTTAGCAATGATAAATGCTCATACACTACCAAATAATTTCCGATTTTAAGGTCTCTCGAAGTTCGTACATCACGAGCGTTGCGGTAGAACTGGTAGGTTCCTACAGAAAAAAGAGGATGTAACAAACCACATCGATCTTGCAGAGAGAAATTTGTCCTATCCTCTGCCTGATGCTAGCAGCATTGTCAGATAAAGTTGTGCAACGGAAATAAAACTATAAGAAGTTTGTATGTGGATCATGTTGGAGTAAAATAAAAGTATACATCAAATATTAAGGAATTCGAAAATAAAAGATTGATGCATGTCCAAAGGGCCTCAAGTCAAACAAAAATTTTTCTGGGGAGCCAAAACAAACTTCAAACTTTATCAAAATTTAAATGTTTATTTTATAAAGATTTACAAATACAGTATAGCCTATAAGTATATCTTGCATAACGCCCAGACATACGCCCGTAAAATCAAACGAAAGCTGGAGTTATTATCGTTAATAACTTGTAAGATAGTAATAATTCTTACAAGAAAAAGAACTTAAGCTCTATGACCGCGGAGTGTATCAAACATAATTTTCTACATTATATTGATATTTTTTGTGATACTAAAGAAGATTAGTTTCAAATATGTGAAACTTTATCCTGTACGTAAAGATTTTCCATTGACATTCGTTACGAAGATTAAATATTTTGATGTCACATATGAAGGGTCCAGGGCAAAAACGTGCTAAGTCCAATTTTATCAATTTTTTGTTTTGGATGCCATGTAATACCTCAGGCAATAGAGATTTCAGTGGTTTAATTGTACAGAGTAAAAACTTGATTAAGACAGAAATATTTGAAAAATGATAACTCAGAGACAATAGAATGTAATGGACCTTGAAACTTTAAACTTGCTCTCCTGTAATCACAGTAAAATGTGACTTAGCATGTTATTCCCCTGGACCCTTCATATTCTATTATATATTCTGCCTTCATAAAAGTAGTTTAAAGAAGTTACTAATCAGAAGTAGAATCAAAATGTATCCTAGTTGTCAATTTACCGTTCCGGTATTTATAAGTGGAGTGACTCTTACGGTAATTCTAGTGGTAATAGTGCCAAATGTACATACGTCACATACAATAACTCAGGTTACAGCTTCAACAGTTTATACTTAACATTTTACAAAACCAACAAGATTCACTCCTGCATTCAATATTAAACCACACAAAATTCACCAACTGCATTTTGAGATTCAGGTACAATAAAAATCTTTTGTTCAGACACAGGAAGGCATGAAACAACAGATTTCAGCTGCTGATGAAGATTCTGTTCTTTCGATAGCTGCAGAATTCGCAGGTCAAGTAAGACTCAATCTTGTAACTAGCTGTGGAAGAGAGAAAGATACTAGAAGTGATCTTAAAGTTCCTAGCATGAAAACGAACATCGCAATGCAATAGTTGCATGAAAACTAATGGAAGAAAGATTGGAATTTGGTCAGAAGTTTCACAGGCGATAGGTCATTAATAACATAATGTAATGACACAAAATGTTTGGAATAATGCAGCAGAATACAAAGCAGAATACAAATGTGGAGTATTTGTCTTATTGCAACGTTCGCAATATAATTATCCTAACAGATTGGAACAACTTGTACTTCTGTATTTGTTTTACAGCGTACAAGACTACAGATATGTTCAACATATGATGGTTAATGTTATGTACTTTGCAAGACTACATTGTGTGCCTGATGGTTGGGGGAAAAGCAGATTTCCACTTTGGCAGCCCATACATCAAATTTTTAGCTCACTTAGGAAACTGAGTGTTCACGATGACCGTTTCCCTTTGTCATTTTAGACTGGAATTCATTTCTTGGAGATTGTCACAAGAAACGTCCTCGTTTTGCAGATAATTTCAAAAATATTGATATAGCTTTAGCTTCAAATTTTCAAGATGACAGGGAGATTGTTCCGAAAATTTGAAATTCATCTTCTGAAGTGGGGTCAACATATGACACGAAATCAATAAATTCAACAGTAGTTCACAGTCATTAGTTAATAACTTCAACGGATGTTCCCAAATATTCTATGCACATAAAAGAGTTATGAGCGGACAGTCAAAAAATAGTTATTTGCTCCAGAGGCCACAAAATATTGGTCCCACTGTCATATGTACGTCAAGAAATATCCTAACACCTCGCAAGTGGGAGTTGTATTTACTCAGGAAAATAACTTCTTGATCGCGGCCTAACGGACATAAAATCTCTGTCGTTTTAGAAGACTCTGGAATGTGTAAAACTTTCGTTTAGTATAAGGAAACACGTCATCCCTGCGGTGACAGAATGTCAGACTTCCAGCTTGTCAGTCAGACGGCCCTGGATCAAGTCCCGGTCTGGTCTGTGATTTTTCATTGAAGAATCCATAGACATTTGTGGCGGAAAATAACGCAGCAGGTGTTCTCTCGGAGTTCTTCCGCTTCTTCCTCCTCCTATTCTTTCATCATTTCTGCGTTTCATCACGAATCCAAGGCATTGCTCGATCGCCGTCTGGCGACACACGGAGCGATCTGTCCTAGGAAGGAGGGGGGTGCCTGCACGAAACATATGTACGCAGCGAATGCTAATATATTGACACGGTGTGGATTTGGAAATGGGCCTACCTTGGGGATTAGCGCAGTTCATAATAACAGGTCGCAGTGCTGTGCCACAGTGCCCTCCTCAGCAAACTCTATTCCATTTCCAAGGAAAGTCGTCGGACTCATTGAGAACTCAAGTGCTATTGCGGAAAGTTATGCTAATGAAGTCATAAGAAACCGATAAAATATCTTTATAAAATGATAGTCTAAATACCTGTCCACAAAGGACTCGTTAACACTTAATTCTCTGACTGATGAAAATGTCTACTATCCGGACTATTGGAGCACGTAGCAGGCGCCGTTCTTAAGAAGTGCAGAGAGATAAACATGCGTTGTATAAGAATGTTCCTACTGCAAAAAGTAAATCTAACATTGAAGAATATAGGCTAAAGAAGAGAAAGGACAAACATGAAGTAGTTACAGAATTAGGAATTGTAAAATTATCTAAGAACGCCTGTACTTAAGACAATACCTACCAAGTTAAAAGTGTGTTGGAATAAGAAAGTAACACACATTCGTGTATACACGCTTGGAAGATGAACACTCAACTGACCTCGAAAAATGTTGCAAGCTAAGTAGATAGATAGATAGATGGATTTATTGAGCATTATTATAGATACTGATGTACTATATCACCAGAAATTTCTCTTAATCCAATGCACGGGTCTTCTGACCGTACGTGCTATGTAAAACAAGTCCTACTTTGTGGGTTTCACCCCCTAGCTGTAGAGAAGACTATAATGCAAGAGAGAAACTTTCGCAGATCTCCTGCACGAGCTGCTGCTGCAGCTGCAGCAGTGGCAGTAGCTAAGAGTGCTATGACGACTCCACGACATAGATCTCCACCTCGTCGTTCTGAGAAGTCACCAGCCCGACATACTGAAAAATCCACAGCACGTCGCCCTGAAAAATCTCCAACACGTCGCTCTGAAAAATCTCCAGCACGCCTCTCTGAGAAATCTCCAGTACGTCGTCCTGAAACAAGAGCTTCGATTCCGGGAAAATAGTAGCTTCTTCGAGGTACATAAGCGTATTTTAGATAAAGAAAAGAAGGCAATATAAAATGCGTCTGTACTGCAGAACGCAACAGAGGGAATTGATGATACCACACAAAAAAACACATCTTACAAATATACCTGGGAAGCGAATTGTGATCGCAACCCAGACGTATGTAGACGCTGCCACTCAGACTGCTGAATCAGACGACACGTGTAGTCTTGACATCAGGGCTTATGTCCCTAATAAAATCGCTGCTGTGACAGCAGAGAAGGATTCTAGGACTGGTAGAACACCGGAACGTCGCACACATAGTTCGGGTGGTGGGTCAAGATCACGCTCTTGATCAGGCTCTCGATCACGTCCTCGATCAATATCACGAACAGGAGTGCGACGAACTACAAGTGACTAGCCACAGTCGAAGACTAAGCAGTCGCAGACAAGGGCAGCAAGTCATAGAAATGATAAAAAAGGATCCCCTGTAAAGCCACCATAAAAATTTAGCCCCTCGCGATGACTGATATTGTACAGTGGAATGTGAACTGTATTCGCAGCAGATACACAGAACTACAACAATTAATCTATCATGAGAAACCTGCTATTATATGTCTTCAGAAGACACACCTCCGGCCTGAAAACTCCCTGTTCACGGGTACGATCACCTTGCCGGTATTAGTGCCAACAGAGGTTGTGCGCTCCTACACCGCCAAAATATCTTTTCTTCTGCCATAAATGTTACCTCTCCTCAGCAATGCATAGCTGCAACAATAACTTCTTAGTATTCAGTTTTCAATAGTTTGCATGTATATGGCTCCAGATACTCCTTTCGCAGTAAATGAAATTCAACATATTCTGTCGCAGGTATCTGCTCCATATCTGGTAGTGACAGATTTCAATGCATCCCACCACTCTTGGGGCTCAAATTCCAATGATTGCAGAGGAAATAAAATAGCAGTGGTATGTACTCTTCTAAATCTCATTACATTGAATTCAGGGGAAGCAACACACCTTTCCTTTGCTTACGGTACATACTCCATGATAGATATCTCCATTTGTACCTCAGCTTTGAACACGCATTTTAAATGGTCTGTGATTCACGACCTACATGGTAGTGGCCCCTAACCCATTCGAATGCGTATGTCCGTTTTACGTCATGCGGAATCTCGCTCTCCTGGGTTATTAAAAAGCCGGACTGGGTCGGATTATCGCAGTTCATATCATTCGATGATAACGCACATGATACTGTGAACGCCGTAATAGAACATTTCTCAAATTTGGTTATAAAGTCAGCGTAATTATCTATCCCCCGGTCCTCCTCCAGGCCAAAACTCTTCTCTGTCCCCTGCTGTACGGATGCATGCAGAGATGCAATGCGAGACCCTAAGCGTGCCTTACTCTAATTTGAGAGCCATCCGACTCAAGAAAATGTTGTCCAGTTTAAACGTCTTCGAGACAAAGTTCGTCGCACTGTGTGCGATGCCAAGAAGACGTGCTGTACAAACTAAGTCAATTCATTGGAAAAGAACGTACCAACTAGCATCGTATGGGACAAAGTCCGTCATATAATGGGGAAACGTAGTTCTGTAATTCCGGTCCTTCTGAACAATGGCGTAACAACGAGTCCAATAGAATGAAATATTTTCTACCACTTTTACACAAATAAGCAGCACAAAGAATTATGACCTGGGATTTCTGAAAATCAAAGATGCTGCAGAAAAAAGAAACATAATTTTAAATCTAGTTACAATGCAAACTACAATGCACAGCTCACATCCGAGGAGTTGAAGTTGGCACTAGACACATCAACTTACACCTCCTCTGGCCCTGATAGCATCCATAACCGCATGCTTCGCTCTCTTCCGCCAGTTGGAAAATCCTATCTTCTGTCAATATACAATACAATCTGGGCTCAGGGTGTATTTCCATCTGCTTTGCGTTCCGCCATTTTAATCCCAGTCCAAAAACTGGGAAAGGATCCTTCTCTACCTGGCAGTTATACACAAATTTATCTCACCATCTGCGTATGAAATTTTATCGAAAAAATGACAAGTAAACGCCCGACGTGGGTACTCGATTCAGAAAACCGATTATCTGATATCCAATGTGGTTTTCGTAATTACAGATCCGCTGCAGATCATTTTGTTCGGCTTGAGACCGCCGTTACAGATGCCTTCCTCAAGAAGGTGCATCTCGTGGCGCTCTTGTTTCATCTAGAAAAGGCTTGCGATACCACATGTCAGTATGGAATTCTGCAAACTCTGCATGATTGGGGACTTCGTGGCAGTCTACCAACGTCTATTGCAAATTTCATTGCAGAGCGGTATTTCCGAGTTCGAGTAGGCACCACACGTTCTAAAGAACATCTCCAAGAAAATGGCGTTCCGCAGACGTCTGTATTAAGCGTCCTTCTTTTCTGCATTGCGATCAATGGAATTGCCCACTGTGTCGGTGACGGATTACCTTCTCTGTTATATATGTTGGTGACTTCAATGTATATTACAACTTACGATATCTTCCACCCATCGGTCGACAGTTGCAACTGGTCATCAACATGCTATCACAATGGGCTGTTCGCAATGGCTTTAGATTCTTAACTCTAAAAACGCAGTGTGTCCAAAGCCATAACCATCGTGGACTCCATCCACATCCTGAACTGCGTCTTAATTTAGTGGAGTTTGCAATATATAGTCACTGCGAGATTTTTTTAGCCTTATTTTTTATTATAAATTAACGCGGAAGGAACATATACGTGATTTGAGAAGGCGTTGTGAAAAATCGGTAAACATTTTACGCCTTTTGTCAGGGGTTCGCTGGGGGGTTGACCGCATAGTGCTCTTACGTCTTTATCGTGGTGTTATCCGGTCAAAGCTGGATTGTGGCTGTTTTATTTATGGCTCAGCAAATAAATCCAAGTTACCTCTCTTAGATATATCCATTATCATAGGATATGATTCGCTACAGCGACTTTCCGAACGGTCCACACCTGTGGAGTAACGGTCAGCGCGTCTGGCCGCGAAACCAGGTGGCCCGGGTTCGATTCCCGGTCGCGGCAAGTTACCTGGTTGAGGTTATTTCCGGGGTTTTCCCTCAACCCAATATGAGCAAATGCTGGGTAACTTTCGGTGCTGGACCCCGGACTCATTTCACCGGCATTATCACCGTCATCTCATTCAGACGCTAAATAACCTAATATGTTGATGAAGCGTCGTAAAATAACCCACTTTCCGAACGAGTCGGATAGAGAGCCTGTATTGCGAGGGGGGAGAACCATTACTCTACCGGCGACATAATGTCTTGTTGCGTTCATAGGCTGTTAAGCTCCCCTCATAGCCCGAGCACAATTCTTACGACTCCCTTTACCATCTGTCTCTTTACGGCCGATACAGTGAAAATCCACGTAGACTTCGTCCAGCAATTTGCGATTTCCTGAACTTCTCTCCGAGCTCGACATCCGCTTGCCAACAGTTCGCACACTGGAATAGTCGACTTGGTTGGCGAGTTGGTATAGCGCTGGCCTTCTATGCCCAAGGTTGCGGGTTCGATCCCGGGCCAGGTCGATGGCATTTAAGTGTGCTCAAAAGCGACAGGCCCATGTCAGTTGATTTACTGTCCTGCGGGACAAAATTCCGGCACATCCGGCGACGTCATATAACGTCTGCAGTTGCGAGCGTCGTTAAATAAAAACATAACACACTGGAATATATGATCACTCCACTGTGGATTATCCGACTTTCCAAGTTTGATGTAAACCTGAGCCGAAGTTTTAAGAATTTTACACCAGCTTTTGTTTATAGACTTTCTTTTAGTGAATTCTATCACAATTTCCAAATTATTTATTAGTTTTTACTGACGGATCCCGAATAAATTTTTGCGTTGTTTGCTCCTTTGTTGCAAATGGACAGATATTTAAATATAAATTCCGCCAGTACACTAGTGTTTTACTGCAGAACTATATGCTTTTCATACAGTTTTATTGTTTGTAATTAGACAATCCCGAGGCAGATTCCTTATCTGCTCCGTCTCTTTAAGCGCCATTCTGTCCCTGCAGCGTTTGAATCCTGATGATCCACTTGTCTTGAGAACCCATTAACTTTTCCGCACAGTTCTAAGCTCTGATTATGCGATTGGATTAGTGTGGACTCCGGGTCATGTTGGCATACCTGGTAACAATGCAGGGGATGCTGCAGCAAGGGACGGTTCTATGAATGCGCCTAGGTGTATTGGCGTGAGAGATGGCAGGATTTTCAAAATTACCTGAAACATACAATATGGTGGCAATGCGAAGGAAAAGTGGTCTGTACAAGAGGGATACATATTACGAAGAATACTATTCGAGTTTGGGATTCGTCCACAAGAGCGTCACTACACGAAGATGTTTTACTCACCCGGTTGAGGATTGGCCACTGTCATCTGGCAAATGGCCATCTCCTACGTGGCGATCCTTAGCCGGAATGTGATACATGTCATGTTGCACTTACGGTGGAATATTTTTTTATCGCATTATAGAAAATATCAACGTGTCCGTCGGAAATATGGAATTCAGCAAACTCTACGTGACGCACTTGGAATTTATTTAAATTGCACAAATGCAGTTCTGAGGTTTTTATCGAATATAGGACTTGACAGTGTGATTTAATTTTTTAATGATCCGTTTTACTTATCCTCCGGACCCTTTACATCCGGAGGCTACATTTGTTTAGTGTATGTTATTAACAAACTTGCCATTTGGATCTTTTACATCCCAGGATTTTATAAATGCGCCATATAATTTATTTCTGGTGGAATTTGTTTAATTATTTTATTGTTTCTTTTTAAATACTAGCTGAGTCTGAGAAGTGCATACTTTTATGTTTTTCATGGAGCATCTTGTTGAAACTGCATTTGAGAGCCTCGTTTTAATCGTAACAACGCTTTTTAGTTCTTTTAAGTATTCTGGTTATAGTTCAGTATTGTGTTTGTTTTGTGAAGGATTTTAAATAAGGGTTCATATACCTATAGTAGATGACGCACCCTTTCTAAACCTCATGAACTAACTAACTAACCCGGTCGAGGTGGGTTCCTCCTAGTTAGTGACCGGGGGATAAAATGGTGCCCTTCTTTACCCTCACTTACAGACTTATTATCTTACAGCCCTTTACGTTCTCTTTTCTTTGCATCGCTGTATTTCTCTTTGTCGGCCCCATTGCATGTTGAAAGCTCACCTAATCATCACAGTCATTTTCTCCTTTCCATCCGCGCTGTTAGTTTTTTCCACGTCCGCCTTCACGACTGGATTAGGCTTCGTTATTCTTCCTTTTCTAGTCACTTATATCCATCAATGTTATGTATCCTAGGCTTATAACTCTCGTCTCACCAACGGAGATTTTTCCTATATCCGTGGAACTGTCCTAAGTTTCGAGCACCACTTCCGAATCGTATGGCCCGACAGGGTGAGCAGCAACGAAGCGATAGTGGACACTTCATACTGTCTTTATATGCAAGTTTAGGTGCGGAATCCGGACTAGTAGTCAAGTACATTCACGTAGAGCCACAGTGGGGGGGCCGGGGCGGTTTATACGCCCTGGTGACCGACTCTGCTCATTGGGTGGATATATCGCTGCGACATGTTACCGCTGACAAATGGGTGTCACAGTGTAATTAACCACAAGTGTCCTGAAGATGTGCGGTCTCGGAGTATTCGGTTTTGTTGGGCGAGATTTTTATAGGAGTCGGGTCAGATTTAACCGGGTAATCCTGAGGTTGTTCAATGTAGGGTGGGGAGCACGAGCGGTAATTCCCATGGTAGGAGCATAAAATTGCGTTTCGCTTCTGGTATAAGACTTGCCGTTAGGCGTGTAATTCCCAGTTGGGAGGGTAACTTCCTTGATGTGTTTTGCATGAGATAGAGCTGTGAAGAATTTTTAGATGACTTTTTCTTTCGTCCCCGCGGTGGCAGGCTGACGTCGACAGCTCCGTAAGGGGGACCAGTACAAAATGCCCTCTTCGCACTTCTACCTCCCTTAGAAAAACAACAGGAACAACTCAAGAAACAAAAATAGGAAAAGACACAACGACTGGTTGTCATAACAAATATTGCTATGGACCTCGACACTCTCAAAGTGAAAGTTAAATTGCCGACTTGCGAAATTTATTAACATAACGCAGGCGACGGACTCCTTGGGAAGGTCAAAAATGCAACTGGACTATACAACGGTGGTCTTCTCATCGAAATTATGTCTCCAAAGCAGAGTGGGATGCTGTTGAAAGCGAAGTTGCTGGGGTTTTACCCTATTAAATCGAACGGTATTCTTCGCTGAACAGCACGGAGGGAGTGGTGCATAAGGATTCTCTAGACAACATGTGTGATGAAGAGATTCAACCAGAAATGGCGAGCGATCCATATCCAAGACATACCGTTTATTGCGTAAGGAGACGGACGGACTATTCCAATCAGCACAGCCTATTTGACTTTAGAGAAGGCTATCCTAACAGAATACATAATGGTGGGTTACGAGCGCGTCCCTGTTCGTACGTATGTGCCGAGATCAATGCTCTGCTTTAGGTGCCAACGGTTCGGGCATACGCAGAGACGTTGCTCCAACAATATCTTATGTGCAAAGTGCTGCGGCGATCACCATGGGTTTTCCTCATGTCCCAAAGCCGAGAACTGCGTAAATTCTTCTGGGGACCAAGCCGCTGATTCTAAAAATTCCACGAAATACATGGTAGAGAAAGATATTCAAGAACTTTGAGTTCGGGAAAATATTATTTTATCGAGGCTCGCAAGCGTATTTTTGTAAAAACAAGAGAAGGCGACTGAATAATCCCGTGCATCAATACTGCAGAAGGCACCAGAGGGAATTGATACTTGGGTGAAGACCGCATAGTGCTTTTAAAGCATTTGTCGTGCTCTTATACGATCAAAGTTGGATTATGACTGTTTTATTTATGGGTCAGCAAATAGATCAAAATTACGTCTTTTAGATATTATCCATGATCATGGGATACGACTCGTTACAGGGGCCTTCCGAATGAGTCGGGTAGACAGCCTGTATTGTGAAGCGGGAGAACCATCTCTGTTTCGTCGACGTAATGTGTTTATGTGCTCATATGGTAATAATCTCCGCTCGCAGCCTGAGCACAATTCTTACAACTCATTTCGCCATTTGTATCTTTACTGCTGATAAAGTGAAAATCCATGGATATTTCGTACAGCAGGTGTGCGGTTTCGTGAACTGATCTCAGAGCTCAACATCCACCTACCTCCAGTTCGCACACTGGAGGATACCACCACTGCACCGTCCATTATGCGAAGTTCCATGTTTGATATAATTCTATGCCGAAGTTTTAAGAATTCTATACCAGCTTTTGTTTATAGACTTCGTTTTAGATAATTTTATCACAATTTCCAAAGTATTCATTAGATTTTACTGACGTATCCCGGGTAATTTGTTGTATTGGTTGTTCCTTCGTTACAAATGGAGAGATTTGAATATAAACTGATCCAATATATTAGTGTTTTTATCGCTGAACTGTATGGTTTTACAGAGCTTTGCTCTTTTTAATTAGACAACCATGAGGCAAATTCCTTATCTGCTGCGACTCTTGAAGCAGTATTCTGTCCTTGCATTCGTTAGTTCTAATGATCAGTTTGTGTTAAGCTCTCTTAAGAACCTAGGAGCTCTTCCACACTCTCCTTGCTCTGATTGTGACATTGGAGTAGTGTAGATTCCTGGTCATGTAGGAATTCCAGGTAATGAGGCCGTGGATGCTGCAGCCAGTGCTGATGCAATGAATTGCTCTCTGGTGTATTGGCGCGAGAGGTGGCAGGACATTCAAAATTACTTCAAATATAAAAGATGGTGGTAGTGGGAAGGAGAATAATCTACACAAGATGGAAGTAAATTACAAAGTATAAAGAATACCATCCGAGTTTGTGATTCGTCAACAAGAGCGTCACGACACGAAGAAGTTTTACTCAATCGATTGAGGATTGGCCACTGTCGTCTAATACATGGCCATCTCCTACGTGGCGAAACTCAACCGGAGTGTGAGATATGCCATGTACCAATTACGGTCGAGCATATTTCATTGCATTGCAGGAAAAATGACCGTGACCGTCGACAGTATGAATTCGGCCGATTCTACGTGACGCTCTTGCAATTGATTTCAATTGTACAAATGCAGTTCCAAGATTTTTATCGAATACAAAACTTAACAGGGTGATTTAATTTTTATTGACCCTTTTTGATTATGCTCCGGACCATTTAATTCAGGGTTTAAATTTGTTTTATATTTTTTTCTTTACATACCTGATATTTCGGACATTTTATTTCCGAATATTATATAAAATTTTCTTGTTTTGAAATGTGCTTTGCAATTTGTTCTGGTTGTCTTCGTTTTATTACTTTATTAGTTATTTTTTAATACTACCTAGTTTCTGAGACCTACTCATTTTTATGAATTGTGTGAATCACCTTGTTGATACTGCATTTGTGTACTTCGTTTTTACCGTGAAAACGTTTTTTTAGTTATTTTTAAACCCCTGGTTATTGTATTGTTTGTGTTTTTCTTTTGTGAAGAATTTTAGATAAGGACGCAAATAGCATTAGTAGCTAACGCGCCCTTTTTAATCCCCACTAACTGACGGCCTAACGAGCATAACAAAAATCTGTCCTTTTAAAGGACATTAGAATGTGTAGAACTTTCATTTAGTGTAAGGAAAGACATCCCTGCGGTAGATAAATGTTCAGACCTCCAGCTATTCATCCAGGTGGCACTGGTTTAATTCCCGGCCAGGACTGTGCTTTTTCATTGAAAAATACATAGTGACATTTGTGGCGGACAACGATGCACGTGTTTTCTCGGGTTTCCCGATTCTTCCTCATATTAGGTATATACATCGTTCTTTCAACATTTCTCCATTTCGTCGTTAATTCGAGGCATATCCGATCGCCGGCTGGCGACACACGGAGTGTCTGTATTAGGAATGTGGTGGGGTTGCCTGCTTGAAACCTTGTGTACGTAGCGAACAGTAGTGTATATTGACACATTTGTTTTTTTGTAATGAGCCTAACTTGATGGGTAGCGCAATAGACCTTAAAATGTCGTAATGTTGGGCCACAGTGCCGTCTCCCCGCCAATTCCATTCCAATTCCAAGGAAGGAAGTCGGCGTCACTGAGAAATTAGGTGTTATTGCGGAAAATTCAGCAGATGAAGTTATAAATATAAAAGGCCACAAAATAATTCTTCACAATGATATTTTAAATACCTGTTCATATAGGACCCGCAAACACTTAATTCTATGACTCAGAACCCCTGAAAGATGCATATTCTGACACATGGATAATGTCTACTGTCCGGGCTACTGGAGCAGACAGTAGACCCCGTTCTTAACAACTGCGGATAGATAAATATATCTTCCTTAAAAATGTTCCCACTTCAGAATCAATCGAACATTGGAGAATATAAAGAAGAGAAAGCCTAGAAATGATTTACACAGCTAGAGACAGTGCAATTATCCAAGGTTTTCTGTACAGAAGACAATTAGCCAGTTAAAAGCGTGCTGGATTAAGAAAATAAGCCAAATTCGTGTACTGGCTTCGAAGATGGACATTAAACTAACATCGATAAAGATTGGGAAATCATATATTTAAGAGACAGATGTTCAATCAACAAGACTCTGCCTGGAGCAGCTGACGCATTTACTTCGGTGTATGTAACTGATAATCAGGTTTCAGCGTAGGGACACAGATTAACCAGTATGAGGTTTAGAGTACACGAAGTATAAATTACGTCATGACCCGTGTAGGGTGACTGCAACATTACAGGTGAGTCCGTAATGACCTTTACCGTAACGTAATGTAACAGGCTTCGGCGTAGGCACACCTGATTGAAGGTTACATCTCCCCTTAATACTTTAATGGTAGATAATAAATGTAGTGTATATACTGCATTTGTACAGAGTGAAATATATTTTGTGCCGTATTATGACGGACTGTTTACATGTTGAGACATGAAGTAACGACGCGCTCCATCTCGCAGTCCACTCGACCAACAAAACACTATATTCGTGCGTTCTGAACTTCATGCGTTTCTGTGCCCAGGACCGAAACCTGCTGATAATGTACTATAGGTTCAGCCGTTATATTAAGCCAGCATGTAGGAAATTCGATTGTCTCAGCTGGTACTGGCCCAAACGTAGGGAACTTTCCCGTCACAAATACCCTCTTTGTAGTAACAGTGCTTATTATTAAGAATCCTGGAAACCAGCGGAGACTCTTACTGTTTTCAGTTTTTTTTTTCTTTCAGCATCGAATCAATTTATTGATCTACCTGGCCACAATGTAATGACTTCCTCGAGTATTAATACATAAGTCCCTTTAGTGTTCGAACAAATAACTGCACCGATTAGACAGTACAATCCGACTTAATAGTGACAATACCACATACGTCATCACAATAACACACGTTGCAACTTCAACACTTTCAGCTTCTGCTGACATTTCTGAGAAGCAATAAGATTTCACTCTCCATTCAAAATTAAAAATCCATCAACTGCATTTGGAGATTCAAGTGCTTCAACAAATATTTGTTCAGACACAATCTGGCATTAAACAATAGTTTTTCTGTTGCTGATGAAGTTCGTATTCCTTCGGTTGCTTGAGAATCAACAGGCCAAGTAAGACGCAATCTTGTAAAGGGCTGTGGAAGAGAAAAAGATTCGAAAATTGTTCTTAAATTTTCAAGCATGGGAACGAAAATCGTAATGCAATAGTTACATGAAAACTAATGAAGGAAAGAACGCAATCTCGTTAGAAAGTTCACAGGAGACCGGCCTTTAATAATATAATGAAATGAAGTAAAATGGGACTGGTTTTTACGCAACGGAATCCAAATCTAGAGTATTTGTTTTAATGCAATGTTTGCAATACACTATATCCAAAGAGAATGGAACGACTTGTTTTACTTCTCTATTACAGTTTCAGCGTACAATAATTATGGATATGTTCGACACACGATTTTTTGTGTTATGTACGCAGCGAGATTATATAGTCTACCTGATGGTTGGTAGGACATCAGATCCCCACTCTGGCGGCCCATAGATAAAAGCTTTAGCTCACACCGACAACTATTGTTCACGATGTCAGTTTCCCTTTCTCATTGTGGAGTGGAATTCATATCTTAGAAATTGTCATAAGAAACTTCTTCGTTTCGCAGATTATTCCAAAAATGTTGATATAGCTTTAGTTCCACTTCCTGAATATGATAGGGAAATTGTCTCGGAACTTTGAAATTCATCTTCTGAAGTAGGAGGTACCTAAGGAGACATTATCTTCATCACGACCTAACAGGCATATGAAAAGCATACGAAATCTGTCTCTTTAGGAGGCACTAGCGGGTGTAGTACTTTCGATTAGTATAAGGAAAGACGTCATTTCTCCAGTGACTGCGCACTCAGAAATCCAGATTGTCACGCAGACTGCCCTAGTTCAAGATCCCTTCAAGTCTGTAATTTTTCATTGAACAATCTGCAGTGAAACAGGTGATGGAAAAGTACGCAGTATGTGTCTTATCGGATTTCCCCGTTTTTTTCCCCACATATTGTGGCATCTACATCATTCTTACATCATTTCTCCATTTCGTCGTCAATCCAAGGCATTTCCCGATCGCCGGCTGTCAACACAAGGAAGGGGCTGTGCTAGGGAAGAGGGGCGTTGCCTGCTCGAAACATGTGTACGCAGCGAACACTGGTGTATTGAGACAAGGTGGGTTCGGGAATGCGTCTAGCTTCAGACTTAACGAAATACACCATAACAGGTAGCAGTGCTAGACCACAGTGCTCTCCTCCCGTAAATTCCATTCCAATTTCAAGGAAACACTTCAGCTTCATTGAGAAATAAATCATTATTGTGGAAAATTACGCAAATGAATTTATAAGTAAGTAACCGACAATATATATTTATACAATGATACTGTAAATATCTGTTCACATAGTACCCGCAAACACTTAATTATCAGACTGAAAATACTTAAAAAAAATATGAATTTTCTCACACGATGAAAAGGTATACTGTTCGGCATTTGGAGCAGATAGCAGACGTCGTTCTAAGAACAACAGAAAGATACACAAGTCTTCTTTAAGAATGTTCCTAATTCAAAATATTGTAAATTTATTTCAACTCAACAACAATGTAATTTTATTATCTCAACAATAGGCTGAAGGCGATGGCTCCGCAGGACCACTATATGGAGTCCTCAAATCCGTTGCCGCTTCTTGCATGGCCCGTCGAACCTCCTCGGCAACTATCTGTTTCTGTTCTCTAGCCTGGCGATCCACCAACGCGAGGATGTGCTTGTTTTCTACAGCATGTTGGTCCATTAACGCGAGTATATGCTTGTTTTCCTCAGCGTGTTTGTCCATCACCTCACTCGTCTGCTCTTGACGACGCTCGAGATCGCGGATTTTGCCGTCGAAATGGTCTACATCCTGTCTCAACTCGGCTACTGTCTCGTTTATAGTTGTGAAATTCTGGTTTAGTTTATCCAAATCGGCCTTAAGTTCGTCTTTCACGATGGCGACAATTCCATCTACGTGGGCCGAAACGCTTTCAATTTGCGTAGTGACGTCATCTTTTTTACTTCGCTTATGTCGCCTTTTACTCCGCTTATGTCGCCTTTCACTCCGCTTATGTCGCCTTTCACTTCATTTATGTCACTTATCATCTCCGCTTTTGCTTCACTTATGTCGTTCTTCACTCCACTTATGTCGCTTTTCACCTCACTGTTGTGTTTGTTCATTTCCTTGATGGCTTCCAGGATCTGATGTAGGTTCTCCATTATGTCGATAATATCCCGATTCTGACACCAGTATAGATTTATTTCAACTCAATAACAATGTAATTTTATTATCTCAACAATAGGATTTTCTCTCCACACAGTAACACAGTATTCGTTATTGCACTCCACAAACGACAATGACAATTTACTTGGACTATTACGAACAACAATGAACTGTTAATCTTAACTAATATTCACAAAGCACTATTTACAACACAGAACTGTCAGTTCTCAGTTCACAGGTCAGTTGGCTAGTTCTTGCTCAGTCACTCGCGTTCACAGAATCTCGAACCCCAGACCTTCAGAGACAGTCCACTGTACTCGAACTCAGGTCCCTCCAACTGCGGTCCACTGCACTCGAACTAGGCCTTCGGATGCTGACACAGTTGCGGACGCACACTCAAATCGAACTCCGGTACACAAGACTGGCTGGCTTGCTCTGTTCACTGACTGTAACAACGCTGGCTTACTGACTGGCTGAATAAACTGCTCAAGTTCACTCGCGTTTCTTCTTTTATAACTAAACCATAGTTACGAGAAATTTCTACGGGTGTCCAAAGATAGCTCTCTCGAATTATCTGGATATCTCCACTTTGACGGACTTCTGGACGATTCGGGAGGGTCCGTCCCCCCTTCACTCCGCACGTAGCAGTTTGCTTCCATCCTCACTCGGCAGGTAGCAGATGCGCGCGCAACCTCCCCTCGCCGCGTTGCCGTAATACACCCCCTCTGCCCTCTCAGCATGCAGATGCTCCCCGTACCAGCGTTTCGTCTGCCGCGCGCCCTGTCGGACACGTGTTCGAACCCCGGTGCAGCTGTCACAATATGAATCTATCATTGGAGAATATAAGAAAGAGGAAGGTCGAAAATGAAGGAGTTACATAATCTGAGACTGTGAAATTATCTAAGAACTCCCGTACAGAAGATAGCATTAAGCCAGTTAAAAGTGTGTTGCGTTAATAAAGTACAGATATTCGTATAGAAACTTGAACAGTCAACTAACCACGAAAAAAGAACGCAAGACCATATATTTAACAGTCAATTGTTCAATCAGCAGGTCCCTATTTTAGAAAATACATTGCCTGTAGTAGCTGATGCACTTCTTTTGGTGTATGGAACTGGTAATGTGCAATAAGTTTCACCATTATGTTGAACCAACAGACAGAAACTTCGAGTGTCATCAGTTCCTGGGTTAAATGTGTACAACGTTCCCGCCACTAACACCCCGGTTTCTAGCAACAGTCATGATTATCACAAATATTGGAGACAGTTGGAGCCTGTTATTGTTTTCAGCTTCTGATTCAGCATCGAATTAATTTATTGGTCTACAGTTTGTAAAGATTTCCTCGAGCATTAGTAAATGTGTCCTCTTATGATCTAACAAATAACTGCATCGATTAGACAGTACAATCCGGCTTAATAATGCCAATAGTACATACGTCACTTACAGTAACACACATTCAAATTCGGCTAACAATTTTGAGACGCAACAAGATTCACTCCTGCATTGAATATTAAAAACACATAATATCCACCGACTGCACTTGGTGATTCAAATGTCTTCACAAACATCTGTTAAAGCACAGGCCGGCATGAAACAGTTTTCGGCTGCTGATGATGTTTCCGTTACTTCGGTAACTGCAAAATCCACAGGTCAGATAAGACACAACCTCGTAAGTAAGTGTGGAAGTAATGAAGATTCCAGAAATGTTCCTAATTTCCTGGAAACGATCATAGTAATTCAAATATTTGCATGAATATTAATTGAAGAAAGAATGAAATCTGGACAGAAGTTTCACAGGAGTCCAACCATTAACAACATAATGAAATGGCATAAAGGGGGAATGGAATGACGAAACAGGATGTAAAATTTGAGCATTAGTTTTATTGCAACGTACGCATTATATTATATCCAAACAAAATGGAACAATTTTTCGACAAATTACAAATCCTGGAAACCAGCTGGAACCTCTTATGCCTATTGCTTTCAGTTTTTAATTAAACATCGAATTAATTTAATGGTCTACCTGGCCAGTTTGTAATGGTTATATCATTAATTCATCAGTCCCCTTAGTGATTCAACAAATATTTGTGTCGATCACGGAGTATAATCCGGCTTAATAGCGCCAATAGTATATACGTCACTTACAGTAACATGGCTTCTACTTCTGGTAGCAATAAAATTTAGAGAAGCAACAAGATTCACTCCTGCATTCAACATTAAAAACCACAATACATCCACGAAATGAATTTGGAAATTCAGATGCCCCAATATTCATTTGTTCAGAGACACACACTTGCATGAAACAACAGTTTTCAGCTGCTGATGAATTTTCTGTTCCTCAGGGAGCTGCAGAATCCACAGGACAAGTAAGACCCAATCTTATAACTGGCCCTGGGAAAAAAAAAAAGGTCCACATCTGTGGAGTAACGGCTAGCGCGTCTGACCGCGAAACCAGGTGGCCCGGGTTCGATTCCCGGTCGGGAAAAGTTACCTGGTTGAGGTTTTTCCGCGGTTTTCCCTCAACCCAATACGAGCAAATGCAGGGTAAATTTAGGTGCTGGACCCCGGACTCATTTCACCGGCATTATCACCTTCACCTCATTCAGACGCTAAATAACCTGAGATGTTGATAAAGCTTCGTAAAATAACTACTAAAGAAAAAAAACGAAAAAAATTCGACAAATATTCTTATCGTTCCTAGCATGGAGACAAACATCGTAATACATATGTTACATGAAATGTTACATGTTAATGGAAGAAAGAATGGAATCCGGTCAAATGTTTCACAGGCGACCGGCCAATAATAACATAAGACAATAGCACAATGGCAATTGAATAACGGAACAGTATGCAAATCTGAATTATTTGTTAATTGCAAAGTTCGCAATATACTATTCCGAAACAGAATGAAACAACTTGCTTTATTTGTCTATTTCAGTTTGTGCGTACAAGACTTACGCATAGGTTCGACATATGATGTTCAGAGTAATGCACTCTGCGAGACTTCGTTGTGTGCTGGTGGATGGAGTAACAGCAGATCTCCACTGTGGCGGCCCATAAATCGAAGCTCTAGTAGCTCACACCGGGAATTAAGTGTTTAGGATGACAGTTCCCATTTCTGATAAATAATAGAGTAGAATTCATTATCTTGGAGATTCTCACAAGAGACCTTTGCGTTTTGCAGAGCATTAGAAAAATATTTGTATAGCTTCAGCTGTACATCTTGAAGAAGACTGGGAAATTTTTTCCGGTACTTTGAAATTCTTCTTACGAAGTTCGGTCTACATATAATACTACACGATTAAATTCACTACTAATTCACAGACATTAGTTAATAGCATCGACTAATGTTCTCAAGTATGCTCTGCAGTTAACAAAATTATGAGCGGACAGTTACAAAAAAAATATTTGCCGATGAAGCCGGAAAGTATTGGTACATTGACGTTCATAGGTATACAACCTATGATTTTATGATCGTGTAAGCGAACTTTTCAACCACGGGATAAGTCAAACCCAAAGGTATGAAAAATTGACAAGATTTTGAAAGAGTTCCACTAGTTCTCAATAGGTGGCACCATTATTGGGAGTCGTTAAATTGTGTTAGCTAACATAATTATGTAGAGTAAGCATAAATTATAATTCTAATAGACAATATCGTCCCGCGTCGTGGCGTGGTTGTCTAAGGCTTCCTGCCTAGGACTCGCGTAATGGAATACGCGCTGGTTCGAGTCCTCAAGGGGTCCACCCAGCATCGTGATGCACTTTGGAAACTACGATAGGTAGCGAATTCCCGTTGTGAAAGCCAACTAGAACGGCTGGAGGTGTCATTCTGCTAACCACACGATACCTTCATTCTGGTTGGATGATCGTCCACCTCTGCTTCGGCATGTGAACGTGAGGCCAGCAGCCAGTTGGTCGGTCTGGGCCCTTCAAGGGCTGTGTCGCCAAGGATTATTACTTTAATAGGCAATATTAGCGGTTTCCAACCAAATTCAATATTATTTTAGTCAGTAATATGGGTGAAAAATTGAATTCTAAACCATGAGTATACTTATCTGCGAGTGACTAATATTTTCGCCATCTACTGATGCAAGTTATAATTAGAGAATCCACTCTTACACAAAAAATAACAATCATTATCGATCAATAGTCACATATCTTTGAACGTCAGTGTATCCCTGTCATATCTACACTTACGTTGAAAGTTATCAAACCTACGATTTTATGATCGTGTAAACGAACTTTTCAGTCACGGGAAAAGTCAGAATCAAAGATATGAAAAATTGACAAATTTTGAAAGGGTTCCGCTAGTTCTCAATAGGTGGCAACATTATTGGAGCAGTTAAATGTGTCAGAAAAGATTTCTGGAAATTAACAAAAAGACTATTAGGTAAAACAAATACCTCACATAACACACCTATACAAAATACCAATCACCAAATGATATATGATCCTCGAAAACAAGCCGAAATTCTTGCAGATTCGTTCCAACATCGTTTTGAACCACATGAAGAGCCATCCCAACCTAAATTCACAGAGGAAGTCACGCAAATTGTGAAGAGCATACTACAACAGCCTACAAGACACACTATACCAGTCACCACCCCACGAGAAGTACATAACATAATCCGCAAAATCCCACTTCAGAAAACAGCTGGTCCGGACAACATTCCTCCACAAGCATTGAAGAAATTACCCCGACGCTCCATAATACACCTAACGAAGATCTACAATGCCTGTTTCAAATTCATTTACTTCCCACAAGCATGGAAAGCAGCCATAATTATTGCAATCCACAAGCCAGGAAAGGACCCCACACTTCCTACAAGCTACAGACCTATCAGTTTACTTGACTTCCTAGGAAAGATACTGGAAAAACTTCTGCTATCACGACTACGTCCAATCTTAACTGCTCCAGATGTTATTCAAAACGAACAATTTGGATTCAAATCTGAACATAGCACTCGGGAACCATTGGTCAGGCTAACGCACTTCATACAGACAGGATTCTTATCTCAACAACATACCGTTGCTACATTTTTAGATATAGAGCAGGCATTCGATACTATCTGGCATGATGGACTTCTGTATAAGTTACAAAAACTCTCAATCCCTGATGTATACATTCACCTAATAGCAAACATTCTGGAAGGAAGAACATTTCAAGTCCGTTATCTCAAACAAACTTCCACTTCCAAACCAATTCATGCAGGAGTACCTCAAGGTTCCATATTAAGTCCAATTCTATATTTAGCTTACGTTCAAGATATCCCCTCGCACTCAAAATGTCAACATGCCCTCTACGCAGATGATACAGTTATATATACGAAGCACTTCAATATACAGTATGCCCGCAAACATATGCAAGAAGCTCTAGATAAAATAACGCAATGGTCAACGAGATGGCGGCTTAAAATAAATAACACCAAATCAGAGGTAGTCATATTCACAAGACGTTTCCCCCGTATAAATGAGCCACTTCATATTCAAAACCAAGCCATCCCCTTTAGTTCAACAGCAAAATATCTTGGAGTCCTCCTTGACAAGAGACTAACGTTCAAACACCATATTCATTCCGTGAGAAATAGAGCTTTTCAACGATTCATGTTCCTATATCCCATCTTCAAGAGCTCAATACCAACAAAAACCAAATTACAACTGTACATATCCGTCATCAGATCACTCATGATGTATGCATGTGAAGCATGGTCTCACGCCCACCCCCGCCATCTTCGAAGACTCGACGGTATCCAACGTGCAGTATGCAGAACCATCACTGGAGCAGATTACCACATCCGGAATACCCAATTGTACAGAGACCTCAACATCAGTTTATTTAGTGACTACGTTCGAACGTTACGAAAAAATTATCTGGAAAAGCTACATTGTCACATCAACCCTCTCATGCAAGAATTAACTCAATGATCACCCTCCACCTGCTACACTCAGCTCACCTATCTCCATCATTGATGAAGATAAAAGGAAGATGAAAACGTCAATGTAACATAATCATATTTCCCTACACGACTGCGAAAGGCAAGGGTCCATAAGAGACCTGGAACTTATTGAAACAGGCATATAAAGTGCCACCAATTAAAAAAAAAATGTGTCAGGGAAAGTGATTATGCAGATTAAGCATTAATTATTCCTCTAATAGACAATATCAGCTTTTTCCACCCGAACTCAGTGTTGTTTTACAATCAGTAAAATGGGGTAAAATATGAATTTTTTAAATCGCTATATTTATTTACGATTGGTAACAATGACTATTACCTTCGCCATCTAGTCATAGAAGTAATAAATAAAAAATCTACATTTAGAAACAAATTATCGATCACTATCGATTAGTAGGGTCAGATATCTTTGAACGTCATTGTACATCAAGAGATATTGTAACACCTTGTTCGTGGGAGTTCTATTTACTCAAGAAAACTTTCTCTACATCACGGCCTACCGAGAATAAAAAATCTGTCGTTTTAGAGCAATCATGAATGTGTAGAACTTTAGATTTGTACCAGGAAACATGTGTATGCAGCCAATACTAGTGTTGGTGAGGGCTAGCGCAATAGACCATAACAGGTCCCAGTTCTGGGGTACTGTACCCTCCTCACGTAAATTCCATTCCAATTCAAAGGAAAGACGTCCGCCTCATTGAGTAATCAAGTGTTATTTCGGGAAATTCTTTAGATTATATAAATATAAAAATAGACAATGTTTCAATACACAATGATACTGTAAATACCTGTTCACATAGGACCCGCGAAAACGTAAAAAAATAAATAAATAAATAAATTTCTGACACGATGAAATTATCTACTGTCCGGACTATTGGAGAATCTAGCAGACGCCGTTTTAACAACTGCAGAGAGTAAACATGTGTTCCTTAAAAATGTTCCCAACTCAAACATCTACCAGTGGAGAATATAAAGAAGACAAAGGCCAAAAATATGAACGTTACACAATTAGAGATTGTGAAATTATTTAAGAACGCATCTACAGAAGACAACACTTAGCCAGATAAAAGTGTATTGCATTTAAGAAAGGAACACATATTGTCTACAGGCTTGGAAGATAAACACTCAGTTGAAATCGAAAACGATTGCAAGACCATAAATTTCACAAACAAACGTTTACTGAGCAGGTCCCTAAGTTAGAAAAATACACTGCTTGCAGCAGCTGACGAAATTACTTCGGTGTATGTAGCTGCTAATGTACTGTAGGTTCAGCCGTTATGTTGAACGAGCAGATAGAATCTTCAAGTGTGTCAACAGTTCCTGGCTTAAATGTAAAGAACGATCCCGTCACAAACACCACCGTTTCTAATAACAGTGCTGATTATTAGAAATTCTGGAAACGAGCTGGAACCTGTTATTGTTCTGCTTTTCATTCAGCATCGAATCGATTTAATGGTCTACTTGTCCAGTATGTTATAGCTTCAATGAGCATTAATAAATTAGTCCCCTTAATGATGGTCCTACAGCAAATAACTGCACCGATCAGACAGTACAATCCTGCTTAATAGGGCCAAAAGTGCGTACGTCGATTACAGTACACAGGTTACAGTTTCAACAGTTTCAACTTAAGCTAACATTTTTGGGAAACAACAAGATTCACGCTTGCATTCAGTATTAAAGCCACACAAAAATCTACCAATTGAATTTTTGAGATTCAGGTGCTTCAATAAACATTTGTTCAGACACAATTTGCCATGAAACAACAGTTTTCAGCTTCCAATTAAACTTCTGTTCCTTCGATAGCCGCAAAACCAACAGGTCAAATAAGACCCAGCCTTGTAAATAGCTGTGGAAGAGAGAAAAATTGGAGTAATATTCTGAAATTACCAAGCCTCGACAAGAGCATCGTAATTCAAATAGTTCCATTACAATTAATGGAAAACAGGAAATGGAATATGGTCAGATTTTTCACAGTCGACCGGTCATTAATAATATAAGATAATGATATAAAATGCGAATTGAATAACGCAAGAGAATTCAAATCTAGAATATTTGTTTTATTGAAACGTTCGCAATACACTATATCCAAAAAATCAAACAACTTGTTTATTTCTCTATTTCAGTTTCAGCGTACAAGACTTCCAGATACGTTTAACATAGGATGTTCGGATTTATGTAATTTGCGAAACTGCACTGTGTCAGATGGTTGGTGAACAGCTGAACTCCACATTCGCGTCCTGAACATTAAAGTTTTAGGACACACCGCAAAATAAATGTTCTTGATGTCAGTTTCCCTTTCTCATTGTAGAGAGGAATTCATATCCTGGAGATTGTCACAAGAATCGTCCGCGTTTTGCAGATGATTCCAGAAATGTTTATATAGCTTTAGCTCAACAACTTGAAGATGACTGGGAAACTGTTCCGGAACTTTGAAATTCATGTTCCGAAGTGGGAACCACATATAATATTAAATTATTAATTTCACCAGTAGCTCACGGACATCAGTTAATAGCTTCGACGGTTGCTCCCAAGTATTCTATGCAGTTAACACTATTATGTGTGGACAATTACAATGTAATTATTAGCCGAAGAAGTCGGGAAATATTGGTACCACTGTCACTTGTACATCAAACTATATCCTAACATCTCGTAAGCGGTAGTTTCATTTACCCAAGAAAATATCGTTTTCCACACGGCGTAACGAGTCTAAAATATCTGTTGTTAGAGAGGACTCTAGAATGTGTAGAACTTTCATTTAGTACAAGGAAATATGTATTTCCTACGGTGGCTGAGTGGTCAGACCACCACCTTCTCACGCAGGCAGCCCTGGTTCGATTCCTGGTCAGGTCTAGGATTGTTCTTTAAAACATACATAATGACTCTTTTCGTAGATAATGGTGCAGTAGGAATTTTCTTACGTTTCTCCCGTTTCTGTTAATATTAGGCATGAACTTCATTGCGTCATCATTTCTGTAATTCGTCGTCAATTCATAGCATTCCCCGATCGCCGGCTGGTGTCGCACGGAGGGGTCTCTGCTAGGGACGATTTTGTGTTGCCTGTTCGAAACCTATGTAAGCATGAACCCTAATATATTGGGATGGTTTTCTTTTGGGTACGCGCCTAGCTTGATTGGTAGCGTAGTAGCTCATAATAAGTCTTAATGTTGGACCACACTGTCCTTCTGCGGTAAATTCCATTCCAATACCAAATAAATACGTCGACATCATTGATGTATCAAGTGTCCTTGCGGAAAAATCTGAAGAAACAATTATAAATAAAAGATCTGAAGAAATATGTTTACACAATGATACTGTAAATAACTGTCCAAATTGGACCGGGAAATACTTCATTCTCTGACTGAGAATCATAAAAAGAAGTGAAATTTTTTACAAGATTAAAATGTGTAAGGTCCGGGCTATTGGAGCACATAGGAGACGCCGTTCTTAAGAATTGCAGAGAAACTAGCATGTGTTCCCAAAGAATTTTCCTAATACAAAAAAATCAATCTAAAATCAGAAAATAAAAGGAAGAGTTTAATAATATTACTTCTGTAATAAACTCTCCTATTAAAACTTGCCTCTTCGCAGACGACCTTATTTTCTGCAGAGGTAAAAATGGATCTACAACAATAGAAATTCTACAATCATGCCTTAACGAAATCCTAAGATGGTCAAAAGAAACTGGTTTTAAATTATCTGCAAGCAAAAGCAAAAGTATACTATTTTCAAGGAAAAAAGCTGATCATCGTTCCCTTAATCTACATTTGAACGTCATAACAATTCCAACTGTAACAACATTAAAATTATTAGGTATTATATTTGATAAAAAAAACTAACATGGTTACCTCAACTCAAGGCTCTGAGAGCTGATTGTCTTCGCAGAATTAATATTTTGAAAATACTGTCTGCAAACAATTGGGGAGCAGACAGCCATGTATTAATGTGTTCTTATAAGTCCATTATTCGAGCCAAATTGGATTATGGAGCTATAGTATATAATTCAGCAAAGCCTACTATTTTGAAAATGCTTGATACCATACAGACTTCAGCTCTACGTATAGCTTTCGGAGCATTTAGAACTTGTCCCACCACAGTATATTTATAGAAGCTGGTGAAGCGCCATTACACATTCGACGAAAACAACTAAGCATTACCTATGCTCTCAAGACAGCTTCCCTTCCAAATTCTAGAATGTATATGTATGTTTTCTCCTCTGCCTTTAATCATAGAGTTCTTCCGCAAGTAACACATTCAGTACCATATTCTGCAAGATTACAGAAATATCTCAGTGAAATAAATATAGAAATCCCTCGGACATCGTCTAAAGAAATACAAACAAATATACCACCTTGGAGGATCAAAGTACCATATGTAAATACAGAATTATGCAAATATCCAAAAGAACAAACGAATAAAAACATTTATCAACTACTGTTCAACGAAATCTGTGGAAAATATCCAAATTATCTTCATATTTATACGGATGGTTCCAAAACTGAAGACGGCACTGCATGTGCAATAGTTTATCCTACCCACATCATGCTGCATACATTACCAACATTTTATACAGTTTACTCTTCTAAACTATATGCAATTAAAAAGGCCTTTGAGAATGTACTAAAACATCCTGATGGCGATCGGTATCTGCTCTTTACGGATTTTCAATCTGCCATAAAAGCCCTACATAACTCATCCTCTAAATCTCCAGTCATCAACGAAATTCAACATTATTACACTGAGATCTACAATCAATCAAAGCAAATTATAGTAATCTGGATTTCCTCACATCAAGGTCTGCATGGAAATGAACAGACTAAATTGCCGGAAATAGAAGCAACCCGTCTTCCTATACAGGATATGGACATTGACACTTGGAATAATGATATAGCCACTCACCTTAAAACTAAGTGAAATGATCTATGGTACTCCAATTGGCTTCAGTCATCTACTAGCAAACTCAGGGAAATTAGAACTGCTTCCAGTTTATCCTATCCAACTAAACATCTATCACGCGGAATCAAGTTTTCATCAACCGACAACGTATTGGACATACCAAGCTCACACATGGTTATTTATTAAAGAAGAAACCTCCTCCAGTTTGTAACACTTGCACTGAAACTCTTTCTGTGAAGCACATCACCCAGGACTGTCCTCAATACAATCAGTTACGACAACTAAAAATCCCCAACGATATAGCAAGATCTCTTGGTGAACCTTCTTACTGCAATGTCATACAGTTTTTCAAGTTAACTAGGTTGTTTGATAAAATTGTGTAATGTTTAGTGTAACTTTCTAAATGTTATGTTATTGTTAAAATTAATTCTGGTCGCGATATGACTTTTGTTATATGTTAAAGCGACAATAAATAAATAAATGAAAAAAGAAGTGTATGACAAACGTGAATGACTTAGCCTACACAGAGACTGAAATTATCTAAGAAAGCCTGTACAGAAGACAGAACTTAGCCAGTTATAAATGTCTTGCAATAAGGAAGCAACACACATTCGTTCCAGAAGACAATACGTAGCCTATTAAAAGTATGTTTCTTTTACAAGGTACGAAATATTCTTGTACAGGCTTAGAAGATGAACACTCACCTGAATTTGAAAAAGATTGCACGATCATATATTTAACAGACAAAAGTTTAATCAGGAGGTTCCTGAGTTAGAAAATACCTTTCTTGCACCAGCTGATGCATTTCCTTTAGTGTGTGTAGCTAATAATTTACTGTAGGTTGAGCTGTTATGTTGAACCAGCATACAGGAACTTCGAGTGTGACAACAGTTCCTCGCTAAAAAGTACAGACCAATTGTTCACAAACATTAACGTTTCTGGTAACAATGCTGACTATTATATATCCTGGAAACTAGATGGGGCGTGTTATTGTGTCAGTTTTTGATTCAGCATCGAATTAATTTAATCGTCTACGTGACCAGTATGTAATGGATTCCTCAAGCATTTATTTATTTTATTTTATTTATTTATTTATTTATTTATTTATGTATTTATTTATTTATTTATTTATTTATTGTTTGCTAATAATTGTAACATAAAATATAATATATACAGAAAAACATTAGCTCCAAGAAATAACTGCACCGATCAAACAGTACAATCCCGCTTAATAGTGCCAATAGTACACAAGGAATTTACAGTAACACAGGTTACAGCTTTAACACGTTCAACTTCAGTTAACAATTTAGAGAAACAACAAGATTCTTTCCTGCATTCAATGTTAAAATCACACAAAATCTACCAACAGCATTTGGAGTCTCAGGTGCTTTAACAAGCATTTGTTCGGGCACAGGGTGACTTGAAACAACAGTTTTGAGCTGCTGATGAAGTTTATGTTCTTTCGGTAGCCGTAGAACCCACAGGGCAAGTAAGACCGAATCTTGTAACTAGCTTTGGAATGGAGAAATTTTCGAGAAATATTCTTAATTTCCCAGCATAGAGACGAAAATCATAATGCAATAGTTGCATGAAAATTAATGGAAGAAGGAATGGATTCTGGTCAGAATTTTCACAGACAACCAGCCATTAATAACATAATTTAACGACATAAAAGTTGGAATGTAATGACGCAACAGAATGCGTAACTGGAGTAAATGTTATATTGTAACGTTTACAATGCACTGTCTCCAAAAAGAAAGTAAGAACTTACATTAGTACTCTATTTCATTTTCATCATACAAGAATTATGAATATATACAACATAGATGGTTGGAGTTATGTACTCTACGAGACTGATGTTTGGAGGAACAGCAGATCTCCATTTCGTGGCCCACAGATCAAAGATTTAGCTCACACCGGAAACTGAATATTTTCTATGTTACTCTCCTTTCTCATTGTAGAGATTAAATCATATCTTGGAGATTGTCAGAAAAGAGTTTCGCGTTTTGCAGATGATTCCAGAAATGCTTGTATTGATTTAGCTTCACCTCTTCAAGATAACTAGGAAAATGTTCCGGAAATTTGAAATTAATCTTGTGAAGTGTGGTCCACATATAACACTACAGCATTAAATTCAGGGACATTAGTTAATAGCTTCGGCGGATGTTTCGAAATATTCTATGCAGTTAACAGTATTATGAGCGGACAGTCATAACATAAATATTTGCCGAACAAACCGGAAAATATTGGTAACACTGTCATATCTACATCGAGCAGTATTCTAACCCATCGTAAGTTGGAGATCTATTTACCCATGAAAACATTCATATCGGGCAAACAATCATAAGGAATATGTCTTTTAAAGGACTCTGGAAAGTGTAGAACTTTCTTTTAATATCAGCAAACACGTCATCTCTGCGGTGGCTGAATAGTCAGACCTCCAGCTTGTCACGATGGCGGCCTTGATTCAAATCGCGGTCATGTTTGGGATATTTCATTGAAAAATCTATTATCGCGCTTGTTGTCGAACAAGGACGCAGTAGTGTTTTCTCTGAGCTCTTCCGTTTTTTGCCCCTTATCAGACATCATTATCATTCTTTCATCATTTCTCCACTTCGTCGTCAATTCAAGGCATTCCTTGATCGGCGGCGATCGATACACGCTATGTCCCTAGTAGGGACGAGGTGAATTGCATGGTCGAATTCTGTGTACACAGCGAACACTAGTGTATTCGGACGGTGTGTATTTGGGAATACGCCTAACTTGAGGTTTAGCACAATAGATCAGAAAAGGTCGCAGTGTTCGGCCACATTGCCCTCTTCCCGTAAATTTCATTCAAATTCCAAGGAAATACGTCACCTCATTCAGAAATCAAGTGTTTTTTCGGATAATTCTGCAGATCAATTTAAAAATGAAAAAGGCGATAAATTATATTTATGCAATGACACTGTAATGATCTGTTCAAACAGCACAGGCAAACACTTAATTCTCTGACTGTGAATTCCGGAAATAATGCATTCTCTGACACGATGAATATGTCAACTCACCGGGCTATTGGAACAAATAGCAGACGACATTCTTAAGCACTGCAGAGAGATAAACATGTGTTCCTTAAAAGTGTTCCTAATTCAAAAAATCAATCTGACACGATGAATATGTCAACTCACCGGGCTATTGGAACAAATAGCAGACGACATTCTTAAGCACTGCAGAGAGATAAACATGTGTTCCTTAAAAGTGTTCCTAATTCAAAAAATCAATTTAAGTGTGGAGAATATAAAGGTGAGAAAAGCAAAAATGAAGGAGTTACACAGAGACACTTAAATTAACTAACAAGGGTTGTGCGTGACATCGAACGCTCAGAACCGCACGAAAATGTGCTTAAAATATAAATCGCTCATCCAAAAAACAGTGGTATGAGTCATTTCAATACACAACTCAGATGTCTGCTAGCGCCATTCGACGGTGGCAAGTTGCACCTGCACTAAGAAACACTTACTCTAGTTATGTGAAGAGTATAGCTGCAGTAGGAGGCCGTCTTTTGGAGTGTTCGGTTTAGGTTAGAGTGTAAACAGTATACATCGATATCATGAGGCGAATTAATCTCATGAATGTTGTCAAAATGTTAGAGGCAAAGTTGCGACGTGCTGAATATGGAAACGTAATCGGAGTCGAGAATATGGAGTTCACGAACGTGTTATACTGTATAGCATAATAATGCACAAATTCAATGGGGATGACACAGAAATGCATGAGGATACGCTGGTTAGATATAGTGATTTTGAAGGACAGAAAGAACCCGTACCTGAAGTTAGCTCTTCCAGCAGTACAAGACTTACATCTCCAGAGGAACAGGAACCTTCAAATCTCCACCCAAAATATAGAGGCCCAATGCATTACAAGATTTTGATGACAACATACAGGGGAACATTTATGAAGACTATTGCAATTGTGGCTTCAACTCCTATAACACTATAAGTGCATTCGAAGTAAATCAAATTGCAAGTTAATATTAGATCATGTGACTAGCAAAAGGCGAGGTCTAGTTCACTTCAAGGGAAACAGGCTGTCACAATTAAAAACTTTAAAAAGAATATGTAATGTGACAATTTGATAAGTCAAGAGCTTATGGAGCTGAAGTTCACTATTGGCTTCTCCAAATGTGGGCACTAGAAGCGTCTAGTGTTTGGCCTGAACAATTTCACAGCTTCCATTACTTTTATCAACAAACTAAATATGCCATTTCTTCCTTACATATTACTCTGTTCGTCACACGTAAGGACATACAAGAAGATCATACTATTCGTCAGAAGGCACAAGGGCAGTGGCCGGAATTTTCCGTGCACTGTGATGTCATACCACGGAGCCGCCACGCTCTTTGTTCGGATACTGAGCACAGCGTGGAGAGAAGGTTGAACTGAACAGTGACGTTACGGGACCTATCTACTGACAGAGCGCGATCCTTTCTTCTGAGATAGTATGGGAACAGCACAATTACAATACATTTGTACGAAAGCAAAACCGTAAAACCGTGATAAATCAATGTAGCATAATATTTTGGTGTGTATTCAAATTTAATCTACTTACTATAGCATCAAATTCAGAATACAGCCAGCTGCAGAAGGGTTCGCATATATAAATGAGGCTCCGAAACTCTTGTTGGCATTCATGAATGTTGAACAGCAACACGTGTTGTTGATTTGTGGTGTTGTGGTTATGGTAGCATTAGATGATAATTATTTTAGCTATATTATTGTATAATATATAAGTAATTGAACAATGAAAATTATAAAACTGGAAGATATTCTTGCTCAAACAAAAGCACCTGAAGATGATAAAAATGAAGAACAGCACATTGAAGATGACAGCAGTGAAGAACCTGATTCAGATAAAAAAATAAGAAAGCCACTTCAGTCTCTTGCGGACGACCAAAATCCGGAAGAGTATGGAAAGAGAAAAGAAAAAGTTTCTCATCAGTTATTTAAACACAAAGATTAAGACTATCTAAAGAGAAGAAGGATCTACTAAGACAGGAATTTAAGAATGTTAAAAATCATTCGAGAGCTTTGATAGAAGATAAAAGAGGAGAAAGAAGAAAGACGTCTTCGTAGGCAGAAAACTTGAAACGACAAGAAGAAAATAGAAGGAAATCAGAAATAGTTCAAGTGAATAAGAATACAGCCAAAATAAAGATAATAAAGAAGAAGCACCTAAGACAAATTGAGAAGAGAGATACAACAGTCGTAACAAAGTAACAAGAAAACTATTACCGATACTCTCTACTTCTAAAGTTTAAAAAATATATTAAGCGATATGAATTTGAGCCGAGCTCGACGTCTCAACGGGCATCCTTCTCCGTTATACCACCAATAGTGTGCACTTTTTTCATAGGATACTGACAGCGCCCTCTTTTTTCCCTTCATTTCTTCTCTTCTAAATCCTAACTGGCCGGTTAGATTATGACGTATTCGAGAGAGAGGGAAGGCGAGTATTCCTGTTTACGGTTAAAAGTACGGAACGACACTCGGGAACAAGTCGTCGATTGGAGAGGTTAAACTTGGGAACAGATTGTTGGTTGGAGAGATTGTACTTGGGAATTCGTCGTTTGGAAAGGTATTGAGAATGTATTATCGTTGTTTGTACTATGTGCTCCACTCAGATATTTGCAACACGTAGTTAGCTTGGCTTAGCCATTTGGTTGCTTTCTGTGTCTTTCATACACTTGATGTACTGATTTACTGTTGTTATTGTAATATTGGCTGGAGAGCTTATTTACTCAGCAGAATTATATGTATACTTGTATGGATACTTGTTATATTATATATATATATATATATATATATATATATATATATATACATATATTTCCTTTCTATATACAGTAGCGTGCAAATTAATCCGAACACGGCATATTTTTACATTTTCTGTCATTGTTGGCCTCACAGCTGCTCATACCGCTTTAATTGACATCTGTAGTACGTGTAATTCCATTGTTGAAGGTCTGTCGTTATTATTTTTTTATAATATGTGACATTTTGCCTGTCATTTTATACTTATAAGCATTTCAGTTGTGTTGAGGACTTAATACTGCAATCCTGTGTACATTCTGTTGTCTTCACAAATGGATAAAACTCCACGAAAACGGTCTAAAATTATAACATTAGCAGAGCATTCTTCTATGACACAGAGGCAAATTGCTGCAGAATGTCACATCGGTTTGGCTACTGTTAATTCGATCATAAAACGATACAGGGAGACTGGATCCATCACACCCCAGAAAAAAGGAAACTGTGGCCGGAAAAGGAAGACTTCACCTGCAGATTATCGTTTGTCAGGAAAAGTAAATTAAATCCTAGACTAACTGCTGTCGACTTAACCCGCGAGTTAATGGCTACCACTGGGGCGAATATTCACGTCACAACAGTGCGGCGTAGGCTTTTGGAAGCTGGACGAAGGGCTCGTAAGCCTATTAAGAAGCAACTGCTAACCCCTGTTATGTGCAAAAAACGCTTAATGTGGGCAAAATTACATCAACACTGGACAGAATGACTGGAAGAATGTACTTTTTTCCGATGAGTCTCATTTTGAGGTCCACGGCCACCGTGTTTCTTACATACGGAAAGGATCCGAAAAAGTAACAGCAGCTCATCTCCAACAAGCGCCCAAATAACCCCCTAAAGTAATGTTTTGGGGTTGCTTTACACATGAAGGGCCTGGAGCATTAATACCTATCAAGGGAATGATGAATTCTGACAAATATATTCACTTATTGGAAACCAGAATCGTAACCCAGCTGCAAAAATCATTTCCGGATGGCAGAGATGTGTTCCAACAAGACATGGCACCATGCCATACGTCTCCAAAAACTACAGAATTCTTCAACAAGAAGAATATTCAGGTACTCCCCTGGCCAGGCAACTCACCCGACATTAACTCCATTGAGAACTTGTGGTCAATTTGCAAAAGAAGAATGCAAAAAATGGATTGTTCTACAAAGGAGAAGATGATTTCTGCCCCCATTGGTGTATGGTTTCGCGATGAAGAAATGAAGAATATTTGTGGGAAATTAGTGGAATCCATGCCAAATCGTCTCAGAGCTGTTATTAGGAACAAGGGAGGCCACATAGATTACTGAGGTATGTCTTAGATCCTTTTTTTTTTATCCCGTTTGAGTGTTTTTGCATAAGTAATTACGTTGTTCGGATTAATTTGCAAGCTACTCTATTGCTGGGATACATGCTTTGACTTTATTTATGGGGATAATTTAGTGCATTTTGATACGATAGTTTCTCCAGTTTACGCGAAGTGTATTCGCGGGCCTTTATACATTACTTAGTGTATGCACAAATTATCTGGAAAACTGCGTGTGGAATTTAACGCCATATTGAGATTTTCATTGTAATTTCTTGCGTAAATATCATGAGTGCGGTACTGTTCGATATCGGGATAAAGTATCTAATACACCGGAGGTCAAAATGAGTTGATTCTTAACTAGTTGTGATATCGACTTTCCGATTTATCATCTACGCGGGGTTTGACTTATTGTCTTCTTACCTTTATAAATATCTCTTTATCTCTCTCTCTCTCTGCGATAATTTATTCTTGTCTAATAGTCCAGAGATTTGTACATTAAATTAAATTTGTATTCAAATGTTAAGTATATATGGTTTCATTTAGATCAAATGTGTGTGACGTTTCCAGTGCGCAATATCTTGTAAGTTATGATATTGATAATTGTGGAAGTTATTACTCAACTCAAATTATAATTATCAGAGATTAATGGAATCTCTAGCACGATATCAAGTTTTGCACATTCAGGTATTATATTCATTCCGATTATTTCATCATATTATTTTCTTTACTTAATCTTATTAATCGTGTATTATATCCATCAACTCATTATTGTATACAATATATTGTTGGTTAATTATATTTATTGTTATAAATTCACACTGTCTTATTTCGAAAGTCTTCTACTGCGCACATCCCGAAAACCCAATGCATATTTAACATCTGTCGAGTTTCACACCATATGGTGAACATTTTAAAATTGAAAAATGGGATGTTTAGGACATGTACAGAAGAGGATGGGCAATCGACTGAGAAAATTAGTGAAAGATATGAAAGGGCAAAAACTAGCTGATGGTAAGATCATTGGAGGTAGAAATAGATTGACAAAAGACGCAATTGATTTATTGCAGCTGTATTATGGCAGTGCTAACAGAAATAATACAGATGATATAAATAAAATGAAGCGGGCTGTGTGGGCAACGTATTTCCACAAGCTGTCAACCGACGAGCAACATCGCCACCAGCTCTGCCCTAAGGGACCAGACTCTTGGTGTAAATACAATGTGGATAAATCAGCATATAAACATCATGGATTACCAGTAGAAGTGATGACAAAATTGAAGCCAATATACAGAGACCTTGCTCATCCAGACCTCCTGAAGTGTGTACAAGGATTGACACAAAATCCAAATGAATCCTTTAACAATTTGGTGTGGTTGAGGGTTCCAAAAACTACATTTGTGGGCTTGAAAACTTTGAAAGCAGGTGTCTATGACGCAGTAATCAGTTTTAATGTTATGTTTTATTTAAAGCGCTCGCAACTGCAGAGGTTATATCAGCGTCGCCGGATGTGCCGGAATTTTGTCCCGCAGGAGTTCTTTTACATGCCAGTAAATCTACTGACATGGGCCTGTCGCATTTAAGCACACTTAAATGCCATCGACCTGGCCCGGGATCGAACCCGCAACCTTGGGCATAGAAGGCCAGCGCTATACCAACTTGCCAACCAGGTCGACATCAGTTTTAATGTAGGCAACATAGGACGAGTTAAAGTATTACAGAATTTATGTATAGCACCGGGTTATAATACACTGACATTTCTCAGAGTGTTGGATGATATTCGAGTGGCAAAGGCAGATCAGGCAGTTGAATTGATGTCCAAGGCAGCAAGACAGAAGAAGAGAAACCTCAAAAGAAGAAGAGAAGATGAGTAGGCCAACAATCCAGATTATGGAGCTGGAAAATTTTGAAAGGTATATGTAAACTTTAAATGCAATTTTCTCATTTTTAATTTTTTCAATATGTAAGTGCACTTTACTAGGAAACTACTACAGTTAGGAAGCTGAAATTTTGTATGCTCCTTCCCTAGACAGAGCTCTTAAATCGCAAGCAAAAAGTTTTGTGTATAGTTTCAAAATTTTCTCTTGGCAAAAAATTTTCTGTTTAAAAATATCATACAAAATTTAAAGTTAAAAAAAAATAATAAAAAAATAACATTAATTCAAAATAAATGAAATGAGTATTGGTTTTTGCTTGCTTTTGCTCACAGAATCATAGATAATAACATATAAAAAATTCAGAAGTCTATCTCCAATATTTCTTTAGTAATGTGCACTTGAACATCACCAATTTAACATAGCAGAGATAGGAGTACCGGCTCAATACAGTCTCCCCTGAATCTATTTGTGTTCAAGGGAACTGCCGTAACGTATTGCAGAAATGCAATGTGTGTCGTTGGATATGTCATAGTACGTATTTTTTTGGCCTTAAAAAGGGGCAGCTTAATGTTGGAGCATGATGTACTCATAAACTTCATCTCTCAAACTTACGAATCTACGCAAAATGAGGTCGTAAGTGTAATAGCGAGATCTGAATTCTGCATCAGTTTCCAGTCTCGCGTAGAGGGGAATGTAATGTCTCTGGTGTTTCGGTTGTAATGCTTTAGTGAATCTGAGAGTTTCGAGTAATAGGGGAAGTGAAGTGCCATTCGCGAAAGTGAAAAGGGCAAGTTTGAACCTTTGCCTATAATCCAAGTTTTTCGTCAAAAATAACTTTCTTGTCCATTTAGACCACGTGTTAGCAGGGCCTATAACATCTTGTAGTAACGTCCAAAGATTGGTGCAAGGATTCATAGCGGGAGACAATGATGGAATGGCGCGGGGGACAATGACCGAATAGCGTAGGTAGAAAGTGGCGGGCTTGTAAATGTCTTTTGGTAGGGGTTGTTGACTGCGGGGGTGGCGTAACTGTTAACGCGCTGGTAGAGCTTCATTGTGTCCGTGTCCAGCTTCGAGTACAGACGTAACCACGTTTCGTGATGAGCCGTACCGAAGATGTGTACTTCTTCCTCAAATTGTGCAGGGAGAATTTGAAGGCGGATACGATAAGTTACTGTGAGGAGTATGGACTACTTGCTAGTCATTACGAGTGTCCAATATGGGAAAAATATGAAATTAGCGCCGAAAAGCGATGCAGGGGAGTGAAGTTGCACATCGTGTTAGCCGTTCAGTGAGGAGTGGAACGTGGTTCGACAAGTCCAAACTCTCTCCTAAGAACTTGGGGGAATTGCCTGACCGAAACCTGTGTATCCAGCGAACACTAATGTACTGAGAGTGTGTCGGTTTTGAGAATGCGCCTAACTTGAAGGTTAGCCCGATAGAACATAACAGGTCGCAGTGCTGTGCCAAAGAAAGACGTCGAAATCAAGTGCTATTGCGAAAAATTCTACAGCTGAAATTATAAATAAAAAACCCATAAAAATATTTACACAATGATACTAAATGGCTCTGCACATACGACACGCTGTCATTTAATTCTCTGACTAAGAATCCATAAAATAATGCGTTTTCTTACACGATGAAAATGTCTACTCTCCGGACTCTTGGAGCACATAGCAGACGCCGTTCTTAAGAACTGCAGAGACAGAAACATGTGTTCCTTAATAATGTTCCTATTCCAAAAAGTCAATCTAACTTTGAAGAATATAAAGAAGAGAAAGGCTAAAGTGAAGGAGTTATACAGAGATTGTGAAATGATCTAGGAACCCCTATAAAGAAGACAACACTTAGCCAGTTAGAAATGTGTGCTGCTTCAAGAAAATAACACATTCGCGTATAGGCTTGGAATATGAACACTCAACTGACCTCGAAAAACATTGAAATACCATATATTTAGCAAATGTTTAATCACCAGGTTTCTAAGATGGAAAATACACATATTGCTGCAGCTGATGCCTTACCTATGGCGTATGTTGCTTATAACGTACTGTAGTTTCAGCCATTATGTTCAATCGGCAGATAGGCCTAAGAACTTAGAGTGACTGCAATTCCTGGCTTAAATGTAGGGAACATTCCCGTCACTAACACCCCCTTTCTAGAAACAGTGCTGATTATTAGAAATTCTGAAACCTGCTGAATCATGTTATGTTTTTTTCTGTTTTAATGCAGCATTGAATTAATTTAATGGTATATCTGGCCAGTATGTAATGGCTTCCTCGAACATTAATATATCATTCCCCTTTGTGATCCAACAATAAGTGCACCCATCGGACGGTACAGTCCGGCTTATTAATGCCAATAGTACATACGTCACTTACAGTAACACAGGTTGCAGCTTCAACAGTTTCAAGTGAAGCAACAAGATTCACCCCCTATTCAATATTAAAACCATACAAAATCATTAACTGCATTTGGAGATTCAGGTGCCTCAACATACATTTGTCCACACATGCTGGGGTGAAACAATAGTTTTCAGCTGCTGATGATGTTTCTTTTCCTTTGGTATCTCCAAACCCACAAGGCATCTAAGACCCAATCTTGTAACTAGCTGTGGAAGAGAGATTGTTTAGAGAAATATTCTTAAGGTTCCTAGCATTGGAAACGAACATCGTAATGCAATGCTTGCATGAAAATTATTGGAAGGAAAAATGGAACCTGGTCACAAATTTCACAGGCGACCGGTGTTTAATAACATAATGTTAAGACATAAAATGGGAATGGAGTGTCGTAACTGAATACAAATGTCGACCATTTGTTTTACTGCAAATTTTGCAATATACTCTATTCAAACAGAATGTAAAAACTTGTTTTACTTCTCTATTTCAGTTTCAACGTACAAGATTTACGGATATGTTCAAAATGTGATTGTTGGAGTCATGTATTCAGCGAGATTTCGTTATGTGTCTGGTGTTTGGAGGAACACCAGTTCTCCACTTTGGCGGCCCATAGATCAAAGTTTTAGCTCATACCAGAAACTAAATGTTCACGATGTCAGTTTTGCTTTCTCATTTACAGTGGAATTCATATCTTGTAAATTGTAACAAGGAACTTTCTTGTTTTGGAGATGAATTCCAAAAATGCTTCCACAGCTTTAACTCCACTTCTTGAAGATGACTGGTAATTTTTTTCGGAACTTTGAAATTCATCTACTGAAGTGGGCTCCACTTAGAATACTAATAATTAAATTCACCAGTAATTCACTGACATTAGTTAATAGCTTCGACTAATGTTTCCAAGTATGCTACGCAGTTAACAGGATTATGAGCGGACAAACACAAAGTAGTAATTTGCCGAAGAAGCCGGAAAATATTTCTACCAATCCGATATGGACATCAAGCAATATTGCAGCACCTCGTATGTGAGAATTATATAGAATATGTAGAACTTTCGTTTAGTGTAGAGAGAGACGTCGGTCTCGTTGAGAAATTAAGTGTTGTTGCAGAAAATTCTGCAGATGAAATCATAAATAATGCCTACAATATATCTTCACACAACGATAAATAGGCTACCTGTCCACCAAGGACCCGCGAAACTTAATTTTCTGACTGACAGTCCCTCAAAGAATGCATTTTCTGACAAGTTGTTAATGTCTACTGTCTATACTATTGGAGCTTATTGGAGACGCCGTTCTTAAGACCTGAAGAAAGATAAACATGTGCTCCTTAGTATTGTTTCTATTCCTTTAAATCAGTCTAACATTGGAGAATATAAAGAAGAGAGTAGCCAAAAGATGCATGAATTACACAAGTAGAGACAGTAAACTTTTCTATGTACACCTGTACAGAAGACAACACTTAGTCAGTTAAAATTGTGTTGCATTAAAGAAGTAACACACATTAGTGTAGAGGCTTGGATGATTAACACTTAACTGACCTCGAAAAAGACTCCATGACCATATATTTCATAGACAAATGTTCTTCCCCATCTACGAAGAACGGTAAATTCTTCACATAGATAAGAAAGCGTTCTACGTCTGAATCACCTTCGGATATAAATGATAACAATTGCAGTTTCGATATGAGCTAGAAATGAATTAGAGGTGGCTCAGTGTTTACTGTTAAAACCACAAAGAAATAACTTGTTCTCAGAAAACAGATATATTCACGAAAGAATTTCCGACACAATAGTATTCAAAATTCAAAATGTCCCCAGCTTTCCCACTACAAAATGTTACAGTGTTACAAATGAAAAAAGCTTAACCCACCTCATTTAGGACAGAGTAAATTTGAGTATCCAAGACTAATGTCTTCAGGCATATTCAAGTGTGAAAAGGCCATCACAATCAACTCACTAGATCTCGACACTCCGAATCCTGGTAGTCTGAATATCGGCAATGGTATTCGAATGCAAATACGTCGGAGCAGTCAGTCGTACAAGAAAATCAGAATATAGTGACGTAGAAGGTAAAGGCACGTCGATTAGCAGAAAAAGGAGAGCGTAATAATTCTGTGAAGTCGAAGAAATTAACTCGCAGCACCTGATATTGAAATGAAGAAAACAACAGACATGGGCAAATGTTGAGCATGCAGAAACTCATGTGACGAGGGACATACCAAGGAGAAGAGAAGGAAAACTCAGCACATAATGACAGATTTGTTATACACAAACTGCATGAAAGACTTCAGTATTAATAATATTCTTGTCTGGAAATTGCTTATCTGTAGGGTTTCCTTCTCCTAGATGAGAGGCCTTCAACCTACACTCCTTTGGAGTTCCATCAACTTCCAACGTACCCTGTGGAGGGGGCCCTTACCAGGTACTACCCACCGGGCCAGTGGGACCTGGAGCTCACAAATGGGCAGGGGCGACTACTCCCTGAGAAGGGCTGACTCCAAGAGTGTCCCTTCCTGTTACCCTCATGGTGTAAATCACCATTACATCCCAACGTGATGTATCCTCTCGGTGCTAACCAGTGCCTTAGTCAAAATCCGTTGAGTGACGATATTATGCTCACCTTATGAACAGCTGCATACTCCCAGTTCTCCTGTACGGAAGGAGAGTGGAACATGCTGAGAAAGTGTCAAAGAAATATGGAGAGGAAATGATGAACATCACACTCAGACACAGACTACGTAACGAAGTAATAAGGAGTTAAATAGATCTCAAAGACGCAGCAGGAACGGCCGACAAGCTGAAGAAGAAATAGGCAGAACACGTGATGCGACTCAATACGAACCGCTGGACACATTTTTACGACGTGGGACCCAAGGATTGGCAAACGCAACGTTGGAAGATAGAAGACAAGGTGGGCGGACGAACTCAGATCAAGATTCGAACATCTATGGTCAAGTACAGCGAAAGAACGACAACAATGGAAGCTCAACACAAAGTAACTTGCAACCCAAGCAGCGAATAGTGAATAATGGACTCTTCAATGTAAACCCAGACAGCATCTTATACACACTATGACATTATAAAAGTGATCACCATTCCCGGAGTAGCCAACAGGGAATTGCTTGACAATTCACCCTGCATAGTCAGGAAGTCCTTCGCGGGATTTCGTGGCTAATACTTAATTATTCCCACCACATCCCACAACTCATTTATATACAAAATTCTAAATTTATAAATCGCACAAAGCGTAGAATGAAGTTACTCGTTCTAAGTGCCAAAACACAAAATGTACTTCTGCCGTGAAACATTTCAGTCTTCAAACGAATAGTCTTACAGAACTTAATATTTCACCATTGCAAACGTGTCCAATCAGTCGCAATCCGGTATGATCTGAGATATTTCCAGAACGAGTCAAATTTAGTTTGAAATTCGCTTGTAATTTACGAAAATTAAATATGCATTTCATTTTTAGTTATGGACTATTCTGTTCGGAGGTCAAGTCTTCAACCGACGTTATTTGATACAAGACGATCTTTAGTCCAGTTCATCATATAGATTTCGACTATTATTTTGAAGCCCTTGTGAAATCAGCAATAAAATTCTATTAAACAAACTATAAAATAAAATTTACTTTTTTTATACACTAATTTCTGCCAAGTAGTCATTAACCCGAACTAATCACAAGACTGCTGAAGATATCTCCAAAGAAATGTATCATCAGTAATGATAACCATTCACTCCCCAAAACTTTAATCTGCAACCCTGGAGGTTGGAGATACTCATTTGGAAACTGCAGCTCTTCCGGTTGGCCTCAGTAGAAATTCTTTTATCTGCTGTGCATTCTTCACACTTCTGTAGAACATACTGAAAGCTATTGAAAACGAGTTCATTCTACTTTCCTTACTATAGAGTCGGTAGTATTACTGATGAATGAAATGTCTACTAGTAGCAGTAGGTTAGATGTAACTTGCTTTAAGCCGTTACATTAGCATAGCTGAGTGCACGGTACCATTTCCGCACTCTTCTTAGGGAGGTGGACACGAAAACAATCTTTTCAGCTCCTCTTCATGGTGTGTGATGTGTTCTTCCATTCTTCAGAGGACACTCCGTACTCTCGTGTACATTGATGGAGTCCAAGTTAACGTGATGAGATTAAAAAACACTTTTCCTATTCTTCCACACATGCTGCAAGTCCATTTTGTACGTTCTCTTGAGGGATAAAGCACAATCGCTAAATAAGCTACCTAGCCATCATTAGAGACATAGTCAATCTGATAACATATAGTTAATACACACATTATTATACTGTAAGTCCTCACTAGTTTTGAATATTTATTCAGTGGTCAATCAGTTCCATTCCAATACTCAAACACCGTTTTAACGAAGCTATAACCGCATTGTCTCTTACCGACAAGCACAGAATCACTGTGCGGACCACACATTTGCATAATTTTTTCAAAAGTAAAAATATGCTTCGCCACTTCAAACTTCCCCTTCATTGACCAGCTAGTTTCTTAATGACGTCTCTGCATTTACACATCGACAGTAAGTTATCTTCTTATAGAAATTGAAATATTAGAATTCTCACTTTCTATAGTTCACATACCCTACCACACAATCGCAACAGAATTTGAACAGTCTAGTTTCGTTATTCATCCTGTGTTTACATTTTTCCAAACGGATATTAGAATTGCAAAGCAAAATAATTCAAGCGAAGTATGCCACAAGTAATGACGGATTTAGTTTTGAATTATTGGAAAATGTTCTAAGAGACAGCGGTATGAATAAATCTCAATATGTTCAACATTAATATCAGAGGATATCTTACAGAGTAGTGCAGAAAGGGCTACATACGGAGATTAAGGAAAATTAATCTTCAGTCTCAGATACTACCAACAAAGCAGATCACATTTAATTCCAGTCTGCAATTCCCTAACATACAGAGAAATCAGATGGAAATTACTTTCAATTTCAACGACTGAAGAGACGTCTTAGCAAATATCTGGGTCGCACATCAGGATAAAAGAGAGCTACATCTTTAGAGTTCGGGCATATATTATTATTGTGTTACATGTCATTAGACAGGAAATTATCCATATTGATTGTGTTGAACAGCAACCTCTTATGTCAAAAAAATGAATAAAATGTATCTTCTGCAGAAACATCTTAAGTCATGGATATAAAATTTACAGGAAGAGATTGAAATAATCTATTATGTCTGATATTTGTCCATTGCGAAGATATTAAAATGTTTTTCTCTCTTCTATAAACTTGAATATTTTGACATACGAGGTTGCTGTTCAACACCATCGCTATGCAAATTTCAGCGCTATAGTACTTTTCGTATTAAGAATACCAACACATCCTGAAATTGATCATGTGATAAATAAGTGGGCTACAACACCTCAATGCTAGGTCTGGCTCAATTTTGACAGTCCTGAAATTATGTAAGTACAATATTAACTAAATGTACCGATATGTGAGGCGGCCGGGTAGCTCAGTTGGTAGAGCAGCTGGCTACGGACTGGAAGGTCCGGGGTTCGATCCCACGTGGTGACAGGATTTTTTCTCGTTGCCAAACTTCCAGAACGGCCCCGAGGTTCACTCAGCCTCCTATAAAATTGAGTACCGGGGGTAAAAGGCGGTCAGAGCGTGGTGCCGACCACACCACCTCAGTCTAGTGCCGAGGTCATGGAAAGCATGGGGCTCTACTTCCATGCCCCCCAAGTGCCTTCATGGCATGTTACGGGGATACCTTTACCTTTTACCGATATGTGATTATTCCCACACCCCTGACGAAAATTGTATACCATTTGGGGTAAAAGATAAGTCATCTTCTTCATCCTGTTTGATTTACGTACTCTCCCGGATTTCTTATTTTCTGAGACGAATTAAGTTCTTCAGTTGTGCCATTTAAGGGCATGTTTTTATTCTTGTTCCCTTACGAAAGAGGTAGACAACTTCAACGAATAGATGTGTTTTGTCATATGTATCTCAGGAATAGATGAGAAAATGCTCCAAATGTCAGCACATTTTAAACTAACACAGCCCTAGGAATCCCCATTATTACCAATATTCCTACAACATATAATAATCCATAATAAAGTTATTGTATGTCAAAGAGTACCCAGGACGTTTATACGGAATATGAATTCATAGTACATTGGACTCCAGGTTGATATTTATTACATGATATATTGTAGAGTCAGAAATCTCGTGAGGCTTCATATCCTTGGGCGCACTGAACATAAAGATAGTGATTCTTTTTAATTGACCAATGTATCACATTCTGTGAAAATTGTCACGTTATAAATAAAAGGACCTGATGTTCGTTATGCACGAGAGGGGAAATAGGTGGGGAGACTTGTGAGAGCACACTCGCGCATGGTCTATCTCAAGACTCGAAGTCACCGAATAAACCCCCCTCCCTAAATACAACATTTTATTGTCCAGAACCTACTCTGCGCATCTGTCTGAGCAGCATTAGGTAGTTTTACTCGTTTTACTAACACTGTACATTCCAGTTTATCATGTGAGGACTGGGGATAATCAGAGTAGGAAATTTCAAAGAAGTAGCACATTGTTATAACAAATATCCTAAGTACTATACTTCAAGAGTTAGGCTTTAAAATGCAGTTAAAATTCGTGTTGCATAATTGTTATTGTAATCACTCCGATGAAGGTGAGAGTAATCTGGGCATTGATTCTCTTTATCATAGAACTTTAACAGAACTGCACTACAAGTCATTCTGTAGGTTCCGAAAGAAAGGCAGTTTCCAGAATTGTTGGCAGTAATTGTAATAAGGCTGAAAACAGCAGAAGAGTAATGTTATAAACAACAATAATCCAAGATATTACTGACTGTAAAATACAATAATCAATACTTCTTACTAAATCTCATTTTAATGAAAAAATACATTATACAACATCAGCCAAATCCTTCATGACTTTATGCAAGTGACATCAATATAATTTCACAAAACTCATTACATTATGTTTCATAATTAATAACATGTACCACCGTCCGTCTACATAATAATTCAGTGCATCGTGCATATACCAGCAACGAACTATAAAGTACTGATTATTATTATTATTATTAATTAGCATCATATACCTCCACCATCTACAAAATAATTCAGGCTATATTGTATATATTTCAGCAAAGTAGTAACAAAAAACTGATTATAATATTTTTAATGAATAACATTCACCACCATCAGTCTAAAAAAATAAGTATACGCCTGTCGTGCATATACCACAACGCTCGCCTTAGATTTGTTTCAATCCCTCATTCTAAGAGTATGCTTTAAGTAAACATACAAAAAGCAAAGCTACTTCAAAAAAACAATACTACAATAGCAACTTCAATACACTTTGATTTAGAGTAACTCAAACAAGCAAAGAACACCTTACGTTCACGTTTTCATAACTCATCCCAGATTTATAAGCTGACCTGGAATTTTAGGGTAACTGCCGTGAACATCAATTATTATTAATACAGGAAGCTGAGAATAAAATTTAAAATTCGAGAAGGCAGTTGGAGGATGAGATAAGAGATAATTGTAACAGTGAGTTCAAGGAAAATCCTGGTTTGTCAGTGCTGAGGCCTGTGAAGCTAGGCATGGAAAGAAAGAGTGACGATCTCCCTGTTGAATTTTAATCCTCCTGCTGAAATTTGAAAGCAAAATGTCAGTAAGTTCATTTACGCCCCTCTAACCTCTGTGTGAAGCGTTCCATCTCCGCTTACAAACTGAAATTCACTGATAAACTCAGCTTCACTGTGTATAATTTCGAAAAGATGATTGATATGTATTACATAGCAAATTATGAATAAAAATGTTGTAATTTTTTTATTTCTGTATAAATTGAAATAAAACTTTTGAGGACCTGTTTTACTAATTTAAGTGCCTACATATTACTATTTTACAAGCTCTTTTTATGTGCCTAAACACACATTTTTTAGTCTCGAGAGTCCCAGGCCAAGTTACAAGTAAACATTCACAAAGCAATGTCACTGTAAATTAACTAATGCAATAGCAACTACAGTATACTTGGAAATTACTGTAACTTAAACAAAGAACAACTTAAATTCGTGTTTACATCACTCAATATAAAGTCATGAGTAAACACATATAGCACAATGCCACTATAAGTTAACTATAAAAGCATCACCAGTACAATTTGAAATTAAATGTAACATAAACAATAAATAAACGTATATAATTAATACAAATTGGTTGCAATCAGAGTGCTCCAGTTGACGCTGTAACTCAAGAAGCAGATTCTTCACTACCTTCAAACATTTCAACTACAATATTTAGGCCTATTTCTTATAAATCAGAGTGCATTAAGCACAGGCAGCCGAATTTCTTGTTTCCTTACATGTATAAAATTATAAATTTTCAATTACATTTCAAGTCCTATTTGAATGCTTTCAGCCTTGAATTGTACATGCAGAACAACAACGGAATTTGAAATTGGAGCCAAAGGAGCTCCTCTGCAATCCGACTGTTATTTTCCACGAGACAAAGACGATATACTCGCCTAAAAGCAACATTTAAGTGGATGGTAGTTGATTTCAAATAATCACAGGGCCACGGCATGATGATTAATTTTTATTATTTATTCATTTTTTCAAAGAAATAAATAAAAAATTCATCATTATTTCATCTCAAATTATTTAAAACGTTAAGATGTTTCCAAGATGATTGTGAGATTTCAAATAATCGCATGTGACCTCATGATCAACATATTTCTCACGTATTATTTATTTATTTATTTATTTATTTATTTATTTATTTATTTATTTATTTATTTATTTATTTATTTAATTTCAGTAAATAATGAAAATGTTTGTCTGGTCACTTGAAATAATTGTGAAATCACACAATTGCTTCACATGAAATAGATACAGCATTTCCTGATCAGATCACTAATGTTATTTTGAATGCAAAAACATACGATGGTATTCAAAATGCATATTTATTGTCCAATAACGATGTGTTGCGGGTTGCATCGTTCTCCCGCTAATGCTCAAGAAGCGCTAAGTATTAGGCCTACAGAAATGCAAGTGAACATTTTCCTGCACAGGTGCCTACTTAAATGTTCCACGTTAAAAAAAATACAAAAAAGATGTAAATGCAAGAATTTCTCACGTCAATATCAGATTTTTAGCATATTACCTACTGCCCTCTTCATTCGCATATAATTCCTCTAAAAATGCGTCCTGTACTACCCCAAATCGGAAAAGAACAGTTGGACGTAAGGTATTACAATTATTTCTCAATTAACCCTGCTGTTCTGTTCGGGTCTATATGACCCGAAGTGAATATTGTTTTCTTAATATTATCTTGAAATAGTGAGATATGCTTATGAGACTCAGTGACTTTGTCTAACAATGCAATATGCATTTGTGATTTAAAAATAATTTAAATTTTTCAAATAGTTTTGTCATAATCTGTAATTGTTACTTATGTAATGTTCGGGTCAATATGACCCAACATAAGCTTTTATTATTTTCTGATGTGGTATTAACATTTTTCAAGAATTTGTATTATGCTTTTATTATAATGAGTAGAAATTGAATTATTGCCAAAAATCAGATACACTAATTTACAACAATGAACTGGTTTCCTGTTGTTTTTCTCAATGAATTCCTTCTAAACTGTTACATTTTATCAGGATAAGTATTTCAATGTTGTTTCTCAGTTTGACTTCAGACGTCATGACGGAAAGACCACTGAGTAATGCTCAGTTAATATCAATTGTGAATTCCTCCGGCAGTGAAGAGTTTGTTTCAGAATTTGAAGATAATGCAAGTTATGAATCTGAACGTGAAAATGATAACAATTTTGACAGTCGACAACCAGTCGATATTGTTCAGTCAATTCTTTCAAGAATAAAGCTATAGAATGGAAGTTGAATCCATCTCCACAACAGGGCCATCTTTCTGCCTCGAACCTCATCAAGACTACATCAGGTTTTACAAGGTATGCCACCATAATGAAATAATATAGATGCCAAACATAGAAGGACGGCGAGTTTATGGCCAGCAATGGGCAAATATCGACAGTATTGATTTCCAGGCTTATGTAGGACTCTTGCTTCTTGCTGGTGTTACTCGATCTCATGGGGAGTCAACAAAATTTTGTGGGATCAGAAAACGGGCAGAAACATTTTGCGGGCAACTAGGCTATGTTATTTGAAACCTTTTGCAAGATATCGCGTGTCTTTCGATTTGATAAGAAATCTACTAGAGAATAACGAAGACCCACTGATAAGCTTGCTGCTATTCGTTACATTTGGGAGAAATGTCTGGAGGTCCTTCCTAAATTCTTCAATCGTGGCGAAAATATAACTGTCAAACAGTTTGTAGGATTTTGAAGTCGCTGTCCATTGAAGGTGTATATTCCCAGCAAACCATCGAAATACGGAATAAAAATATGGACGCTTTATGACAGCAAAACTTCATATGCATTTGTAGCACAAGTTTATACAGGGAAATAATATGGACCATCAGAAAAAAGTCAGGGTATGAGGGTAGTGTGTGATCTTTCCAGTAACCTAAGGGGTCAAAATGTAACTTGTGACAAATTTTTCACTTCTTACAATTTGGAACAATACTTTTGAAAAAAATGTTGGGACTATACGGAAAAATAAGCCAGAACTTCCACAGCAACTGAACAACAAGGAAGTACATAGCTCTTCATTTTACTTCACAAATGATACTACTGTGGTCAATTGTATCCCAAAGAAAAACAAAAAGTTGTGCTAATGAGTACACTGCATCTTCACACAACGAAGTCAGCAACAGGAATGATAAGACGCCTCAAATGATTTTAGATTATAATGCATCCAAAGAGGCTGTAGACACACTTGACCAAGTAACATATACATATACTTGCAAAAGAAAAACAAACAGATTGCCAGTGATATTTTTCTACAACATTCTTGATGTATCTGCTTAAAATGCGTATGTCTTGTGAACTTCGATAGGCCCAAATTGGAATGCAAATAAATTGACTAGAAGGAGATTATTCTTAGAGGAACTTGAAAAATCGCTGACAAAGGAACATATTTCATCAAGAAAGTACTTTTCAAGAACAGAGGAAGCAATCAGAATTGTCAAGAACATTCAAAAACCTAAAATTGTGACTACAGTGCCGGTATCAGAGTCTACAAGAGGGAAAACTGTAAAACAACGCTGTAAGTTTTGTCCATCAAGCAATGACAATAAAACGAACATGTTGTATGGAAACTATAGCAAACATATTGTAAAGGTCATGCCACATATTTGTGTCACATAATTGTAAGCAGTGAGAATTGTGATTATGTATATCATGTGTGTTACACAAAACATAAGACAAAAGTTAATCATTATAACATAGCACAAGCATTTAGTTTAATCTATAATTTTTCAAGGCCTATTGTTGTATTATAAGTTAAAAATTTCATTCAAAGAAGTATGTTTCTTCAATTTGTTGTTATTAATTTTTAATAAGAATGTAGAAAAAAAAAACAAATGAATAATATAGCAAAATAAAATATCACAAACGAATAATAGTAAAAAAAAGCAAAATAATGTAAGATTATAATAAAATAAAAAATAAATAACAGTTATATTAACAATGACAATAATGATAAACTATATTATTGTAATCATGCAAATGTTCACAAACATGATTTTGTAATTTTATATGCAATTATAATAGGTCGGGTCATATTGACCCGAACAGCACATTCGTATAGTTAAATCTAACAGAACAGCTGGGTTAAGTATTCAGTTTGACTTACTGATAGGCTATGTGCAAAAACAGAGAGGTTATTTAACAGGTTAAGACTTAAATGTTTTTTCCTCCTCCATTGTCTTCAAACTTATAGTAAGTAATTGTTTTTACGTGATATTTAATAAGTTATATTATCTGTACCTCTTAGCATCAACAGTAGAAAAGCTGTATTATTTTGATGTAAGGTTTACAAAAGACTTCAGGATAATAAAATTGAACTTCCATATATATGTTTCACACATATCTTTTGACTTGAAATCGGCACTAATGTTTACAAGACATTAAATTTTGTCGAATATAAGCTTTACATTAATATGTAGAACGATTTTCCACATTAAAAATAATTGTTTGAACTATTAACGCCTTCAAAACAAGGTTATTAATAATACGCAATGCAAACATAACAGTGTTGTGAGTCACGCATATGACAATGAATTAGAGAGAACAAATATCTCGCAATAGCGTCTCCAACCACACATATTAATTACTATACCTGGTAAGGTTTATCTTGTCTCAGTAGCAATAAAACCAAGTCGCTTCAAATGAGGGTAGAGATTATAAGAGGGTTGTAAATTTTCAGTATTCCTTTCAAAACCTTGTTATTGTGCAGACTACCGGAACTCAATTTCTTGAAAGACAAGCTCAGTGACGGAACTACACAGTACAAAGAGAGATATTTTGTAATTTTATTTTGCGCTACAGAATGTATCAACTGGTCCCTTCCGACACTGGATGGATGGACGGCACCGCTCCATTCCCCCATCGCCATAACAATACAGACGAAGTAAGACATATCTCCTTTCTCTCTCTTTTCACAGTGAGACAAGATACATCACACAGACTCTATTGTCCGGATATTCGGTAAAATATATTGTAAAATTTAGTGCCGATTCAGATCCGAAGAAATTTATGAGTGAGTTTTCTGCAGAAATACATTGTACATGAGTACTCAGTCATTCCATAGGCCTATGAGTCATCCGCTCTCTTCTTCACAGGACATCAACATGGAACGGTGCAACAGGAAACCTGTAAAAAAAAAAAAAAAAGAAAAGAAAGACGTACATTACTTTTATCCTTTCTCTTCTTTACCTTTCGATTATTTGTTTTGTCATCATCTGCCGAGCATTTTACGTAATAGCTTATAGAGAGATTCTTCTAAACATCATTTCCGTTCAACATCTATTTGCAGGATTCAGGGAAGATCTGTTTTCAGAAAATGGAAGGGGTGAGAGTAGGATAGTAAAAATAAAGTGCATAAAATTTGCTGATGGTAAGGCATTGGCGTTGGAAGAGGAGATGATGGTATATGCTAATGGAGCTAACCAATAACTCTGAGCAGTATATGTTGAAGATAAATGCAGACAAAACGAAAATCATGGTTATCGGAAGAAAAATAAAGGCGGTAGGCGTGCGAATTGGAATTGAGACAGTACAACAAGCGGACAGCTTCAAATACTTGGGGTGTACTATGAATATTAACATGAGCTGCTGCCAGGAAGTCGAAAGGAGAACAGCAATGGTAAAGGAAGCTTCTAATGAAAAATGAGCATTATCACCAGACGTTTTCAAATAGAACAAAGAGACTAGTTAAGATGTAGGCACACAGTACCGGTGCATGCGGGAAGACTGCTTCGTTCACTGAAGTGTGAACTGTTAACTTGCATCTTGCCCGATTTACACCTAGCTAGTATTCAAAGTAACCAAACGTAGGACTCTAATTATTGATATATTTAAAGGCAAATTTAGGTTATACAGTACTCGCCAATCGGCGTTAACTTGCATCTTGCCCGATTTACACCTAGCTAGTATTCAAAGTAACCAAACGTAGGACTCTAATTACTGATATATTTAAAGGCAAATTTAGGTTATACAGTACTCGCCATTCGACGACTAGTACTCTTCATGTCGTTTTTCACAGTTACTTAGGCAGATGCCGGGTTGGAATTTTCATTACCACGGTTCATTTAGATTTCATATATCGTTCATCTTCTTCATCTCATTCAATATCCATATTCAGGTCAAGACGCAGTCTTCATCCGCTTACGGGAGGGTGCGTCTTCTCCCCATCTGTTCCTGGGTTCCCCTTCCGCAATATCTCTGTCAGGATTTATTCCTTAGGAGCACTTCCAAGGGCGCTTCGACAACTTGGAAGGGCCGTTGGAATAGATTCTGTGATACTTAGTCACCTTGCCGGTATGAACTTAGAGTGGGGAAGGATAGGAGGCCCCCATTGGATGAGCGGGTGAGGGGCCACATGCTGCCGGTGGGATGGTACACCTTCAACCTCATTTATCCAGTAATATTCGGGGTGCACAATAGGCCTCAGTATTGCCGACGTGCCAAGAGTCGTCCTAACCCACCCGTGGCCACCGTGACCTACCCTAACCCTAACCCTAGTACTCATCACAATCCGGCGAGGCTGTTGTGTATCACCTCATAATAACTTTTGGGAATAGGACTGTAGACATATACCGCTCAATCTTTTGCTCTCGTTTTAATAACAATAATAATAATAATAATAATAATAATAATCTTGAACACAGACGCCGAAGGAGGCATACAGAGTTTAAAACTGTAAATAAAAGAACTGAAAATAAATTAAGCAAACCTCAAGTTCTTCTAAGACTTTTCTAAGGTTGCCAATTAAGACTAGGGGCGTGGCGACATAAAGCGACCTACCGACAATAAAAAAAGGGAATAAAACATATTCTCAGGACGCCAGGATGTAAAATGTTTGACCGTGTTTTAAGCTAAAGTTTTAGCAGCCACTGAAGCTTGAAATTTAATGGCGATATGGTTCATAAGTGCAAAGGCAATTGCTTTTCTTTTATGAGGCACGCTCATGAGGGAACACAGATGTCGGACTTCTATATATTTTCTTCCCGCTCTGCCTTCAAATTTTAAAGCTCAAGACTTCCAGACGCAGCGTCATCGTGTCGCACATCTGCAACGACTGTAGTCGAACTAAAATTAATTAATTAATTAATTTATTTATTTATTTATTTATTTATTTATTTATTTATTTATTTATTTATTTATTTATTTGTTTATTTGTTTGTTTGTTTGTTTGTTTATTTATTTATTTATTCTGGTGCAGTTAAGGCCATTAGGCCTTCTCTTCCACAACACCAGGAATACAAATACAATAATATAAATAAACATAAAAAATACACTATGTACAAAGTAAGGCTACACAAGAAATAAAGAGAGAGAGAGAAAAAAACACTATAAACAAAGTAAAGCCAGACAAAAAAATAGACAGGTTGCAGTCACACAAATTTTAAATGAGTGATTAAGTATCATAATTAATTGTATCTTAACTAATTACCTAACATAAACAAGAAACTTGCAATTTTAATCTAGATTAAAAAAGAAAAAGAAAAACACAAGTCAATACTTCTAGCAATACCTAAAAACATTAACTAAGACAAAATTTTCCAATTTAATTTTGAATTGTGATAAAGTCTGGCAGTCCCTGACGTCATTAGGTAACGTATTCCAGAGGCGAGGGATTTTTACAGTTTAGGAAGATGAGTATAAAGACGTACTATGATGAGGGATAGAAAGAAGTGCTTGATGTCGGTTTCGGAGAGTTGTAAGAAATTGAAAGCGCGATAACAGATAATTCGCAGTAGAAGTAACTTATGCATGATTCTAAACAGAAGATACAGTGAATGTATTGTTCTTCGTTCCTTCAGACGCACCCATGAAAGTAACTGGAGGGAAGGTGTTATATGGTCATATTGCAGATGAATCGTATGCACACATTATGAACACGTTGTTGTCTCTCACCTAAGAGTGAACTTACATTAGTTAGCAAGGAATCGCAATAATCAAAATGGGGCATTAACGCGTCTGAATAAGATTCTTATTTAGACTTGTAAGTGGTAGAAATTCTTTCATATGAAACAAGGAGTGAAGTTGAGAAAATATTTTTTTGCAAATGTGTGTTACTTGAGTGTTCCAATTTAGAACGCTATCCATAAAAATGCCAAGATTTTTAACTTTTTCACTGTATTTAACAATAATCCCATTCAATATTAGGCCTATATGTGGTACAGTACTACTATCAAGAGTGCTTCGTAGACGATTATGTCCCATTACGATTGCTTGCGTTTTACAGTATCTGGATTTAACCTCAATCCAAATGTGTGTGTCCACAGTGAATTCGAATTCAAGTCTTCGTTTATTTTATTTACTGCGTCACTAGTCTCGTCAGGATGGAAATACAAATAAATTTGCAAGTCGTCAGCATACATATGGTATCTGCAGTGTTTTATCATATTAGTCACGTCATTAATATAGATCATGAAGAGTAAAGGTCGGAGAACTGATCCTTGTTGAATTCCAGATTTCACGACACGCCATTTTGAAGAATAATCTCATGCAATGACACATTGTTGACGATCGCGAAGGTAGCATTCAAACCAAGTAACAGAACTTTCAGAAAGATTCAGAAGTCCTAATTTACATAATAGAAGGTCCGTGTCAACTGTATCAAATGGCTTACTGAAGTCAAGTAATGTCAGTAATATTAATTTACGTTCATCCGTAGCTTCACGTATATCCTCATTCACTTTTAGTAGTGCTGTAGTCGTAGGCCTACTATGTCCATTTCTGAACCCGGATTGGTATTCGTCCAGTAAGGTATGTTCGTTTAGATAGTTCATTAGTTGTTTGTGAACAATACGTTCCAGAGCTTTTGATAGAGCAGGTAGGATACTAATTGGACGGAAATCATTTGCACATAATGGGGTTGTAATTTTGGGGATCGGACGGATAAAGGCTTTCTTCCAGAGGTTCGGGTAGGTAGAAGTTATGAGTGAGGCATTGAATATATGTGTTGATGTCGGCAGTATTATATCCAATATTTTCTTCAATAATGTTATACTAATATTATCCACACCTTCGGCTTTAGAAGTAATACGTTTTATTGCCGCTCTTACTTCAGTTTCTGTGACATAAGTGAAGAAAAATATTTCTCTATTCGGAATTGGAGTCATTTGTAATTCGTGAACTGTCTGCTGTTTGTCAACCTTATCCAAGGTTATTGACTGTACAGTTGCAAAATGATCATTTAGTTCGTCAAGAGAAACTGGAACACTGTCTACCTGAGTCCTGGGATTTCCTAAACCAATTGTCCGTAAGTTTCTCCACAGTTTGGAAGGATCAGCTCCCACCTTCAAGATGTTATGAAAATGTCTCAGTTTTGAGTTTTAAATGGCTTGGGTAGTTCTGTTATGTAAGAGTTTATAATAATTATAAGAGATTTCTGTCTTGTCATGTTTAAACGTTTTGTATGCAGCGTTTCTGTCCATAATCATACTACGTCTGTCAGTAGTCATCCATGGTGCTGGTGTCCTCTTTACGCGTTTATATTTGATAGGAGCATGCTTGTCATATAAATTTATAATGTACTCATTTAGTTTAACAACTTTCTCGTCAACAGTATGCAAGGTCCATACTGAGTCCCAGGGAATCTTCATTGCGTCTTCAAGTAGTTGGGTTTCATCAAGACGTTTCAAGTCACGGTACCTTATGAGTTTAGGCGTGGGCAAGGGACACTTCAAGGAATATACTAGATAAATAAATTTATTGTCAAAATAATCTTTATATCAAGCAGGTCCAGAATTGCGATTTGACGTTACTCGTATTACTTCATACAGACCTACTGAAAGCAGTGTTAGTTTTATGAAAGGAAAAGGTCACTTAGAATATATTTTCAAGTTTGTTTTATGCAGTAGTGTGAATATAAGACACAATCTAAAATTGGGGTAAAATAAACGAACGTAAAACTTCACTTCAATGAAACGTTCAAGATTTAAAGGAAATAATCATTTGGCTAACAATTTCTAGTAATTTCTTAATACATGATACGTACTGCGCAATAATTGAGTTCAATTATTGTCATGCCGTGAATGAAATTAACTTCACAGGTTTTTTCTAGAAGTTACGTTTACATAAATTAAACCACATAATTTGTACTAATTGAAGAAGATGAACCTTAATTCTATAGGTTGCATACAAGAGAATAACTACAATCACACAAACTACTCGTAGGTATTGACTACGCTAAAAAAGTCACATGGTTGAAATAGCTGTATATAATGGCTTTTTCTCCATGTCGTGTTCACTAAGTGAAAGATCTTACATTATACTGTACCAATAACTGTGCGGATTAAGATAGAAAACAAAGAGAAAAACCATTTGAAGGCAATAAGGGATGAAAGCACACCTAACGTTTTTGTGGAAATAGTGTTTTCTTAGTGAATGAAATTGCTGATAAGTTTATATAATTTATTTGGAAGCACAAATGACAAAAATTGAATTAATAGTTGAAGTAGAGAATAGGATATTTGCAGCAAACAGAGCACATGATACAATACTTTCCATATTAAAGAGTCAATCAGCATACAGACAATCTAAAATCAGGATCTACTAGGCCTTCAGTGCAGAAATTACCAAACGATTGGCAGTTTTTGAAAGAACGACACTGGAAAAACTAGGTGCCATAAATTCATTGACAATTTTAGAATTAAAAAGAAATTAATGCAGATATACAGGATGGTGTACAAAAACTACAGGGTCAGACAGAGGATACCATACTGCTTAAACTGAAGATAGGACTTACATCCGACGAACAATAGGTGAGAAAATATTGACACAAATATTAGACTATCAAATGGAACAAAAGAAAAGATGGTAAGATTAGTTAAAGTATATTAATCACGTAGAATCAATCAGGCAGATGTTAGAAAATGCCGCCTGCCATGTAGATTATTTCTCCTGTACCCGGTGTAGATTATTGTCAGTAAGTGCAACCAAGGCTGCAGGCAGTGTTTGGAGGCGCTCGGTAAACCAGTTCCTTAAATATACCCATAAAAATATGAATAGGATATCGGCAGCAAACAGAGCATATTACGCACTAACTACTTCTCATATTAAACAGCCAATCAGTATACAGGGAATCAGAAATCAGGAACTACTAGACGTCAAAAAGACCTATAATAACTTACGGAGCAGAGACATAGACCTTTAGTGCAGAAAGTAGCATATTGTTACCTTGACTCCAAAACCTCTTAAATGAATAAAACAAGATTTTACAGTACAGAATAATTTCAGTTTATCTTGAATAATAAATGGGTTGGTTGGTTTTATGCAACATTAGTCCATATACCTTTGATTTAAAGTTTTTTTTTTTTTTGCTAAATTCTGCTCTGTGCCAAATGCCAATTAAGAGGTTTTAATGCTTATTTCTGTAAAAGTAAAATGAGATATGTGTTCTTGAATTTTAATAATCGGAAGCACATTTAGAGATTATTTTATTCTACAATAACACATTGTTTCCAATATAAAGAATGTCGTGTATTTAGCAGGCTCCACTACTCTGTCAATCACAAGACTGTATAGAAAATATTTCCTTTTCCTTTCTTTCCTCTAAGAGGAACAACTTTTTAATCAATTTTATTTAAGAATGCTTTATATTTCAATATTATTAATAAACTAAAATAGACTGTTGGGAGCCTTAAAACTGAATTAATATCTTGAAGTTGAAAATTTGTTTTTGTAAGTGTAGTGCACAACCAACACAATAAGAATTTAATTATAGAAATTGTCATAGAAATAATTAACATCCTTAGTCAGGATCTTTTGTAATTTCTACAAAGGTTCAAATTTAACTTCATTTTCAAAGGTTGGTTGTATAGTACAATCACAGTACTACTTCCCTTATTGCTCTAGGATTTCTTTCTATGCCATAATGGTGCCCAGTCACCATTACACTGAAATTTGTAGTTGTGCCGTCTTGTTTGTGTGTGATGCATCTTAAATCAGTTCTCTTAGGATCATCTATTTTGAAACCAGGCCTAATAGAGACATAATAATTCAGTACACAGAAGTTTATAACTACCTTCCAATAAGTGAGTGCATAGCTTCACATCCCATCTGGGTATGAACAATTTTACAAGTATTTCTGAGCGACCGTCATTTTATTTCGTTGGGTGAGATGAAGCAAGGCATTGCTCAGCGTAACATTTCTGTTCTGAGTTGCACAACCATCACAATATAAAACAACTTCATATCCTGAAACTGTTGGCAGCTCTGAAATAAAAATATAGAGGATTGTGCTGAATTAATTGAAAGTTACCTGCCCATCATCTTCATTCCAAATAAAACAATGGCCTTCCTGGGTTTTGAGGTTGTAAATTGTAAATTTGTATACACAAATTTCATCTTATAGTAGAGCGCTAACGCTGTCATTCAAGATCACATGAGGATGTCATGCAGATTCATAGCAAACACCCATTCTGGGTCCTTGATATAACACAAATCAAAATGAATAAGTTATTTAAAGTAGGTAGTGTTCGAAGGCCTAAAACATTACTTTTGTTACCGTAGTCATTTTTGTATGAGAACATTTTATAAATAAAACCTCTTAAATATGCAGCTCGTATACAAAACTTTCGATTCAAAATTTATTAATTAACGGGACATTTTAAAGGTTTCCGTGGCTTTTTGTCATGAACTACATCTAATTTTATATGTAACATATTCAGGAAAGCGATTGCTAATTAGAATATCTACAAATAATAAAGAGTTAATGACAAGAAAGAATGAAACAGCTTTTTACATGCGAGCAGTGTAATCGCTCCACAGATAGCAATGCTTAGCAACACTCTGCCGTACTGTTACAAGATTTGGAATCAATTTATGAGATAGAGAGAGAGAGAGACAGAGAGAGAGAGGGGGGGGGGAAGTTAAGTGGTTTCGTAATAGACCCATATTAGCACTAATATGCTAAAGCTTTACTGTTTTATCAGTAGATGAATATCTGGATATAATTACTTAAAAAATGTGCAAAAAAGTAAAAATCGACATCCGAGCGAGTTACGAGGTTTTGAAAGCAAGGTAACGATATATGTGAAACGTAAAATATTGTATCCTCTGCTAAACAGACATACTCAAAGTAAATGACCAAGTAATGAGTTTTCCTCTCGGATATTCAAGCAAGATATACTCTATAGAAAAATACGTTGTATAGTAGAGTGGACTACAGTATATTAATAGGACTAAAACATATTTCACGTATTTATTTTGTGTTATTGCTGCTAATTCGTTCATTATAATTAATAATAAAATGCATAATTAACTAATATATGTAGTATTTTATACAGTACCTTTTTGACAAGAATTTAGTACGTTGACTACTTTCCTTGTGGCAACCCTGTGGAACGAACCAATGTCGGCAGTATCGCAAACGTAGCGGTTCTCCCGTTAGGTCTGGAGTTTTCGATTTTTTTGGTGTATAGGCTGTCTGTACCGTAATTCCTAAATACTTGAAGCAATTTGAGATCAAGTGTTAAAGTTGGGTCTTTTTCTATTAACGATTAATTGAGGAGAGTATATTGTTCCCTATGGCCTATGCACGAAAGTAAATCTAACCTAATAATATTAAGATGGGAGATTAGCTATCACATTGCTGGATGAAGAATTGCCAATATGAAAGATTTTATTCAGTAGGTCAGTTTTTTCTGACTATTGAATATTGTTTCATTAACATTTATTCTTCAGTAGAATTCTGCACTTTAAATTGTTTTCACCGTGATAAATAGGTACATGTGCAGTATTCCGAAATCCAGATGGTGAAACTGTGTAGCCTAATAAATATATAAGGAAATGAAGAATTGTTAACTGAGAGGCAATATCTGAAGGTAGGAAAGACTTGGCGAGGTCGGTATAGGAGGCTACGTTCCACATAGAAATGTAGAGCCTTCTGAGAGGAAGGTATTTTGAACTGTACTTTCAACAAAGTTTAGTTAAATATCGAAAAAACTACCTAACTCTCAAAAGTTCATTCCCATTGGTAAATGGTGATAGTGATCGTGAGTTGGAATTTCAAGCTTCTAGTATGTTGTGAGGCATTTTCCCAGCTCAACTTCATTGTCTCGCCATTGAGATTATCCCTGTTAGTTAACGCCATGTGGAACCTGATTCTTATTGGAATTGTGGAGTCCCCTTTCATCGACTTCAACCGTGAGAATTAAGTTAAATCTTAGATTCTAAAAGGCCGTCATGCTGTAACAGACGTCGGAAGAGAAGAGCGTAACACAAAGGGAGAAACTTCTGAAGGAATGGCTATGCTGTGCAAAGTCTTCTGATGTTTTAGGAACAGGTATGTAGTTTTTTAAATGTCTTTGTTACAAATTAGGCCTAATTATTTATTTTTTTAATCCAAATTGAGTCATTTTATACTAACATGGATTTAATTTACATTTCTTCTGAAAGGTACATTAAGATGTGAAAATTAATAAGGGTTAATTATACTTTTAATACGCTTTTCCCTCTGAATATTGTTTAGGCCTTGAATTACCGGTATACTTGGCAGTAATCATCTCTCCGTTTGCTCCAATGAATTTTGCACAGTTACAAATTCTTCTCTAGAAAAAAGCAACTGATTGTTATTATTATTACTATTATTATTATTATTATTATTATTATTATTATTATTATCATTATTATTATTATTATTACCATTCATTATTAATTTCACTGTTTGACTATCTGATAGTATATTTGTGACCTAGTTGAGTGTAAGAGGAAGCATATGCCCTTAAGTCTGCCAATATAAATTAAGAATAAAAATGTAATATTATTATTATTATTCTTACTTGACATGGGAAGTAGTAACGAAATGTGGAGTGCGAATATGAAGCCTGCAAAGAAAGAATATTCTAATTGGCTAAGACTATCATTTTTCTTACAGCCAACCAAAGTCGAAATTGAGCCACAAATTATTTTACGTGACGCTAATTGTTTACGCAGTTCCAAACACAAATGAAACTGAACAAAAAAGTCGTATTGTATGTCCCTGGGCCCGTAGACTTATGTATTTGTTTTATGGCCTCGCTCGCATTCTTACACTTTGACTCTCATCCCAAGAATAATAAAAGTCTCAATCTGCCTCCCATTCCATCAAAGTTAATGCTCGTTTCTTCAGAATCTGACGCAAAGCTTTCCTTGTAGGTATTTTAATTATGAGCGGACAAATTTTAAACGCTGTCATTTCTGGATAGCTTCTAGCCAACACCTTGCCAATATGAATTCCTTGGACTGATCGGTCTTCCGTGACGATGATGGATTGTTCGGTGCGATCACCTGGAGCAGTGGTAGTCAATCTTATTTGTTAACGTACCCCCAAAACACCTTTTTTACCTACGTACCCCATTGCAATTCTATAAGAAATAACAAAAGATTATGGCTGCTGTATACAAAATAAATAATAATAATAATAATAATAATAATAATAATAATAATAATAATAATAGTTGCTTTTTTCTACAGAAGAAGTTGTTGTAGCTATGCAAAATTCATTGGTGCAAACGGAGAGATGATTACTGCCTGGTGTACCGGGAATTCAAGGTCTAAACAATGTTCAGAGAGGAAAGCACATTAAAAATATAATTAACCCTTATTAATTTTCCCATCTTAATCCAATTTTCAGAAGAAATGTAAAATAAATCCATGTTAATATAAAATGACTGAATTTGGATTAAAAAAAATAATAATTAGCTTGCAGCAAAGGCATTTACTAAACTACCTGTACATACCGTTTCCCAAAATATCAAAGATTTTGCACAACATAGCCATTTCTTGAGTATTTTCTCACTTTGTGTTACGCTCTTCCCTTCCGACGTTTATTACAGTATGAAGGAAACTAATATTTAACATACTTGTCCAGGTTGAAGTCGATGGAATGGCTCCCCACAATCAAGTTGAGCTGGGAAAATGCCTCACAACATACTGGCCACTCGAAATTCCAACTCACGATAGCTTTTACCATTTATTTACCAAGGGGAATGCACTTTTGAGGCTTTGGTAGTTTTTCGATAGACCTATTTAAATAAACTTTGTTGAAAGTACATTAGTTCAAAATAGCTTCCTCTACATTCCTATGTGGAACTTAAACTCCTATACCGACCTCGTCAAATCTTCCCTACCTTTAGATATTGCCTTCCAGTTAACAATAATTATTCATTTCCTTATATCTTTATATACACAGTACTACAAGTTGAATTCTTATTGTACATATTTATTTAATAAAACTATTATAAAAGTTACTTTTTTACTCTTCCTTGTATTGTAATTATTTTTCAACTATACACAGTACTGGCACAAATTTTTGTAAAAAGATGTACGTTTCCTTGCATTCGCTGTTTGTATATAATTTTATCCCGATGATGTACTAGTATATTATCTACTGCATTCTGAAGTTCAATGTTCTCTCGTAAAATATGGAGGTGAAATATAACGTCTAAATTCCAGTAATTTAAGATGATAGTAATTAAAGAAAACGCTAGCAGACGGCCAGAATTTCGGAAATGCATTGATTATTTTCAGTGTGTGCTTTTATTACTGACCTGAAGATGTTATAAGTGCTTGTACCTTTCATTTTAATCACATAAGAAATATTTACGTTAAAAAAATAGTGATTTATTTCAATGTAATATATAATATCCTAAGTAAAAATTTAATATAATCTATGTAACATAATTTCTGAAGGTTAATTCCTAACCACGTGCCGACATTTAGGATACACGGCCACTAGCTACCAAAGATAATTGTTATAAAGATCTCAGAATGAAGCCATTGCAAAGAACTGCGAGTTACATGGTAATAGGCATGGTACCACATAAAACCGTATAATACAAAGGAATGCTCTAAAACGTTACCAGTTGCAGGACACTAGGCATAGAATCACATAAAATGGTTCCAGAACAATTGGCATGGAACCACATAGAATTGTCTAATATGTACGAATACTGAACATGGCAGCATTAGTAGAATCCCCAAGAAGTTAAGGAGTGACAGGACAATAAGCATAGCATCACATAAAACCATCTAATACAAACAAATTCTGAACATAGCAGCATATTTAAAAAAAATACTTAAGAAGTTAAGATTTGTAGTACAATCGATATGGAACCACATAAAACCGACTAATACAAACAAATGCTGAACGTGGCAGGATTAGAAGAAGCCTAAAATAATTGAAACAGAAATGCACCATATGCACATTGTGCGCTTTAATCTGTATACGAGCGTACAGTGGGTAAAAGAAGTCTCTGTACACCAATCGTAAATAAATTCTTTATTAAATAATATGTACCAGGATATCACTTTATTTCTACTTGTATTTTTATTGTACCTGCGTTTATGAATGTACTTGACTCCCACCCCTTTCACTAATGTCCTTGCTCCAGTCAGCCACACAAACTTACGGCCGCTGTTGCATTAGAAGTCTGCTAGCAGTGAAGTAAGCAGTGCAGAGTATAGTGTGTTTCAGAAATATGATTACGTTTTCTATAGAAGAAAGAGCCTATATTATTGAAGCTTATTTTTTGCACAGGTACGGTGTGTAGCATGACTGAATAACTTTATCTGTGTGGACTGAGCAGAAGTGAAGATCAGAGTTACCGAACGTATGGCACGGTACTTAACAACATTATTTAAACAAGAGTTTTGTTTTACTGTTTCTAGGTATGAAGGATGATGGTGGAAACTGGAATTACAATATAACCGAATGTGAACAACAGTTTTCTTCACGCTTCCCTGATTATGTCATTAGAAATATTTTTGTAGAAATGTCATTAATCTGGTAGAGAAATTTAGAGGAACAGGATGTACAGAAAGGAAGAAAAGTGTAAGACAGCCAACAAAGGTGACAAAAGATGCTAAAGAAAGAATGCAGCGAAGTCCTAATAAGCCGTCAAGAAGCTAGCTGTAGAAATTGGTGTTTCTTACGGAAGTGCTCACAAAATTCTCAGGAAGAAATTAGGAATGTTTCCATACAAAGTATCCGTAGTTCAGGAGTTTAAACCTATTGATTTCACAGCAAGACTTCAATACTGTCATTGGTTCCAACAACAGATAACAAAGAAATCCTGAACCTGACCTTTCATACAGATGAAGCATAGTTTTATCTTTCTGGGTATGTGAACAGTCTAAATTTCCGGTTATGGAGTACAAAAGCTTTCAATATCCGGTAATTTCATCTTTATACAATTTTGTTATTCTAGGTTTAATTTGTAATTCAGTAAATACAAAATATTCTTTGTTCTTAATTTCTATGATAAATTGTCTAGCTTTATTAGTCAGGTAATCGTTTCGTACTTCGAGTTTTTTTATTATAATTGTAATTTTAATATTAATTGTAATTGTATTTTCCATATTATAGTTGTAATCCCCTGGTAGAGGGGCAGAGAAGGTCTGACGGCCTTATCTCTACTAGGTTAAATAAATAAATACTAAACAAACAATCCGTATGAATTTATTGAAACACTCTTGCACGCAGAGAAAACTGGAGTCTGGGTTGCCATGTCACTAAGAAGGATCATAGGACCATTATTTTTCGATGAAACTGTAAATGCTATGGTATATGTACAGAGAACAATTGTTGCAAAAATTCTTAGAAGTACATGATGATGAATTGCAAGAGGGATATTTCCAACAATATGATGTTACTGCACATACTGCTGGCAGTACAATAAACTTCTTGGAAGAATTCTATGACACAAGATTAATAAACGGAGGATATGGCCCCCCAGTTGCCCGATTTGAGTTTTTGGATTATTTTTTGTGGGTTTACTGTAAAACAGCTGTGTTTGCTAAACATCCGGCAACAATAGAAGAACTAAAAATTACATTCAAGAAACTATAAATTCAATTTCGGAGAATATGCTTCAAAATATCTTAATAACATGCGTAAAAGAATTGAAGCCTGCATTGTAATGTACGGCAACTATTTTCAGCAACTCGTTTAAAATTTAAAATTTGCTTATTTTGAATTGAGGTGGCTAGAAACTAAAGGATGCAAGTGACATTTCTAATAACATGAGTTAAGTGCATCCAGGTTAAGCTAAAGCATCTAAAATTTTAGTGGCAAAGGAATATGTCTTTTAACCGCATCATACATTAAAATTTAAATTAATAATTTCACTGATTTTAAGAAAGCTTAAATACTTTCAACCCCATTTTCTCAAAAGTAACTTAAGTGCACTTACATCCCTTTTCTTCTGAGCCCCTCAATTTAAATTCACTCTCTATTTTGTATGTTAACACCGGTAATATGCTGAATAAAGTAGACATTACATAAATGAATACAAAGCCTGAAGAGTTGAGTTTGTGAGAAAAAAAATTACTACTCTACTATATTTTGATAAAATACCGTAAAAGTAATGATCAAACTGAAAATGGTAATACCGTATTTCCCTGTAACATAAATGGATACACTACTTTTCTCTTTTCCTATAGCTAGTAAAATGATTTCTTTACATATTGCACTAGTAACACCAAACTCCTGTAATTGAAGCGGGTTAACAGTGTTTCCGAGTATAGCCAGGTTAATGTTAAAAATATTGGTAAGAAGAAAGTGATATCCCTGTACGTACGTACTAAGAAGAAAATTCTGCTTGATTGTAGGACACGTGTGCACATGCATATGATTCATGTAGGCCTATATAAAACAAGGCGAGGCTGTGTGTGTTCACTTCCCTCATAAACATGCGATAAATTAATGATCGTTAGTTGAAGGCGAAGAAAGATCTCCATACATGCGTTCTTTTTATTGCTGTAACGGTCTTATTTAACGGCTTAACGTGAGAACTGAACTGTATCAATTTAGTTACGGCCAGTACATACTTGATTGAAACTAGTAAGGCGAACGGTGTGCAAGAAAAAAATTATGTTTTATTTAACGACGCTCGCAACTGCCGAGGTTATATCAACGTCGCCGGTGTACCGGAATTTTGTCCCACAGGACTTCTTTTACATGCCAGTAGATCTACTGACATGAGCACAGAAATGTCATCGACTTCGACCGGGATCGAACCCGCAACCTCGGGCACAGAAGGCCCGCACTCTACCGACTGCGCCACCTAGGTCGACGAGTGCAAGAAGTAGGCTATCATAAAAGTGTACATTATGGAACTTTTATTAGCTATTCGAAGTTTAATTGTGAAGTTAAGAAAAGAAGGAAAATCCATTAGAATAGCAGACAGTGTCAAGAAATCCACCTTCTTCTGCTCAATAGTATAATAGGAATTTCAATTATATTACTTGTCACCACAGTGCCAAAGAAAATCACACACAAGGATCATAGGTATATCACCCCACTAGCATAATCACATTGAAATAATCAATATCTATAAGTAATTGCCCAGCATTATAATAAGATTAACCGCTTTGTTATGGAAAATTTTCAATGTCATGTTACCTAAGGTGACGATATTCCTGTTAAACAATCGCTGGTATTCCTTTGCATGTTAAAACAAATGAAGGGTAAAAGAAAGAAATAAAGGGGATAAATCCATTTTCAGTTTTTAAATGAAACGCTGAAACATAAGCTTTGCAATACACGTACATATCAGATTTTAAATAAAGAGGTTTGGTAAATATGAAAATGAAAGAAAAAGAAATGAGCCAAGCTGAATAAAGGAGATGAGTCCAACGGAAATGCTTAAATAATGGGATCAGTCCAGTATAGGAGCATGCAAGCAGAAACAAATAGATCAGTCCGCGCGCCTTGTTTACAATTTGATGCTTACGCTCCCAAACATGATTTTAACTGCTTGAGAATAAAGAACGTAATTTATATAGACGTATACCTATCTCATGACATAGTCACTGCATTTGAAATGATTCTGAAATAAAATACTTTCAATGAAACAAAGAAAACAAGAACAACACAAATTATTATAATAGCAATACCAATTGTGTAAGACGTAATCACAGTATCAACAAAACCACACTCAACAATATTACCATCCCATTTGCATACGCCCGTTCTTAGAATCAGACACAAAATATATAATAGTTGTTGTTTAGTCAACTGTCCGAAGACAGGTCTGAACCTCACAAGTGACACCATGAAGGTACAACTTATGAGACAACTAGGCCAGGAGATAATGTGGTAGGGTGTCCAGTTTCTTTCCCCCTCCATTGCGTACATCGCCGACTAGTTACATGTTACACTAGTGAGAATTCAGATGCATACAAACAATTATTCTTCCTCTGACACATATCGTCAAGTGAGATATACTACCTGATAAGAGATGTATATATCAGGCAGAACTTCAATCAGATGATTATATAACAGTAACACTCAAAATTCTCGCAATCACACTGGAATTTTCGCACAGTAATTACTAACGTACTCCCATTAATGAAATCACGAAAACATAATTGCACATTGATTGTTATGCCCCACTCTTGATCCTGCTCACATATTCACATTCTCAGAATCACACCGAAATTCACAGTAACATTGACACACATATACACACAAATTCACGTTAACGCACTCACATACTCCAATAACCACAATCACACTTACTCGTATAGGTCTAAACATAATATCACACACAATTTCACTAACACTCATGAATACGCTGCGGATTTAGCATATTTTGCATGCTCTGTCCACCCCTTAAAAGTAGTGATTAGCATACAGAACATTAAGAGCCGGTTTCATCACCAAATGTTAAAAATGCACTAACCTGTTGCTTGTTAACACATGCTACAATTTTAACAATTGTGCAACAATTAATTTCGTGCAGTTCGGATTCAACAACGATTTTCAGACGGATGTTAACTAAGATTTTTTTTTAATTTTAGCGAAAATGGGGGATAGAATGAGCCAGGGAAGCCTTGCCAAAATTAAAATTAGGCGTACTCTGAACGAGTTTCTTCCGCTTCATATTGAGAAAACTTGTACAATATTACGATCTCTTTGGCAATCACTATTTGAAAGGCTCATGTGTAAAACATGGTAACTGGCATTTTTGTCAAAAAAGAGAGATGTAGCGTAGAATATGGTTTCTTACATTCTGCGTCTAATGGAGTAGTTTATTTTCCAACATCTCAACAGATGGCAGAAGTATACAGATTTTACTTTCCTGGTAAATATAAAAAGTTGCTTGTATAAAAGTTTACCTACCTATAACTTCAAACACTAAAACGTCACTTACCATGTTTCACTCCCGAACCCCTCATTTGTTGAAAATAAACAGCAAAACTGCTGATGTGAAAAGAAATAAAGGATCCCGTTTTACCAATATAGAAAAGTTTTTTGTTGGATTTGGCAACTAAATATAAAAATAATTCGGAATGCAAGAAAACAGACGGTGTAAAAATCAAAGCTAATGATGACGAGTGGGTGCTGATTCACCCAGGATATTTGGAGTAGCAGCCGTCAGATTAATTATACGCCATGATTGCATGGCAAAACACCTACACAGAATAGGAATCCTCCAGTCACTTATTTGTCTATTGTGCGGGCTGAATGAAGAGATTGATGGGGAGCACCTCGCCAGATGTCCAACACTCCAGAAAGAAACTGTCTACGAAAAAATCGGAGCGAAGCAGGACGAATGGCTTCACCGCCAAATACCCAGCATTAGAACTTTTGTTACTTCCATATTTTCTATTTTTAATGCATGTTTTCCTAAGTTTTTTAGAATATTTGCACGGTTTTTGGTGCTTATGAATCTGCAGTCTACTAATAATAGATCACACGTCATATTCAGACAAACTAAAGAAAAAAATTACTGCAAGACAGACCTTTATCCGAACGATGGCACCGGTGTCGTCGTGTGTAGCTGGGAATGTGTTACTTCATGTGAATAATATCAGACAACTGGGAGGTCTTCTTCTACACTGGAATCCACAACGCTGCGAAGCATATTCTTATGAAGTTCTTCAGTGGCGTTTTGTTCTTCCATCACGTCCTGTTCCTTGATTTCTTGTCTGTTTTCTTTTTTCTTGATTTCTTGTTCCTTTTCTTTTGTCTTGATTTCTTGTGTGCCTTTTCCTTCTTTGACATCTAGTTTGATTTGTTTTACCTTTTGTTCTTCAACTGATTCTCTGCGCCCAATCGCCTTGCAAGAATCGCACTGCACCTGTAAAATAATCAGAGTGGTTCCTCAATAGTTACTGTAATTTGTGAAGTACAAGCACAAGGTTAATTTCGGATTTTCTATATAGAAGCATTAACTAACTTGTCATATCGCAACTGTCTGCCAGGAAAAGTACCATTGGGTTTCAGTTTTCCATTTTGTTTCTCTTTAACCGTTCACAGTATAAAACTAAGAGCTCGGATATCTACCACTGTGGTCTCGTGGTAGCGTGTTCGCTCCAGAACCCCGCAGGCCGAGGTTCGATTCCCCGCTTGGGATGAGTTGCCTGGGTGAGTTTTTTTTTTTCGGGCTTTTTCCATTACATTTATGGATGAATATCGGGTAACTTTATCAGGCGTATGGAACCACATTCATTCTCACCACTTCGTTTCCCTCCTCATCTTCCTTTCCTCATCATTCCGGTTGCCTTCCTTGGTTTTCAGATCGCGCCTGCTGAGGCCCTTCGAGGCTACTAACACTCTGGATATGTCAAAGCGTGGAAGTTGGTGACGGGAGAGCTGGCCTACACCTCAGATCTTTGAGGCTCCGGGAGGAATGGTGTACACCTCACACCGTTTGAGGGGGGAATGTGGGGGGCTGTTGGGGTGGAATGATACACGGACTTGGAGATATAGCGGGACTGGTCGTTAGGTTGTTGGCAGTTAGGTCGGTTCGGCGGGGGTGCGGTCGGTGGGCTTGCAACTCGTCCCAGGGTCTCAAAATAGACCTCAGGTCGCGGTGCATAGGGATGTTTCCCTCTCGGCCTCACAGAGAGAAAAAAAGAGCTCAGATCTCGCCAATCAGTAATTGCATCTTTGTTGTAGTGGAAATGAAAACCAATCTGGTATTTGCCTTGAGAAGAACTATTCTCAGATAGATTCTTAGTTATGAGTCAGAACTCACTAAAAACCCCGAACTCTTTGGCCGCATAAGCCACTGAAAACCGAAACCTCCCGAAAGAGTCTAGTGCTTTATACTAAGCGAGCACTTTGATCAATAAGGAAAATTTTGTTCTCAGTTATTTTGTGGGTCAATGTGAATATTCGATTTCTCTCAACGTCAAAGACCTGGTTCAAGAATAATTCGTTTAGCATTATTCTTAAAAGCAATTGTATTCAAATAATGAAAATACTATCATTTTGAACCAGGGAGCACACATTTAGATGCAATTTGACCATTAATTAACGAAACGCAAATAACACATAAATCCCTGTGGTGTAGGAAGATATTGAAGATTGGCCACGAAACACATATTGTTGCCAAAAATATCGAATTTATTCAAATTACTGGAATAATTAATGTAGTCCTATAACTTTGCAATGATCAGAAACACACAAGATCAAAAGTATAGTCGGAGGCACCGATTTTGGCAGATGACCTCAATGACATTTCCAGTAGGCGAGCCAATGTTTTGTGAGAACTGCAAGAATGAATTGCGATAAGGCTGGCTGTCCTTGTTTATACGTTCACACTCGCCTCTCGTATCGTTATTATTAATTAATAAACACACCACGGTACAGCCCGACTAAAAGAATACCTTAAATATATGTAAATGACTTTCGTTCGCATTGATTTTACAATACGTCTCCTACATTTTCTAAATTAAAAGGAAAAAGCATTGCTTTGCGCATATATATATATATAATCCTTCCTTTACCAGATCAATATACAAGATTTGTCCAACAATAATCTAGGGATCTTCTACTGGTGGTGCGACAGTTCAAGTTAATAAAATTACGGTTCTTCTTATTAATCAAAATATAATTTGGTTAATTGGGTAAAACTGCATGTTGCGAAAGTTAGATTTATATAAAGGCATAATAAGTAGGATTGCAATGGATATTACAAGGGCAATAATTTCTTAACACGCACATTATGAATAGAACAGAGAAGAAAGCATTTTAAAATATTCAAAACCGTACAAAATATCGGAGAAATCAATTTTCCCTGCACAAATTGCACCTATTGAAAAATATAATTACGATTCACAATAAATACTGTATTTTATGGATTCTAAAAAGTTGTTTATTAATCTAGAGGTATTGGCTGATGACTATACTAAATTACAGGACAAAATTAATTCATATGTAGAAATTACACTTTGGATTTTAATAAATGTATAGGCCTGCTATCAAAAGGTGTTACATACCCCTTAAATATTGTACATGTGTTAACTGTGTTTATGTATATTTGCGGTATCCGATGTTTCATTTTTTTAAATATAATTCATAGTACTGCAACTGCCATAAGGGAATTCGGGGGAATATGGGCACGTGGGCAATATTGGCAATATATTGAGTTTTCATGTCAACTCTTGCAAAGAATTATGTTTCTTCGCTAATAACGGTTAGTATAAAGTGAGAGTATCGTAATGGTTGCTGTACGATGCGCGCTATGCAGTACTGTCTCGTATTCTTGTTAAAACAGCCATCTAAATCGTGAGTATTGACTTCCAAGTATACTAAAATTTCACAATACTTATTTTATATATGTTATATGCAGTAGATTACACATGAACTTTAGAAAATAGTTTAAATCTAATAGTATACATACAAAATACACATCTTTAACTGCCGTTTTATTGCGTCAGAAGTTGTTTTGTGAATAGTTTACGGTAGTGCAAACTGTTCAAAGTAAACCCTACATGTCGGGGTAATATGGGCGCTAATGTTCGGGGGAATATGGGCAAGCATTACAGTTCATGAAAATGACTCTTCAATCTTGATTAAAATGGCCTACAAATGATTACAAGAGCGAAAGATGTCATTGCACCCAAAGCACACAAAGTGGCGCATTGCATTTACTCTAAAGAAAAGGGGAAAACCATTGCCCTTGTGGCCTGCTTCAGTGCAGCAGGGAACTACTTTTCTCCAAGTATCATCATAAATCGAGTGAGGACAATAATGACTGAAAGAAGAGCTGCCTGCTGCCAGTAAGTTGTACTCCAACAAGCAGTCTGCCTACATTAACGGAGATACGAGGTATAATCATTAAATTTCGAGACCTGTCCCATAAGTGGGAATAAAACTACCTCATTTAAATGTGGCTGCCATCACCTTCAAGGTAGTCTTCTTGGGCAGCTATATACTGATCCCACCGTGTCTGCCATTTTTGGAATGCCTCCTGGAAGACGCGTTCTTGAAGCCTATCAAACACCTTCTGCGATTCGCGTTGGATCTCCTCCACAGTGCTAAAACGGTGACCCTTTAGCTTGAATTTCATCTTCGGAAACAAAAAAAAAAAGTCGCAGGTGGCCAAATCTGGTGAATACGGGGGTGAGGAACGACGACCATCTCATTAAGAGTGCAAGACTGGAGTGTTGCGAGAGCTCTGTGAGCTGGAGCAGTGTCGTCATGGAGCATCCATTTGTTCTTTGTCCAGAGCTGTAGTCATTCATATTCAAAATGGACGTGAGGTGCATTATGCACAATTTGTCGAATTTTTTCGACATTTTCGCCAGTGTTACACGTGCGTGGTCGACCTGGCATCTCGTCGTCCTTCAGCGATGTTTTGCCATTTCTGAAGCACGAGTGCCACTCGAAACATCTCGCCTGAATCATTGCTCCATTCCCGTAGGCTTGCTTCAACATTCCATGGGTTACGGTTGCCGATTTCCCAAAGAATTTGACGTTGGCTCTCTGCTTCAGTTCCGAGTCCATCGAATTTCGCAAGTGTGCGGATGCACGTGCTAACAAAACCTTGTGTAACACAGGTTTCAATGAAGAGAGCGCTTCGAAACTTCGCGTCGCGTCTTTTCAAGGTCGTCTAGTGTCACTGCTGCGCAGTCGTGTCAATCACGTGATCCCTTCGCCCACAGCAGATAAAATCTCGGAATTTAATGATCACACCTCGTATATATTTTCTCAATAATCAAGAACTTCGTTGCTTATTTCAACATCAGTAAGCATGCACCTGCAATTTTGATAGTAGATGCACGTGATTCACATAGTTGTAATCCTGACACTCTTAACTTTGCAGTAGAAAATGGATGATGCATGTTTTGTCTTCCTCCACACACCACAGCCTGGCTTCAATCAGCAGATAGTGGTCTGTTTGGTCCTCTGAAGAAAGCTTACAACAGTAGTGCTACAGCTTTCTTCAGGCAACATAGGAGACATTTTACGAAGGTCGAGTTTGCTTCCATTGTCAAAGAAGCATGGAACATATGTGTCAATGTATGTCTGCTGTAAATGCCTTCCGAGCTTCAGGCCCTTTTTCACTGCACATGAGTGTCATTCCTGATTATGCTTTACATTGGCACTGCAGCATCAGGTGACAAACCTACAATTCATACAATTCTTTCAACTGATTCAAATGTATTAGAATCTCCAAACGTCATTCATCGCCAAAGAGTCACATCATCTGCCAAAGGTGTTACGCAATTACCATCACAAATTGCATATACAATATATAATATAGTTAATACAGTAATATTTTCAAGTATTTTAAATGTTTTTCACTTCTTTCAGTTGAATATGATTCACATCATTAATGCCCATTTAACCCCCACACTCGGGGGATTATGGGCAAAACACATTAGCTCGCATTTTCCAGTTTTACTTGTATACAATTAGGAGTAAGCAGTTAGGATTATTATATAATATAGCTAAATAGTTAAGAAACATATCCCAGCTGTAAAATTATTTAGGCCTATTAGAAAAACCCGAGAGATATTGCACCCGAAATAGTACTAACGTGCCCATATTCCCCCGACTTCCCTTATTGAATTCGCAAAGATTGTATTATTCGTAGTTTTCGTCTCGAAAACTCCTAAGATATCTTATTTAATTTTTCACCCATTTTTGTCCCACTCCACCACTTTAGGGACAAAATTGGACAAAATAATATCTTATTCGTATTCTGCGTTCGCAAAGATCCCCAGACATCGACTTTCATCGAGATCGGATGGTATGAGATTTCTCACTCCCTTCTGCTTTTTCATCAGTACCTTAGGATATGGTATTTAAAAAAATCTAAGAATGTTTAACCCATATTGTAGAGAGTAACCTTCATTTTAAATTTTACGTCTCTAGTTAAATATAATTTAGTGAATTTTTAAAATCGTCAACTCCTTTCTCTCTCCTCTCTGCTCGGAAGTAAAAAAAACCTGAAGTTATTTGAAGGGAGTAGCCTACATTGAATTTTTTTTACTTTCCTTATACATTTTAGAAACAATTCTGAGAGCTCAGATGAATAGTCTAACCCAATTTTATGAGTGAATCTTTATTTTAAATTTAAAGGCTGCACGTCTGCTGGTTAAAAAAATAATCGGTATAGTTATTTTGATCATTACTGCCTCCCATTTTCCATTTCTTAATGTTCGTATTTCGTAAAACTCAGTCTTATCTATTGACTAAGGATTAACATATTTCCATATATATATATATATATATATATATATATATATATATATATATATATATATAACAGATTATATTTCCATTTCGTACAACATTCTGGTCACGAGACATAATCATATACTTTGTCTTATCGGGATTTACTTCCAAACCTATCGCTTTACTTGCTTCAAGTAAAATTTCCGTGTTTTCCCTAATCGTTTGTGGAGTTTTTCCTAACATATTCACGTCATCCGCATAGACAAGAAGCTGATGTGACCCGTTCAATTCCAAACCCTCTCTGTTCCCCTGAACTTTTCTAATGGCATATTCTAGAGCGATGTTAAAAAGTAAAGGTGATAGTGCATCTCCTTGCTTTAGCCCACAGTGAATTGAAAAATCATGAGATAGAAACTGGCCTAAACGGACTCTGTTGTAAGTTTCATTGAGACACATTTTTAATTAATCGAACTAGTTTCTTGGGAATACCAATGACACATATATACTACTGTAATATTTGTTTAGTTTTTGGAGGTGACTGTCCAGAGCCCAATAGAATACTCGGGCGTGCATGTTTACTCTTATGTCCTACCCAACGAGTTAGAAAGACAAGACTATAGAGTGGCCATGTTGTCCTGTACAGCGCTCTTTGCGGTGCCACCGCGAAACACGGCAGATCTGAGCTAAGCGCCCACCTTTGCAAAAATTCGTGTGCTTACAATGTTGTATAACGGAGGTAAGAAGCCCAAAAAAACGAAGAAAAAACATGCCTCTTGTGTGTGCTGCATATAACTGCAATGTCAAAAGGAAAAAGACAACTGATATATCATATTTCATGTAAATTTTATGAAGTTAAGTCCATAGTTTTGTTAATTAACAGAATTTTTTTTTCATGCATAAATGTGTAACAACGCCCGGCATAAACAAAATAAATGGTTCACTGGTAATGTACTTAAACTAAATACGGATAAAACCAATACAATTCCGTTTCAGACTCAGTGAAAAACAAATAGCAATACAATATTAAAACTGTATTTCGACAACGGCATCCTTTATTTCTGCTCCTTCTGTCCTTACTGTCCTTACAAACGATTAATAAAATAAATGGTTCACTAGTAATAAAGTTAAACTAAATACGGATAAAACCGCTACAATTCCGTTTCAAACCTAGTAATAGCAATCAAATATTAAAATTGTATTTCGACACTCGCATCCAAAATAACGCAAAACTCTGGGCTAGGTCGTATTGTTGTTAGTATTTTGACTGGAAGGACATGAAAGAACATAATTGAGCACCCACGTGCAATAATGGGGTAAGTATGAATATATTTCGTAACTACTTACCCCATTATTGTACGTGGGTGCTCAATTATACACTAATAATTATCTGTGGTGCCACAGCCCTTGAAAGGCCCAGACAGATCAGCCGGCTGTTGGCCTCACGTTCACATTTCGATAATAATTATACTTTACTGTAACAAAAAAACTGAAAGCGTGTTTTGTCATGTTTCACCCACGTTACAAGCTTGGAGGTAAAGGTTGTTTACTACAGACAGGGCCTACTTTCATTCTATATCTTACGGTATAGTAAATAGTTTTGCAACGTGTAGAGACTGGGAAAACAATTTAATAAAATCATCCGAATCATACTCGTTCATTTTATAGGCAATCTTGCAGGTGGCATTTAAAAGAACCTAGGAATATTAACATTTTCTTCAGTATATTTGCTAGGATTTCTTGACATACTACATGACAATTTTGCTTAGGTTATTCTTTTAAGCATTCCTTCTAGGAATAGTTCAAGTGTTTTAAATTTAGCGTACATAAGTTTAGATTAAGTTCCTAGCACGTATTTGACGAAATGCTAGGTTTTTCCACTTCAGTTTAACTGATTTATGCAAACGAAATTAAGACAGCTGACGATTCTAATGTCAGTTATCACCACGCCCACTTTGTTTTGGACGCATAAGTTCATTACCGACGGTCGTTCAATTTTTTTCAAACATGGCGGCGCAATGACCACTCTATATCTTTCTCTTTCTAACTCGTTGGTCCTACCCATTCCACTGCGACAGAGATAACAACCGACCTTGCTGTTATGAGTAACTCCCTCTGGGTTCTGATTAACAAAATCCATCTGCCTAAATCGATGGCGCCCACTATACATAACACTTAGCAACATCAACACTATGATATGGATGTGAGACTGGACCGTCAAGGAAACTCCTAACACTGCAACAAAGATGACATTCAAGAGAAAAGCAAAATACAAATGGAATGTCCATAAACAAAAGCTTAAAACCAGACATACCTCTGAAAGGAACAACCACTGCAAGAATAAACGCAGACATGTTGAAAGAATGACGTGGACTCGAAAAATGAGTTACTGGGATGTTATTTTAAATCAAACACACGCAGAGGAGAATCCTCTCCTTTCCGCTGCCCGCTTAGAAGGTTTCATCATGGCCTATTGCGCATACCGTAAGTGGATCAGGTCTTACCAAATACGCGCAGAGGGGAAGAGCTCTACAGCGGAGATGATGTCACCATTGCCTACCGCGCAATTTTGGTTCATGTAATAGTCAGTGTTATCATCCCATTCATTTGGTTAACGTTCGGCTTGTCAAACGTGAGCGGTTTGTCTTTGTTATTGCTCACCGCCAACAATCAACAACACTCAACTTAAACAGTAAAAAATTTAATTGCATTTCTAACTCGGAAATGAGGAAGCGCTGTTGTCACGTTTAGGCGACAGTGAAATGGGGGATTTTAATAGCTTTATCTCATGTTGAATTGATAGGCCTGTTATGTATATGTTTTATATGCACATTGTTTTTAAACTATATAACAATTTATATTATATATTAGGCCCATTATATATTATTATGCAATTATGAAATTAATTTCACGAAATGAGTTTCATTCGGAATATTAAATTGTTCAGTCGCTTCTGACTGCATAGCACTATAAGATACATAATATTTTTCTTTTGTGAATCTTAACTTTATTCGTTTATTATCGACTTTCTCAAACTTCTATTTCTTGTTATCCGGTTTTGGTCTCCTATTTATACAGTCTTACTGGCTGTTTGTCTGCTTAATCTAATCGCCTTCGCTGTTTCTACTATTGCCCCTGCTATCCGACAGAAGTTTTTCTTTAATATAATCATGCACATAACATACAATTTGCTGAATTCGCGTATCCACTCCTTTTACAGTTGACTTTCATTGGACGCTTTCCCCATTGGCCTCGATTTTAGCAGAACCATGTTCACCATTGTCTTGTGTCACATGATATCTATTCTATTCTCACTGATTGTCATTATTTTCCCAGAGTCTTCATGTGTTATACATAATTCAATATGTTATTTTTAATACATAATATATTAATACAACACAAATATAAATAATATTGATATAATTTAATTGTATGATTAACGCACTAACACTTGAAGAGTCCACTGCAAGAATGATGGATGTCACTTTCTTGACGAAAATGAACCAAGACTGTCAATGCATAGCTTAAGACATAAATTATAGAATGTACATAGAGAGTTATATGGTATTAACACTGATAGTCATTGTCCAGTAATGATCGGAAAATCACAGTTAAGCTTTGAGGGCTAAGCATTTCAAACTTTCAATTGCTTCTCCTGCAAAATGTATTCCAAATGACATCCATCATTCTTGCAGTGGACTCTTCACTTCCATTCACTTCATTTGTAATAGACCTACGCCGAATTATATAGTTTAACGTGGGTTCTGTACATTTATGTAGGATAACAATACGTTATCTCTTGAATAAACGACAGTAAATACTGGATAGATATTGCAAAACAGAACTTATTGCACGAAGAGCCTTACGATTCCAAACAATAAGCAGTCAATTAACTTAGACTATACATTATTGGCAAAACGGCAGCGAGCGACAATCAAAACTCAAGGTGTACGCCGAAGTTAACCCAATCAGTGGGACGATAATACCAATCCGGAGGTTTTTCCACAAGATCTGGGGCCCATTTCACAATATTAATTACAAATCAATAATTTATAAATCATAAGTAAAAGATTACAAATGCTTGGAAACTCTATTTCACAATGCAATGTGATTTGTAAAGTTCCAGAAACTTCAGAAAATCAGCTAGAAAAATAATTTACAAAGAAGTTTTCATTATGCAATGTAGGCCTAACTAACCACAATTTACGGAAAATCACTAAGAACAAGGCTGAAGTTCCTGTATTTTTACCACTATGAGTGGATATGTTTATATTTATTTAATAATAGACTATATGCATGCTAAATTGCACTTCAACAATAGAAGATATAAAACATTTCCAAGAAACTTTTCAGAACCATCCAGACTTCGCAATATTGACAACGCTGGAGTTTTGTGATGTGAATGGTAGATTAGACTAATGAGTTGATTGGTGTACGATTTATGTTCAGCACGGTTTGTTTCTAGCTAGGGTGACTAGCTTGACATGGGCTGGACACGGGAAGGGTGCGTACACTTAGGGACGCTTTGGCTCGTTGTGCGGCCTATATATTATGCTATGATTGTTCAAGTCTGACAGGTGGCCGGGAGGGTTAGCATTCGTGAATCCGACACTTACAGGTGGGTCATCCTGCCTGATCCCCTGATAGAGCGAGGTTCCGTTTCGTGAACGAGTAGCCTGATAAGCCACAGGGGCCCATATTCCCTCTTCTTCCTGATCAGCCGACGCTAACACATTGGCCGCCCTGCCTCAACCCCTGATAGGAGCCAGGTGCCGTACGCATACGATAACCTGATTAACGCCGGGAGCCAGGAGCCCCAAGTCCTTCCTATCACAATGGTCGGCATTTCATGCGGCGAGAGGCAGCTTATGGCATAGTTATGCAGGGGCAGTTCCAGAGGGAGGTTCACTTCTTCATCTCTTCACTCGCACTCACTCTACGTAGGACAGGCAGAGTACATAAACAAGTAGTTGTAACTGGCGATCAGCATGTCTGTTTCCAAACCAGTAAACTTAAAGAGTGCAGTTAAACGAATATTTGTAAAAGAATGGGAAGAGAAATTCTATTTTTGTGCAGTGTTCTAAACTACTTAAATGGTTTCATATTACCACCATAAAGAGGCATTATACAAAACTGTATTGTTTTGTGTACTTAGCCATAATATTAATACTGATTAAGAAAAAACGTTGCTGAATATCATTTTCTTTACATAAAATTCTGAAACTTTGCAAAAATAACTAAATAAGGGAAAATTTCTCAGATATAAAAATTTCACGAAAATTCATTACAATTCAAAATATCCACTCCTTAGATCATTTTCTGCTAGATGTTTATTTCAATGTTCGGCTCAACATATATATGTGAGCAATTGCTTTAAAAAATGAAACACGGTAAATGTAAAGTGCGCTCCCGATTGAACGACCAACATTTATTTGAGCAATTACAAATTGCATCTTATAATGAAGAACCAAATTTCACTTCACTAATTAAAACATCGGTATAGACTGATGAATAATTTCAAATCCATCGAAAGGATGCGAAGATATAATAGACCCTATAGTTCGGTTAATTATTTCCAGGCTATACGGGCGAGGTTCAGTCCACTCCTCTCCCCAGCCTACTGCTTTCTACCACCCCTCGTCTTGCCAGGCGGGCTGCGTTTCATGTGACTTCACCCACGTTAACGTTCTGCCGACTGCAACATCAGCATCGGAAACTCATGCTACCCCCAGACTTCACCACAGCCTATTTTTGTTATTTCAGGTAACAGATGAAATGAGGTGGAGTGTATTGATGGAATGAGAGTACCTCGAGGAAAACACTCTGCGACGTTTGCTTTCTCAACAAATTCCATCACGACCTGGCCGGGAGTCAAACCCAGTCCGCCTGGATGGAAGACCAACGCGCTAGCACTTGAGTTTCTAGCTTCCAAATGAGAATAAAATTGCAGTTTGAAAGGATATTATAAGAAAAATACGTCTACATACTGAAGACTTAGAAACTCCATAAATGTGTGCTATTGCATGGAACTAACACACAATACCCATTCAATCCGAAGCAATACAAAGTTATTGTTCTGGTTTTAGACTACACATTTCCACGTTGAATGCTGGATATGAAGTCTTATGTCTTTCAACAGTGCTTTCATTGCATTGGAACTCATTTCACACCTTTTATTATATTCATATAGTGATATGAACTTGTTCTAAGTTCTTGGCAGGAATATATTACATTTCTTTGATTAGGCCTGGTATAAAACTCATTATCTTTTTGAGTCACTAAATATTAATAATATTATACGAGGTTCATCCAGAAATTAAGTTCCGATCGCGTCCATTCATCCAGGAAGTAAGTTTCAATCGCGTTCAGAGATGGCATGACTAGGTTGGACGGGAATGCGCATGTGCGGTAGAGGGGGTATGTGGAAATATTGCAGTGCAGTTTAAGTTTTTTGACGACAGTAGTTATTGTACGGCACTAGGAGAAAATGGCTGCACTGATATTGTCTCCCACCAACTGCAGATTTGTGCACTAATCCGGTGAATCTCTGTAAATAGTGCAATAAATATTTCTTCCTTATTGATGTTCTTTTTCTTTATCGGTCATTGGAGCTTACTTCCTGGTTGAACTCGTAATTACTCTAGTTTAACTTGTAATGGTGTTGAGTTTCTGATCAAATAAATTTAATAAATACGTATTTATTTTCTTTATACACAATTTCTTGCATTTCCAAACTTTACACACGTAAAAACAATAATTGAGTTGGTCACCCCAACAACGTTGCAACAACCAGATGTTAGAATATTTGTAATGTTGAAAGAAGTATTTTTAACGAAACTTCCAAAACTCTAGAAGTATTAGTTGTGTATTACAATTAAATCCAGATAATACTTGGATTTACAGTACACAACTGAACCTTATAGTGTGGATGTTTCATTAAAAATATTTTTTTCAACATTCTGAATATTCTTACTTTTGGCTTATTTGACCCATTCAATTCTAGAAGATGTGACAACTTTACAAGTAAAGTTTACACATTTGCAAAATCACTTCTTCAGTATGAAAGAAAATGCTTGTAAATTATGCAACATTTTCTTTGTAAAGATTTGACTTCCTTTCTTCAGTTCGACTTTACAAACTCAGGTTGTGAAACAGAAGTTTAGAATAATTTATAACCAAAATTTACAAGAATTGCAAACAATGTGAAACAGGCCGCCTTGTTTAGTTTCAAATTTCTGAATTTAGAGTTATGTCGCTTTCCCACTGCTTTCTACTTCTGTCTGGTGCCAAATATAGCGTTTCATTACTTTTGAGAATACAACGAAAAAATGAAATAAAATAAAATAAAATGATCATAAATTATTTTTTCGGGAATATTAATAGTCTAATCTATTAATTATACTGAAAAGTGGAACAAATTGTCTTAAACCAGTCAAAAGACTTAGCCTATAATTAAACTGACAAAGTTATTCACTCAATATCAAAGTATCATAACAGCCATTGAATCACAATGAAACAATGTGAAATGTTGTGAAATTCCGCTTACTGTGAAGTTCTAGATTAAATCCTTACGTTAACCAATTCTGAAGCCGAAGTTGATAATCTGTTAAGTTAGGTAAACCTAATAGAATCAATATTAGTGTATTACATTCAGTGTTAAGTGTTAAGATTTCGTCTCAGAAAAAGGAGAGCAGCTTTCACAACTACCAGAAGATGTCATCCCAAAAATTATAACAATGATATCCTACACTTCACAAAAGTCGCCATCCTGTTCAGAGAATTTCACAGATAGCAGCTCGTTACACATTAGGTGAAGACGAGGAAGCAGATATTTTGGACAAAATTGTAAAGTGGTGAAGTTTTATCATAGAAAATTGCATTATTTGTCTAGTGTCTATTTTCAGAATTTTTTATTATGAATTTAGCGCCGTGTTAATTCTGAAGTTGGCAACACTGTATAATACCTTCATAGGAAGTACCAAATTTAATCCCAGAGCAGATTTCAACATCAAACGTTAAAAATGCACGAACATGTTTGTTAACACATACTAAAAATTTAACAATTCTGTTAGCATTATTCGTGTATTTCGGTTCAACCAATAATTTCCACATAAGCTTAGATGTAAACTATAATTTTGTTAATTCTTACGAAAATTGTTTGCAGTATCAATAAGGGAGGCCATGTCAGAATTAAAATTATTTGATCACGTTTCACTCCCCTTCACATACAGAAAACCTGTGCAATTATTATTCGTTATTAAAAATGAACCGCGAAATTGACCACATGAAAAGAAATAATGGATTCAACTTTTTACTAATATACAAGAGTCTTTGTTACTGGAATTGGTAAGCAAATATTATAAAAATAATTTTAATTGTAAGAAAACAGGCGGTGTGAAAATCAAAGCCAAGGATGACGAGTGGGTTTGGATTACTAATGCATTCAATTGACATGGGGTGGTTACCGCAAGAACTAGCCTAAGCAACGTAACATTTTGTAGTTGGTATTTAATTTATGGAAACGTTACATATTTTGGTCTCATTCTCACTATACCATTACAAAATAGTTATTAACATCTCGCGGGCTCAGAATGACAAGTTTCTATTTAACATTTTTAGCAAAATTGATATTTTTGTTGCTACTTCAAAGCTATCTACCATATAAATTATATTTTGATCTCTCAATTATTGTTCGTCATAAAGTCAGTTTGAAAAGGTTCTAATTACGCACCGAGTTCTTTCATGAGAGTGACAATGTTTTATTTGCATCTTTCTTTTTTAATCAGGTAAACCATCGTGGCCTAATCAACATTATGATTTTAAAATAGTATGTCATGGTGATGTATAAAATTTATCATTCAGTACCATTAACCAATTTTGATTGTTATGTAATGGTATTTCGGTAATTGTACAATATAGATATAGACCAGGCGTACTTTGAAACCACAATATTGTTGCATGTATAATTTCACTGATATTGGTAGCACTGGTACATTTCAGCTGCTGTGTTACGTTCCTGCTGCTCAATTTTCATTGTAATTAACATACCAGACCGTTCCTTTGTACCGTGTACAGTATATGTTATTTAATCCTTTTCTCGTCGTCGTAATAATAATAATAATATGTCGAGCAGTAAGGGAATGATAGAAATAGTGTTATCGGACCATTGCAATAATTCAAATTCAGACGACGATTATGTAGGCCTACCAGAATACAATGATTTATTAAGTAGCAATGAAGATATTCCAGAGCATTTCCCTGTAGGCATGAAGTTCAAAACTGTACGTGAATAAGGTTTCGGCAATTAATTATTAAAGCTAGTAATTCAGCGGATATATTAATTCTTAATTTTCATCTTGGTTGTCAACAAACCAGAACGATGCTAGTTTTACCCTGTGTTAAGGTTATGGCTGGACGTGTAAATAACACAAATTAGCTTTACCTAGCACATTGGTCAATAACACGATTTTTTCTTAAGAAGGTAGTAATAATAATAATAATAATAATAATAATAATAATAAAATAATAATAACATAATAGTAATAATAATAGTTTAAATCTCACTTGTAGTGAATAAATCTTTTACTTTACTTTCAGGTTATTTGCAGAGAATGATCAAGGTCATTCTTGCCCCTTCACTTCTGTTCTGTCTATTTTTATTTACAAAATGTTATAAATATTCTACAGTCAAATGTTAGTGTTTCATTTTATGGGAGGAAACTGGCTACATATAATATGACAGCTCATGTATCAGTTTCTAAGAAAGGTTATTGTGCAGTGTGGACTGAATATTTAGTTGGACGTTCAGGTAATAACATTGCCAGTGCTGTTACAAAGTTACTAAAAAATCCTCGAAGGTCATCCTGATGTTGAAAATGTGATAACATGGAGTGACAGTTGTGTTCCTCAAAATCGTAATTCTATCATATCTCTGGCAATGACTGATTTCTTGCACAAACATAAAAATCAAATGAATTGTGATGAAATATTCAACTCCCAGGGCATTCTGCTATAAAGGAAGTAGATTGCATTCATTTTCATTTAGAAAAGGCAATGAGATGTTCTGAAATATGGTTTCCAGCAGGCCTTTTGCGAATGCTTAAGAATGTAACCGCAAAAAGCCATATAAATTATGCAAATGTTGGTCCAACATTTTGAGGATTAGCCTATAGGAAAAGCTATCAGTAGCTATGTCATGTCATATTCAATTGTTCCATTTAATAAAGTCAATCAATTGATTTTCGAACAAAGTTCCCCTATCAAAATTGGGTATAAGCTTTCCCATGGAGATTCTGAATTTCATGTTGTTAATTTGGCGTATGCAGTAAACATACGTCAACCAAATATGGTTAAACTTTCACGGATACAACAATCTATTAACAGGCCTAAACTTATAAAAGAAAAACTAGCTGGCATTCAGTTAATGTATAAATGGATATCAGAGATTGATAAAACTTATTTCAAAAACCTCTTCAAACAGTAATAATTTTCTGTACAAGGAAATATTATCCTGCATTAACAAGAAAATGTTGTAACAGGTTTTTTTTATGTTAACGTTAATATTATAAATTATAAGAAAAAAAACAAAATATGATATTAAAAGAGAAGTAAATGTTAAGTTAATTTAGTAACATGAATGCTTAATGGTACTGAATGCAAAATGTTAAAACGTTGAAAGAGTTTATCCCCTTGGAAAAATGATTAAAATTGAACTTGTTAATCCTTATTCTGTTTTATTTCTGTGTTATGTTTTCGAAGTGACAACTTGATCAAACTTATAATTTTTTATGGATACAAAGTTAAAAATGATTTCTTAATAATTTTTATACTCTCTTTTCCATTATAATTCCTTATATTGAGATGACTTTAAGAAAAATTATATTAACAGTGAATGTAACTATGTAAATAAATATGCTGATCTCTTTTGTTTTATGTCGTAATGTAACTAGAAAAATCAGTTTGGAAACACAAGATTCTATTTGAGAATTAAAAAATCACAATTTGAGAACAATAATTTCATTTTCGTCTCATTTCACCGTAAATAATTTCATTATGAACACTTTACGTCCAATATATCGTCGCTTAAGAATCAATACCGCGTAACTGACATTTTTGGTCAAAACCGTTTTTTTTTTTTTTGCACAGATGGTACCTCCACTGTCATCTGCATGCATTGACAAGCGCGGGAATTTGATTGCATGAATGGCCTGCGTGCGAAGGAGGGGGATACAATACCGCGTATCTGAAGTCACGAGAAGTCTGTAGGAAATACCGCGTATCTGACAACAGATAGGCTGTTATGTCTACTCCCTGCGCGCCCTCAGTACGGAAGCTGGTTCTCGTTACTGCCTTGTAAAATTGCATCAACAGTGTGTGATATTCTGAGAAGATTAAAGAAGTGTTCAGTTTCAATTATTTAAAAGGTAAATATAATAGAATTATTTCACTAATGTCAATTGAATGTTAGTTGAGCTGAATTGCCGCAGAATCTCCAAGTTCATTCACTGAAAGATAGTACATTTCATATTTCATTATTACATAGGCCTACAGATACAAGAGAAGAAATGGACAATGAATCAGACAGTCAGTTTAGCGAGAACGAAATCCTATCTGTGCTATGTTCTGCATCCAAGACGGGAGAAACTTCTGTGAACATTAACAAAGGTATGGCATAAGAAGTATCACAGTTATTAAACGTTTATTTTTCTTCAGTTACGGAATCATAACAGCAAACTTAATTTAAATACTTAATATAAATAATCATGAATGGGCCACTAAAATAATTTGCGCTAAATTCAGTGGTGCTGAGCTTGGTTCCTTCCATTTCCTCCGGTAGGAGAAAGATCTAAATTGATTATAATATTTACTACACATGTTTTTAAGCCATTTATATCACATTTATAAACACTAGTAATCTCATCTTATTCGTAGGTGTACTGCCTGATAATTCAAATGCAAAAGAAAACCGTCCTTCTCAAAATGGGCTGCTGCAGATCAGGGATTATCCGTCCAGTGTTACAGGTAATGTTATGATCGTATTATGCAGTCTGGTATGATTTAAAGCAACACTATTGAAATAATAGAGCTAGAAATAGGATAGGACAGAAACTGAAGACAATACCCCGTCAGTGAAGGATTTACACCAAGTTTCGGATGCGTCTTCAGATGTAGACGACCCCGAAGAATTTGTGAGTGCTACTTATTCTACATCTTTACATTCGTCAGAAAAAGGTAAAGAGAAGAATCTACAAGCGTTTCATGGAAATTTTCCAGAAAAGAAAAAGAAGTTCAAAGCCACAAAAGGGTAAGTGGAAGAAAATGAAAAATAGAAAACATAGAATAGAAGAGGGAGCTTATCTTAGCTACAAGAGATCGAAAGGTGGCAAAGTAACACATGATACGGAAAGAGATGCAAGGAATTTGGGGCCAGAGTGTAGTTATAAAATGTGCCAAAATTCGAAAGTAAGGGGCTGTAATTTAATTTCTAATGAGAGAAGACATCTTTCAGGCATTCTGGAAAACTATGACTTGGGAACAGAGGACCATTTACGTATCAAATCTACGAAAAGACCTGACAGTACAAATTCTGAATCGAGAAGAAAGAGAACATTTGTCTACAACTTAAAAGTTGATGAGAAAAAAATTCAGGTTTGCAAAAAGATGTTTCTATGTACATTAGGAATTAAAAAATGAACTGTGCGATATTGGTTAGCTAATAGTACTGATGGCGTCCCTTCAGTAAAAAAAAAATCATGTTCTCGTGCAAAAGCACAGGAAAAAAAAAAGCATTCGTAGCCTGCCTAAATTACCGTCACATTATTGTATATAGAACCGATTGTGCCATAGTTTTTATGATAGTATTCCACATTAGGGTTACTCAAGGATTACTTTTTGTAATTTCAGCATAGGCCTATAATTATTTCTTTATTGTGTTTAACGAATATTGTATCTGAAAAATTATCATCATTATTATATTTTTATATGATTTTCTTTTCATTATTCGCAAGTCAGTCAAGTCCATTGTCAATAATAATAATAATAATAATAATTATTATTATTATTATTATTATTATTATTATTATTATTATTATTATTATTATTAATTATTTTATTATAAAATTATATTTGTCAGCAACGTTTTAGTAACAATTCTACTTATCTATTCAAATACGTAGTGTGAAAATAAAGTACCTGGTATGAGATTGTAATAATAATAACAATAAACATTGAACTGTGTCTTCTTTTTCCTTTCCCATAGTTTCAGCATTTGATTGACTAAGAATGCAGCAATAATTGTCTGGAACGTAATCTAGTGCTGATTCAAGCTACAGCCTACCGACCTTGACCTCAAGTCAGATGGTAGGACAACAATTCAGATAACACATTGACACATACAAGAGCACGAATAATATTTCCAGAAGGCAGTTTTCACGCAAAGAAAACGTTTGTCAGCATGTGTCCTGAAGCTGCTAAAGTTGCCTCACAATACCGCGTAACTAACAAAATGTAGTCAACGGCAGAGTTCCAATACCGCGTGTCACATGGCCAAATGTCTACGGCCACGATCATCCATTTTCACTTAGTTACAAATTAGTTATGCTATTTCATAGCCATACACCACTTTTCAAGACTATTGCGTTATGTTTATGGTTTTTATTCGGTTTTTTCCTTCTCCTGTAAAATTTACATTTTGTCAGTTACGCGGTATTGGTTCTTAAGCGACGATATGTTAAACAACGACTTTAATTACATAAAAGTCAACACATGTTTAAAATCTTCTTCTGCTTTGATTTTATTAACAAACAAACTTTTAAAACGCTCTCCTGTAAAATTTACTAAACACTACATAGAACTCTGTCAATCTGAGCGCGCGGTCTGTAGCATGGAAGAGAGAGACATAGTCTTATTGCCATTGAGTTCTAACTTGTCGCGAATTTGGTATGCTTATCTTCCTCACAACTCTTCTCCAGGTACCTCAGTAAAAAATTCGTGCTGAGGTAGTATTTCGAAATCATTAGTCGATCATGTACACCTCCTTCCCGACGAAGTACATTTAAAATGTTAAAAAGCAATTCAGCATGTACAGCAGATTTGCACCATAGGCATAGTTCAGGTTTTAATAATAATATTGTTGTTTTAACACAGGAAATTCTGATGCTAATTTCTGCAATTTAAAGAATTAACCTTAACAACTGTTCATGAAACAGTGTTCATGGTAAATTTATTGTTCAATCAGTATAATAATTTGATAAGTTTTCACATCTGTTGGTGCAATCGGCTCCTTAAATGACAGCCAAACAGAAAAACGGAGGCAACGTGACTCTTAGAGAAGAGTTTCTGATTGACAGTGGGAGTAGAACAGGGAACCAGGCCTTAGAGTTTTACTGATAATTATTAATAATAATGATGATGATGAGTTATCTAGTCTAACTTGAAATATTCATGTGAAATAAAAGCTAAATATTTACAGTATTATGATAATAAGGACTATAACTTTACAATGATTAAATCTTATAAACAGCCGCGACTAGAATTCTGCTGAATAGCGCAAGAGATGCCGCCAGGAACAAAGGCTACAATTCGTCTGGACAAGGGATGGAAAAGTACAGGTTCGCAGAGATGAAAGAAGTCCAGTTATGAAGATAAGTAGTACATATGACATAAATAGCCTGTAAAATCTTGCACATTATTCCAAACGTTTACTTTCTAGTATTTTCTTAATGTTAACTAACAATGGAACACAATAATATTATAAATAAACTTAACCAGTACTACCACGAAATCAACAACGCCACAGAAAGTTTCGAAGACCTCTCTCTCTCTGTAACAATTATATTAGCACTAGTCTATCACATTTAAAAATTCTTCATCTAAGTATTCGTAGTATAAATAAAAATTATGACGAATTTTGTGTATTACTAGAAAATTTTACTTTTTTTTTCGATATAATAGTTCTTACTGAAGCCTGGATCGATCATAGTAACGGTTTTGACTTATATGGCTATAAAAATACGTTAAAAGAAATAAATATAATAAATGTGATGGAATAGTGGTATATTTTAAAGATTATATTACCGTCTGCTTTAAGGATGTAGAATTTAATCACTGTAACTCTATTCATTTTTACTTTTCTATAGGCGATATTCCATTTTCTCTAGCGCAATTTACAGATCTCCAAATAACTGCAAAATTGATTTTCTGAATAGATTCGAACAATCTCTGTATGAACTAAAAGACATTATAGTAAAGGCAGAAGAAATAGGCGGGTTTTTGGTCTTGTGCGGAAACTACTCACTTCACACTTCCCCTAGCGGTTTATGACCTGAGAAGAGAGACCTTCCTGTCGCTGCGTTCGAATTCTAGTTGTTGACAAGTACTCGTTTGTGATATTATTGTGTAAGAGCTTGTTCGAAAAAATATGTCATAATAATATAATAAACAGTATTTTTAAATAAGCCTACTAATCATCCAAGTAATCGCTATCATGTCTCAGTGGAGCCTGATATCAGAAGTCATACTAAAGGCTTTATTTGTCAAGTTTGTTGTTTCTTGAAATAACTTAAAGTTTGTGACGACGTTAAAAGTGTCCTATCATCAACGCACACAGCCACTGCCAAGGCGTGTGGTGTTTCTCTACATCGGCTAAGAGAACCTGTGCAGAACAATTTTTTAGTCATACTTAGGGTAACATTGCTATCAATGGGCCGGTTCCTTCGATGGGCCGGCTCCATTTCTCCATATCTATTGACAATAGGCACACTGGTGGCTGTTTAGTGTACTTCGGGTTGCCAAAGTGTCGCCATATTAGTTGTGAGTTGCGCGACGCAGACACAAAGCAGCAGTGAAAGAAGATAAGATTTTCACGTTTTTGTCCTAATTTACCAATGCAATAAAGGAAGTGTTTCTGTCAAATATTAATCCTGTATAAATTTCTATAGACAGTGCCTGAAAGTACGATGAATTCTCGTAATTTAGTCATATTTACATTATAAATTTAGTTACTGTGAACGGAGATAAGGTCATATTAAACGATGCAGTGCAAGTTGCCTTCAATGAGCCACAACGAGTTGCTATGAATGGGCTAGTGGCCCAATGATGGAAACCGTACCCGCGCGCACTTTGGTAACTACAGCTCGACCAAGTTAAGTCTGCGAGCCGAGAGGGGAAGTTGGAGGCAGTTCTGTAGTGAAAGGAGGCGGTAACGAGAGAAGACCAGTACAGTCTCATATGACAGCAAAGTTTTCCTACTGCGCTTCAGTTCATAGAGCGGTAACAATTTAAGACGCTTTGAAATAGACTGTACTTCTACTTCTGCTTGACAGTGAGGTTTGGCGTTCTGATTGGCAAGCGTAGGAGTAGGAGAGAAAGTTGCATGAGGGGGTAAGGCTGGGAGACAGCGTAACTGTTGCCTTTATCTGAAGACAAGGACAAAAAATCCGTGCGCTCCGTAGTGTATTTCAAACGATGTGCACACGTTGAAATCTGAGCGTCAAGTGACCTATGTGACAACTGTGTTTTGCCTCTACATTCCATCCCGATATCCCAACTCGCAGACTTGACTTGGACAAGAAGTACTGTTTCGAATTATTTAACAAAGAGACGTGCTAGCTGATTTAATACGTGTATAATGTATTTAATACGTGTATAACGTAAATGAATGATTAGTTATACATTCATATATTATAAATATATATGTTTTCTTTCCTAGATGCCGTCAAAAATGAAATATGGTCAGTGGCAGAAAGATGATATATGTCGTGCTTTAGCTGCAGTACGAAATGGTAACATGGGTGTCAATGGGGCTACCAGAACATATAGTGTGCCCAGAGTAACATTACAAAGACATTTAGTGGGCAAGAATTATTTTGCTGTTGGACATAAAAAAATTGTATATAGCATAGCTGATCTTCCCGCAGAAGTGGAAAATGAACTTGTTGCTCATGTTCTCTGAGGAATTTATGTTGGTATTACACCAAGGGAACTGCGCTTGCTAGCATTTGATATAGCAGAAAGGAACGAAATCCTTCATAGATTCAGTAAAGAAAAGAGAATAGCCGGAAAGATATGGTATTATGCATTTAAGAGGAAACATCCCCAACTTAACTTGCGTCAACTAGAGTCAATTTATTTTGCTCGAGCTAAGGAGTTTGATAAAGAAAATGTAAGTCACTTTTTTGACACCTTGCAGAAAATTGTTGATGTAAACCAACTCGATTCAACGCGAGTATTCAACGTTGTTGAGACTGCTTTATCAACTGTGTAAAAGAAACCTAGAAAGGTGCTTGCCTTCAAAGGTAAAAGAGCAGTGGAGAAAGAGGTTTCTCTAGTAATCCAGTTTGCTGCATAAGTGCTTCGTGTCAGTATCTTCCACCACTGATCATATGCAAACGTTCGCGTTCTGGGGAAGGGTTAGAAAATGTAGCTCCACTTGGAACAATTTTTTCTTATAATCCCGAAAGTGGATACATTAACAAAGATGTATTTGTGAGGTGGTTAAGGCATTTCATCGACACTGTCCGTCCTTAAAAGGAAAGAGAAGTCTTGCTTCTTCTCGATGTACATTCAACTCACACCAGAAATCTCGATGCTCTAGATATTGCTCTAGAGAATGCAGTCATCATGCTGGCACTTCCAGGACACACTACTCATAGGTTGCAGCCACTAGACGTGTCGTGTTTAAACATTTGAGTAAGCAAACCTGAAGTTGTTACCCATTTTCATATTACACGACTGTTTGGTAAAGCGTATGGACTAGCGGCAACAATAGGGACTGCAGTGCATGGATTTGCAAAAACAGGAGTTTGACCAGTCAATAGGGATTTGTTCCAAAATTGCCATTTTGTGGCAGCGATGCAGTTCGAAACAAATGATGTTCCCGTTATGGAAGCTTGTACAACTGAGCCTGTCAATGAAGAAATTCCAAAACCAAATAGGCCTAATACCGTGATTCCAGAAAAAGGGAGCAATAGAATCTGGAAATCAAGATAGTTTAGAATCTCTTCCAGCTGATGCAGCAGCATTGGCACCGAAATTTCAAGTTTCCTTGGGTGAAATCTCTCCTATACCAAACAAAATTTCTCTCGAAAGAAGTGCAAATAAAGCTCAGAAAATGATAATGATCACGAGTAGTCCGTTCAAGCAGAGACTGGAAGAGGTAAAAAGCAAACAACTAATAGGAGACGCCTTGAAAATTCTGCACCGGAGAAGTCAACTCAAACCAAACTCTCATTTTCTTCAAATGGTTCAACGAGATGAAATTCTAACAAGGAGTTATGGTATTGTGGTACCTGTAGCAATGGCATAAAAGAAGATGTGATTCACTGTCTGTCATGTAAAGAGTGGGTTCATGAGAATTGTGCTGGTGTTACAATAGGAGCCCAAGTGTTCTATTGCGAAAACTGTGACTAAAGTGTGAAAATATTTTATAAAAGTTTTGTTTCGTCTCATCTTAGCTGCTATAAAAAATTGAATTCATGGTTTTCGTTCCACGTTCTTTTTAAAGTTTTTCAGTTTTTTATTTGGTCAGCCAACGAGAGAAGAAGGATAGAGTTTAGAGTTTATAGTTAAATAATGGTATTCAATTGTCTTGATATGTTTTGTTTTCAGTGTATATAAATTGTTTTGTTTGATTAGCCCTTAAACTATGGTTATTTTGAAATGTTTCAGTTCTGTTTAATCACACTATAGAACAAATAGGGCCTAAAGTGTTTTCTTTTTATTTCTGTAAGATCGTAAGTCATTTGAGATAGAAATGCTGAAGGTCTTAGCCTGATTACAAACTAACACTGATGTGTTTCGTTTTTTTTTTGTGTTAATGAAATATCTGAAGATTTTTTAAGTGCCCTAGTGGTCTTGCTTGGAATCGAATACATGTTCTGTAGTTCCATATGCCAACACACTGCTCCTATTAATGCAGAAGATATTGTGTATTGGCATTTATTTAGATGTGGGTTGTTATATAACAATATTATTCTGCAGCCCATTCATGGAAACTACGTGGCCCAAAGAAGGAAACGACCCCTTCATTGGGCCGATGATGCTTACTTTTATTTTCCAAATATTTCATTAACATCGAATACTTATAACTTCTATTTGTATCGTAGTGAAATATAGTTAAGTTTACTTGAAAAAGGAAATAAATATTACTTCATCCGAGGATATTATATAAGATTTCTTTTAAGTGGCCCATTGATAGCAACCTTACCCTATTGTGTTATTTGTTTTGTTAAGCTAATCCATTCTTAAGTGTGTTTCTAATACATAAGCAGGCCAATTTTGTTATTACGAAACTCGTTCATGTTACAATAACGTGTACATTTTTTACACACAGAAATATATTAATGTTTTGCACTTTAATTTTTAATTTCCTCATGATTCACAAAGTTCATAACTGTATAAACATTATTTAGTAGTTACTATTTCAACACAATATTCTGAAAACACATAAAAACAAAATACTAATAATTGTGTGCAATTCCAAATATTTGATTTCTCGTATTACGTTCACATTACATGATAATAATTATTACATTTGTGAAATGGCTAACTTGCGAAAGATTATAAATGATAATATAATCTAAAGTCTGATTAATGTAATATGTTACTATTCAGCGATGTATGCACTGGAGGGGGAAAGAGAACTGGCCACCATAACCCATTATTTCCTGGCTTAGTTACCTCATAGTGATGCCTCATTGTTGTCACTTATGAGTTTGAGACCTGTGTTCGGACAGTTAACTAAACAAAACAACAATATTCAGTAAGTCAGGTATTTGTAATTAGTAGAAATCACGTTATTATTTTATTTGCACTTTTAAGTTTTACTATAGCGCAAAACGTGTGAATGGAGGAGTAACTTATTTGGCACAGGACCATACACCAAGGAGGTTCTGAGGGGTATAGGAGTCGGGGTAGTGAATGAGGGGTTCGCCACTCCCGCCTATTTCTTCTGCCCCTAGTATAAAAATCATATTATTTTAGGTGACATTAATATTCAAATTTTAGAAAACAATTTAGATAACTCTGGCAAGAGATATTTGAATATTATGCATGAATATGGTTTTTTGAAATACTTAAATGCTCCTACTCGATATAATGCATGCCTTGATCATATATCCTTCAAAACATCTATTAGGCCTAACTTAGATTTCAAATCTGCAGTATATAATAGTGCAATTACAGACCATTATATGGTATTTGGACTAGTCACTATCACTACTAAGAATATTATTGAGGATCCCATCATAAATTCACATAATAATTGCAAGCAACATATTAATTACAGAGAATTAGTCTCAAATATTAGCTCAGAGACCTGGGAAATTATTTTTGATTGTCGAAACGCTGAAGTTAGTTTTCAAAATTTTTACAAAATACTCCGCGATCTAATAAGTAAATATACCTTTCATACTTGTAATAATGTACACAGTAAATATAAAAAATAAAACCCTGGATCACTTCGGGTATTGTTAAATCAATACGCACAAGAGACAAACTAGCCAAAAAAGTAAAACGTGAAAGATTTATGAAAAAAATTTAAAAGGTACAGAAATATCTTAACTTACGTTATAAGAAATATGTAAGTTAGTTACTACTCAGAGAAATTTGTCAACAATAGGAATGACCCCAAAAGATTTAGGCAGACCATTAACGAAGCTACCAACGTTTCAACAAATAAAAGCTGCGCTATTATGGAAATAGTAAATAAAGATGGCTTAATTATTAAGAATCATTATGATTATTGCAAACGAACTTAATGCTCATTTTACAAACATAGGACAAAATATAACATCAAAAATAAACAAAAAGGCAAGACTCTTTTCTTCATTTTCTTATCCATCATCATCATCATCATCATCATCATCATCATCATCATCATCATCACCATCATAAATGTTCATGTTTCCCGGAAGTGATAAAGAAATTATAACTATTGCTAAAACACTACTAGAACACTCAAAATGATTATTGAACCTATATCGAAACCACTAACCCATGTTTTTAATTTGCGCCTATCACAAGGTGTATTTCCACCTGATCTAAAATGTGCTGTAATAATACCTATGTACAAATCTGGTGACGGAAACAATCTCAATAACTACAGACCCATCTCACTCTTGCCAATTGTCCCTAAACTATTAGAAAAATGTTTTAAAACCAGGCTAATTAATTTTTTTAGAAAAAAAAGAATCTATTACGTCAAAAGCAGTTTGGTTTCCGTAATAATATGAGCACGGACGACGCTATTATGAACGTAACATCAAGGATTATTAAAGAATTAGACTCGGGTAACAAATATTTAGGAGTTTTTCTAGATATTCAAAAAGCCTTCGATACTGTAGACCATAACATACTCACTTCTAAACTTCATGCCTACGGTATTAATGAAATCGCTTTAAATTTATTTAAGTCATACTTAAGGAACAGATCCCAATTAACGAAATTTAACGACCAACACAGTGAAATTCATAATATAAATATAGGTGTGCCACAAGGTACGGTTTTAGGCCCTCTATTATTTTTAAATATACATCAATGACTATCCTAACTCCATTAATATCACTACAAAAATGTATCATCAAAATTTGTCTGCATAAACGATTTGATTATCAGACACAATTTATTTATTCTGAATTCCAAGTATTAAAAATTGAGTAAATATATAAACATACATCACAAATTTATTTTCACAAAAATCGAATGAATTTTATAACTGAAAAACATATACATAACACCAGAAGAAATGTCCCAACTCTTTTTGCAGAACCTAAATGCCACACTACAGCTGGATTAGGACACAGTAGGAATTACGGACCAAGACTATACAATTCAGTATTGAAAAATAATCCAGACCTAAGCAATTTACACATTCCTAAGTTTAAAAATAAAGTGAAAAGGTTTGTATGATATTTGACAAATTTTATTATTATTTTAAGTGTTATTAGCATTATATATTACTAATATTTATTGCATTTATCTGATGCATGTAACCTATAAGATAAAACACTGTAATAAATATAAACAGATCATTTTCTTAATTAATAAGAGTGTATATTTCCGATAAATGATTTCTTAGCATCGCCACTGATACACTTGATTGTACTTGTCACTATCTCTGTCACTAGAGAGTTCTTGAAATTTATATTTTCCCCGCCATTCATAAAATATTTTGATATGATACCTCTTGCACAAAAGGGGAGATCTATAACTGAAACTTGATTAATATATTCCAGTATTATTTGTATTTATCCTGGTAATAATGAACAGTTTGACTCGTAGACATTTTGTTTTTCAGCATTAACTTCCCATGATTGTATGAGAATATTCGAAGAGAACGTCAGGATGTAGACCTTCGGCTGCCCCCTACTACCAATAATGCATAACATAATGTCAATACGGCGGTTGCTGTCGTCTGCGATACAACGAACTTTTTTGTTGATTTTCGAGTCGTTATTTTTTTCTGGTGATTATATGCTTATTTAAGTTGTGTTAACTCTCGCTAAGTGATTTTATATTTTATTTTATCAGTCTTAGTATTTATTTTATTATTGTTAATATTTTTGTTTTATTATTATTAATTAATTAATTAATTAATTTGTATTACTATCTTTGTATTATATCCATCACGGTTATTCTATTATTATTATTATTATTATTATTATTATTATTATTATTATTATTATTATTATTATTATCTATCATCAACATTGTTATTGATATCTGTAAAATTTATGTAGACTCTACTGAACTGTACCCGAGCACGAGCATATGCTCATTTCGGGTATCTATTCATATGTACCATTTCAAATGTAAATTGTGAATAAATTTGAATTTGAATAGTAGAACAAAGGTATTCAATTGTCATGGTTGCAGACCGGCAAAATTTCAAGAAAAGTTTGCTACTATAAGAAATTTGTTTAACAAAATCCGAAATAAATATTTGAATGTTAAAACATCTTTGTTCCTGAACCATTTGGATCAGGTTTACATCATATTTACAAAATAAGCTTTCATAAATTAACATTTCTGTTTATATTTAATATGGCACTAAATAAAATACAGTCTGCATAATTAAAGTTTGTCAGCATCATCAAACACTTACCTGAACCAAATAATTAAATAACTCTATTTTTCGCACTGAAGTGAAAAAAAGCTTTTATAGTATTTGAACTGAATACTGGTTACAATGACAACACAAGTAATGACATTTCTAAATATTGTGGTACAATATTACACGTTCTGCTATGTAATAGTTTTTCTACGGTGGAAAACCTATGAAAGCGCAAAAAGTGCATACATTAAGTAGACAGCAAAATTGATGTTTGAAACTAGTTTTAAACAATAATTTACAATAATGTATAGCTAGCCATGGCAACACTCACAACAATTTTCTTTGACTGCATTTGAAAGAATGGACAAATTTGGATTGGGAACCATTTATTTTATTTATTCTTTTTATTTATTTATTTATTTATTTATTTATTTATTTATTTTATTTTTTTTTTTTGCTCCTCGAATTCATTGACGCTAAGTGTTCAATGACTAAAGAAAAATATGAGCAAGATTTCACTTGCTCTGGGTAATCTCGGATTGTTGGTGGAATAGGTGGCTTGATTTTCTTAAGTGTTTTCCGGAAAAATCTCAATGAGCTTGTTTCCTCAGGCCTATAAGATGGGAAAAACCCTGTACAGTGCTGGTTGTAGAAATATTAGCATTTGGGGAAAATCGTGAAAAATATGAAGATTTTGTAAAATATGAAAGTTTTAACAAAATCAGACCAACTATGAGAAACGTTTGGTGTTAATGACATTTGCCTCCTAAGGAGAGTGTGCATAGGCCTATTATTTTCATGCAAACGAAATCATACTGTGTACATATTACGTTGGAGCCTCTATGTAGTAAAAACTGACCATCTGTCGGACGCTGGGAAGCGACGGCCTTGTGTTCTGACGTTGTCTCTCCCCTTCAGGGCTCTCTCCTCTAAGCTCCTCCTTGAAGTCAGACATAATCTGCAAAAAATATCAAACTTCAAGTGAGCTGATCACATTTGACGCAATTTTTTTAGCGCTTTATATAGAGTACAATTACAAGTTTACTGGAACGTACATTTTATATTTCTAGTGCAAATCTTTACAACAGAAAATAAATAACTGTAAATAATTAATTAATCACCTATTACAGCTAATATAATTAATAACTTAAACACTGTCAGCGCAACAGCTCCCAAAGTTGTGTAATTAATGGGACATTTTATCGAAGTATCAAATTCGAGCAATGATAAATACAAAACTGACCGTTTGGCCAAACGGCACAACAATGGTTGTTCTGATTTGTAGACTGAAGATAGCCTATGCGCTGGGAAGACTCTTTGGATCACGGCTGTCACTGAATTTGTCCGAAACCTGAAAGTAAACACTGTCAAATTATCGGTTTCATGTGAAACAGAAGCAGAATTGGAATATCGTTATCAGTTTTGGTAAACTTCGCCAAAGCTGCTGCGAATATTTTCGTATAAGACAAGCTATTTCCTCTGAACCAATAGTACAGCGCCAAAGCGGGCACAATTACTATCGCTTCGGCGAACGTTGTCTCAGTTTCAGTGCAACCTTCAGTATTTCAAATTCAAATAACTGCAATTAACCTCTGATTGAGGTTCTGACTGATATGTAGGTTTGTATATATAACCAGGCAGTACATCTCACTTGACTATATGTGTCAAAGGAAGAATTATTGTTTTTATACATCTGATATCTGATTAGTGAAATATGTAGCTACTCAGTGATGTATAGAGTGCAGGGGAAAAGAAACTTGCCACCCTACCCTATTATCTCCTGGCCTAGTTGCCTCATGAGCGATGCCTTGATGGTTGCACTCGTGGGAGCCAGACCTGTCTTCGGACAGTTCACTAAACAACAACAGAGCTGCAAATAAGATCTGTACTCTTATCCAAAAATGTGAAATGAGCAATTCTTATGCATTAAATATGTAAGAATTGCTTGTACTTCCTCATAAAAACTATACCGTAGAAGGTATTGTTTTTCCTTCACTGGCGTCTGTGAAATATGTTTATTGATAAACACGTGATTTCAATTTGGTTTCACAAAATCTTTCAAAATAAAAATCGTTTGATACTTACCTCTACATTCTAATGCATATTTTAGTCCTAACCCTACTTGTTAAAAACCCCCCGTAACCTAACCTAATCTAACTAAACCTACTTGTTATTAATGTAGAAATCGATAGGTCTAGGACGCAACACTAGGTAGAGGGACCATATCTCTAGTAACTCGCCCTGCACCTTTCGCATGATGTGTTGGTAATTAGTAAAGAGGAAGTGAGATGTGTCTTCTTTAGTGTAGTTTTCTTGTGGAGAATTTGCCTTTCTCCTCTACATTACCAAGATAACATAATAGAACTCCAGGACGTACTTATTATTGTACTAGAAAAATAGTCTGTTTCCCTAGCATTGTATCCTGGACCTGTCTAGTGTTATATAACGTGTAAAGGAAGGAGCTGCAACAGTGATTTATACATAAGTTACAGGTAACTACCAAACGATTTTTATGTTGTAAGTATTTATGGCTCCAAACTAAACCCACGTTTTTATCAACAGTAATCTCACTAGAGGTTTTGATTTATCTAGAGAAAATCAAAACTCTAGAGGGATTTAATTCACTATTACACGATTAGAAAAAAGTATATGAAGATTAGAAAAAATAAAGTACTCTATTACAATAAAATATTATTTGACTTATTAAAATTATACTTCACTAATGTTAGCTTCACCAAAATGATTGAACGGAGTCGCCATTTTCAGTTCACTATCTATGCGGTAAACAAATAATGATCACAAAGCATGTTTTAGGCCTACAGTACCGTAAATAATTTGCAGTTTGAAAGTTGGCAAACAAAGAAACAAATGGTAGGGAGATGATGAAAACAAAAGAAATTATATAAAGATTAGAAGAAATAAAGTACTCTAATAAAATAAAATAGATATTAATCGACTTGTTGAACTTTCATTTCACTATGTTAACTTCACCAAAACGTTTGAACGGAGCCGCCATGTTCAGTTGACTATCTATGCGGGAAACAAGTAACGATCGCAAAGCATGTTTTATATAACCGTAAAGAATTTGCAGTTTGAAATGTTGGCAAACAAAGAAACAAATGCTAGGGAAGTTATAATATTGTAGCGATAAACAGTCATGATTGGTTGAAACACGTCCTTTCGTACTGTTTTATTGGTCAGAAGTAGTAGGCCTATGACGTATAAAATGCAATAGTTACTATAATAGTATTACAAGGCCAGCGAAACAAAAGAAGAAAAATGTGCCTTCTTCAGTGTAGCTCTTCTTGAGAATTACCGAACTGCTCGTTTACAAATTTGATCTTAAAACGGGCCTGAAGACTTTGAGGAAATAGGGCGAATCTTCCATTTCCAGGGGTTTCTATTGAAGGCCACTTTGATAGAATGTTGCAGTTCATATTCTCTGATATTCGCTTCTATTCTACTCACAGTTGACAGAGAAGCAGGTGGTCGGTTTGGATGAGTTTTGTTAAAAAGTGTGCACACCTTTTGTTGTTTACGTTTTCTGGCACCAAATCCGTCATCAGAATCTGTTTTCTCATTTTCTGTTAATTAGATATTGTTTATGTTTATTTTATTAATAAAATTTCTTTCAGAACACGAACACTAACAAAATGTAACAAGAATAAAATTGTTACCATTGCAACCATACTCATATTGGTTCTGTATAAAACGAATAAAGTAATGCATAAAAATATTTTCTTTCAAATTAAGTTATATTAAAAATAAGGTGTAACTTAAGAGTGTTCTCGAAGACGTCATAACTCGTACAGTAGTCACAAAAATATTTTGTTTCATTAAAAATATTTATTACCGGTACTTTCTGAAAGCAAGATCTGACGTGTCTGAGCTTTGTCCAAAATCCCCCCCACTAAATTTTTATTGTAATTATGCGTTAATTAAGATAAATATATACAGGATGAACAGTAGGTAATGTCATTAATTTCAGTGGATAATTCTTTGAAATATTTGAAAGAAAAAAGTTTACTGATTAACTTTACAACTTCTTTACTGTGTTAGCATTTTAGGAAAATACCTGGTAATTTTCTAAAAAAAGTTAACACACTAAAGAATTTATAAAGTTAATCAATGATTTTATAAGTGTTAAACAATGAAAAAAGAATAATACATTTTTACTCGTTTTTACTTCCTTTTGGAGATTAAAATTATATTATATTAAATATTTTGTAGCGTGTTTTGGGTAAGCCATTGATTTAACTCAGTCAATTTAAGAGAGTAGTGTATTATGATAATAAATGCTTGAAATAATTTCAGTTTTGTCCCTTAAATGTCCAGAAATCTGATCCGAAAAAATATAGCATTGTAAAATTACTTTGCAGAACGAAATTTAACTTAGTCTACATTTGTTCGGATAAAATTTTTGCACATTTAAAAGGCAAAACTTGCATTCTTTCAGTAATGTATTATCATAATATACTACTCTCTTAAATTGACTGAGCATATTGGGAATTGATTCAATAGCTTTCCCAAAATACGCTTTGTAATATTTCTTATAAAGTAACTTTTTACCCGAAAAGAAAGGAAAAGCGAGCAAAATTCTATTAATCTCTTTTGTTTGAAATATCTCAAAGAAAATCTCCTGAAATTAATGGCATTACTTATGGTTCACCCTCAACATGTGTAATCACACCTTATCCTTATTAAGTTTTATTTATGTTTTATGTTTTATATTCAGAACAGAATGAAATGTTTTCTCAAAAGCTCTTAGGCTTACTACACTGCAAACAAAAATAGTTGATCTTTGCGGTCTCCGATTCGTCTTAAATGAATATTCTTGATAATTCTGACTCCGCTTTAAAATCTTAGGAAATGTAATAAGTTCTTGACATCCTGAATCTCATTTATCGAACAATTGTCGCTCTTCCAGGTACCACCCTAAAATTTAATATAAATAAAATGTGCATATTTGTTGCTTCAATTTATACAAAATCGTAGTGCGTATGTAGGCCTACATGAATGGGCTATAATGGAAAGAAAGAATGCGAAACTTACACTTAGCTTATGTAGATTTCACAACAGGAATCGTCAAGGATTCGTAAATCACATTTTCAGAGCCATCTCCACTAAGAATGAATTCCAATATCATGTCGTCTCCTTTATGCACCATGTAACACGTCATTGCGCATCACTATATACTGTGTATATACGAGATTTGGGGCATAAGTCATAGCAACTATTTTTTGTGGGAATTCGAGCGTGGATGTAAAATGTGAAATAAGTTATACAGATGAAAGGACAAGGAATGGACGAAATTTACGGACATTTAACAACACACCAACACTTTGCTCCTCATATTTATGTCGTTGCCATAATATTGCAGGGTTCTTGTGCCAGAATCATTACAGCACACCTACCCGTTCTAAAGGCCATCAAAGTAGCTACCCAACTCGTGACTGTCCGGTATGAAAAGGCATTATTTCCGACAGCTTCTACCAACTCTCTGTGGAATTCTCTGGCATACGTCACACGGAGAACGGCTATTTTGATATACAAGGGTTGTTCAACACGAGTTACATCCATCCTGTACGGCGCTATACTGACAACTGATATCTCGAATAACACGGTGTCGTGTATAGTTCCTGGGGTAGCTCAGTCGGTAGGGCGTTCGCGCGCTAAGCGAAGGGTCCCGGGATCGATACCCGGCCCTGCTTTACAGGGAGCTACTACCTGAAAGCCAGATGTGTATAACTGATATCTCATTGTTACTACTCTATACTCTCTGTTCTATACAGACAAGCACAGAGCCATCTTGTATTGTAGTCACACACTATGACTACACGGCTTCCCTTCGACATATTACGACATTTTGTTATACCATTCCTTACGTTTGAAGAAATATATATGGCCTATACATATATACAGGGTTATTCACGAGGATTTACCGTCACTTACGGAGCTTATTTCCGAAGACATTCTGAGCAGAAAATGTCATGTAAATATGTGTCCTTATCTACATAATTTCAGAGTTACACTAATTTGAAGTTGTTTGTAAAAATATTATTATTCTTTAGTTTTAAAGGCAAAATAATATTACTGATAGGCCTAAAGAATGACCTATTCAGGAGTACCATTTCTTTAATTAGCTAGTATTCTGAAACTAAAAGTGTGATGTGAATTCCATGGTTGCTTCAGATTTTTTTTAGATTTTTAACTAAAAAGTTACATTTTTCTTACGAATTCATCACAACAATTATTACAAATCACGCCACTCATGTAAATTATTTAAGACTGTACATTAGGCTGCATAATTAAACTGTGAAGAATCAAATTCCTAAAGTCGTATGATTTCTAACAATTTTTCTGATAAGTGCTAAGAATGACGTAATTTTTAGTTAAAATTTTAAAAACAAAATGTGTACAAAGCAATTAACACATTTTTAGCTTCAGAAGATTAGCCAATTTAATTAATGATACTTCTGAATACTTCATACTCTATTTGTAACCTAACCTCTTACATAATACTACACACCTAATCTATTTTACTCTACAATATGAAATTTCTCGTTAGAGATTTTTCCTTCTCTACACCTCCACAAATGCTATTGCTTTGCTTTTGACTTACGTCTTTTGACTTTGCTTTGCACATACTCTAATCTATTTCATTTGCTATACTGCCGTCCCTGCAACGTCGAGTCGGGAGCCACCTCGTGGACGAATCGGGAAACATGCCAACAACATGACAAATGACCAACTCATTCGAAGCACTCATCATTATTTTTAGATTTTGATTCTGAACTGCGTTTTCTTTCCGTACCAAACTGTTTTTTATGGTGAAGTGTTGTTAGCTCTTTTCCCAACCCCCAAGCTGGAGGACCGCCCTTATCGGCTGTCCACGAATGCTTATTCAATATATTCGCAGCAATCTTCCATATCTGGAGGCCGTCTCCTCTATCCGCAACCTGAGGACGCGCCAGTTATATTACCGGTTGTTCTGTATGGTTGTGAAACTTGGACTTTCACTTCGAGAAAGGGACAGAGATTAAGGGTGTTCGAGAATAAAGTTCTTAGGAAAGTATTTGGGGCTAAGAGGGATGAAGTTACATGACTATGCAGAACTGCACGCATTGTATTCTTCACCTGACATAATTAGGAACATTAAGACTAGACGTTTGAGATGAGCAGGACATGTAGCACTTATGAGTGAATCTAGAAATGCATACTGTACTCCAACCACGAGAAAGTCTCTAGGGAATGAGACGCAGCGGGGTGATGCTGTGAATGAATGTTTATGTCATAAGATGTCATAAGGTCACAACGTGGGTACTCGTAATCTCTATTGGCTATCTCTCAAAGCACAAACGATAACACTGATATACACATTTTATACTACCCTAGTTACAAAATTAGATCACGGTTAATTTCCTGGTCTTTTAATCCCTCCATAAAGGAAATAACATATGCAGGAGAGCGCATGATTCTTAAGCTGACGTTATAACGGTAATATTATCTATCTACTTCGCTCCAATAGATGACGCAATAGTAAGCACATTCCTTTCACGGTTTATCTCCTGGTTGCAGAACAGTATAGAGTGCTAGTTGGGAGGCCGGAAGGAAAAAGACCTTTGGGGAGGCCGAGACGTAGATGGGAGGATAATAGTCAAATGGATTTTAGGGAGGTGGGATATGATGATAGAGACTGGATTAATCTTGCACAGGATAAGGACCGATGGCAAGCTTATGTGAGGGCGGCAATGAATCTCCGGGTTCCTTAAAAGCCAATTGTAAGTAAGTAACTGTGTTTTGTGCAATAAGCATTGCATTAATATAGTGAACATCCCATATGTAGTGCAATAAGAAGTTAAATGTATTGTCAAAATGAGAAAATTGTGAAAAATTCGTTTATAGTGGCGCGATCATACTGAATCTTCAATGTGGGGAATGACTAAAATCACCAGTTTATCGCTGTAGGCCTATGCCTATGCAAATCGCAGAAGCCAGGAAAAGAATTAGTGCCTCCAAAAAGAATAGCTTTTCTAAAGAATTTAATATTAGACCTAATAATAATAATAATAATTATTATTATTATTATTATTATTATTATTAATGTAATATGTAGCTAATCGGCGATATATGCAATACAGGGGAAAGGAACTAGTGACCTTGCATGAGCAATGTAATTTTGGTCTCTGAATTGTTAAGAAAATATGTGAAAACAAAGCAAGTTTTATGCTTCATTGCACAACAAAATATTCTTACGAACAAAACAAATGAAGACAATACCTACGTTAATACTTTTGTATTGAAATTAAATTTAGATAACAGTTTCGCTTGCAACAACATGAATAACCACAAATGTATGTTTACCATTAGAAATGATGACGCGCGCACAACATGATGCCACTATTATTTCCAATAATTGGCAATGGAATTTCAACTATTCGTGATATAAATATGTTTCAAATACTCTTAAAGAACCAGAAAAGTTAACAATAAATTCCACAAATACTCATTACAAAAACTCTAGAAGTAAACTGCTAGAAAACAAGAACCAATTGCTAGAAATTCTACCCACCTTAAAATGGCTGACCACACAGTTACAACCAGGCTTGCCAACACTTTCGTTAAGCGTTTGGTCTTTCGGTTGCAAGTTTAAATCTTACGCCTACATTTTCACACTGCACTGCCCGCTTTGCGATAACCAACAACCATTTGCATTTAAATGTGTTAATAACGGAAAACGAGAATGTTCGTAATCTTAATATCAGTAATATAGTCGAAACAAAGAAATTAATGATATATCTAAAAACCAATTCCTACATCACTTCTTCAAACTAATTAACTGCAAGAAAGCGAACACTCGCGTAACACATATTTCCTTGATAAGAACCGGAAACGAAATGAATCACTCATATGGCGGCAAGTGACCAACGAAATGACGGTTGGTATTATTGTTTGCCATAACCATTCTTTTTGGTGGTTTGACTTATTAGAAAATAAAAGCAAATATTGAACGTATGGAAGTTTAACTAATTATTTTATTTCTCATTTCTTTAAAAGCATTTGATTTATATTTTTGTATAATTTAAATCTTCGTACCTACTGCAGTTACCTATTACCTTTTCCAGACAACTTCCACACCCAACCTCTTACGTGACTAGTCAGAAGATATAGGCCTCTAGGTCTATGCCTACCTTATAGCTATAACATAAGGCTACATTTTAATTTCTATATAGGCCTACGTATCCTACGTGTATATTAATAGGGCCTATAATAAAATATGCATAAATAGTTTAATTAAAATTAATTTATATTATTTTATATTAAGTTACGGGGTATAATCCAATAAACTGTTGCCAAGGCGAACTGTCATGGCGGACGCGCGCAAAGCTACTACGTAAATCAAATTAAGCATGTATGCATGGGAGCCAACACTACACTCCTTACCGATCAACGAGTTAGAAAGGTAGTCTTCTCTTTCTAACTCGTTACCGATAGCGATGAGAGAAAAGCTGCCATCATGTATTTGAAAAGGTAATAAGTTGTAACTGTATTAAATCGTGGACGTAGTTTACAGACAGAACACCAGAGTCGCAATGACACTATGCTTTCAGCTCAAGATACCCGTACGGCAAAGAACTGTACAACAAACAAATTATTACCCGGGTTCGAACCCCGAATAAATGCAATTCCAAAACATATGTATGAGTATGACAGAAATGCAAATTGTTGCAAAACCAGATCATATAATCCCCTATGACAGGAAAGGAAATACACTGAGAGCACATAGAGTGGACTGAGAGGACAGAGAATGGACTGAAAGAACAGAGCGTAGACTGAGAGGACATTAAAGTGGACTAAGAATTCAGACAGGGGAATATTCCCCTGTCTGAATTCTTAGTCCACAGAGAGAGTACTGGTTTGACTGTGAGTGAACTGAGAGGAAGCTGATGGGACTGAGAGGACAGAGTGGACTGAGTGCACATAGAGTGGACTGAGAGGACAGAGAGAGGACTCCAAGCTCAGAGAGGGGACTCAGTGGGCAGAAAATGGACTCAGAGGACAGAGAGTGGACTGAGAGGAACCATATTGGACTAAGATGAGAGAGAGAGAGAGTGGACGGAGAAGAAAGAGTAGACTGACAGGACATAGAGTGGACTGAGAGGACATAGAGTGGACTAGGAGGACATAGAGTGGACTAAAAGGACATAGAGTGGATTAAGAGGACAGAGAGTGGACTGAAAGGATATAGAATGGACTAAGAGTACATGGAGTGGCCTGAGACAACATTGAGTGGACTGAGAGAACATAGAGTGGACTCAGATGACAGGGAATGGACTGAGAGCACATAGAACAGACTGAGAGAACAGAGAGTGGACTGAGAGCACATAGAGTGGACTGAGAGGACATAGAGTGGACTTAGAGGACAGAGAGTTGACTGAGAGTGGACTGACAAGACAGAGAGTGGACTGAGAGCACACAGAGTGGACTCAAAGGATATAGAGTGGACTAAGAGCACATAGAGAGGACTGAGAGGACAGAGAGTGGAATTGAGAGGACATAGAGTGGTGTAAGGGGTCATAGAGTGGACTTAGAGGACATAGAGTGGACTGAGAAGACGGAGTGGACTAAGAGGACATAGAGTGGACTGAGAAGACAGGGAGTGGACTGAGAGGACAAAGAGTGGACTGAGAGGACATAGAGTGGACTGAGAAGACGGAGTGGACTCAGAAACACATAGAGTGGACTGATAAGACAGGGAGTGGACTGAGAGGATATAGAGTGGACTGAGAATACAGGGAGTGGATTGAGAATACATAGAGTAGACTAAGAGGACATAGAGTGGACTGAGAAGACTGGGAGTGGACTGAGACGACATAGTGTGGACTGAGAAGAGAGTGATTGGACTGAGAGTACATAGAGTGGAATGAGAAGACAGCGATTGGACTCAAAGGACATAGAGTGGACTGAGAAGACAGGGAGTGGACTGAGAGGACATAGAGTGGACTGAGAAGACAGGGAGTGGACTGGGAGGATATAGAGTGGACTGAAGGGACATAGAGTGGACTGAGAAGACAGGGAATGGACTAAGAGGACATAGAGTGGACTGAGAAGTCAGGGAGTGGACTGAGAGGACATAGAGTGGACTCAGAAAGCAGGGAGTGGACTGAGAGGACACAGAGAGTGGACTGAGAAGACTGGGAGTGGACTGAGAGTACGTAGAGTGGACTGACAGGTCATAGAGTGGACTGAGAAGACAGAGTGTGGACTAAAGCATAGAGTGGACTGAGAAGACAGGGAGTGGACTGAGAAGACATGCAGTGGACTGAGAAGACATGGAGCGGACTGAGAGGACATAGAGTGGACTGAGAAGACAGGGAGTGGACTCAAAGGACATAGTGTGGACTGCGAGGACACAGTGGACTCAGAAGACAGGCAGTGGACTAAGAGGACATAGATTTTACTGAGAGGACATAGAGAGGACTGAGAAAGCAGGGCGTGGACTGAGATTACATAGAGTGGAATGAGAAGACATGGAGTGGACTCAAAGGACATAGAGTTGACTGAGAAGCCAGGGAGTGGACAGAGAGGACATAGAGTGGACTGAGAAGACAGGGAGTGGACTGGGAGGACATAGAGTGGACTGACAAAAGATAGAGTGGACTGAGAGTACATAGAGTGGACTGAGAACACAGGGAGAGGACTGAGAGGACATAGAGTGGACTGAGAAGACAAGGTGTGGACTCAGAGGACAAAGAGAGGACTCAGAAGACAGGGAGTGGACTGAGAGGACAAAGAGTGGACTGAGAATACAGGGAGTGGACTGAGAGGACACAGAGTGGACTGAGAAGACAGGGAGTGGTCTGAGGGGACATAGAGTGGACTGAGAAGACAGGGACTGGACTAAGAGGACATAGAGTGGACTGAGAAAACAGAGATTGGACTGAGAAGACAGGGAGTGGACTGAGAAGACAGGGAGTGGACTGAGAGGACATAGAGTGGACTGAGAGGACAGGGAGTAAACTAAGAGTACAATGAGTGGACTGAGAAAACAGGGAGTGGACTGAGAGAACATAGAGTGGACTGAGAAGACAGGGAGTGGACTGAGAGGATATAGAGTGGACTGAGATGACAGGCAGTGGTCTGAGAGGACATAGAGTGGACTGAGAAGACAGGCAGTGGACTAAGAGGACATAGAGTGGACTGAGAAGACAGGGACTGGACTGAGAGGACATAGAGTGGACTGAGAAAACAGGGAGTGGACTGAGAGGACGTAGAGTCGACTGAGAAGACAGGGAGTGGACCTAGAGGACATAGAGTGGACTGAGAGGACAGGGAATAAACTAAGAGGACATTGAGTGGACTGAGAAGGCAGGGAATGGACTGAGAGGACATAGAGTGGACTGAGAAGACAGGGCGTGGACTGAGAGGACATAGAGTGGACTGAGAAGACAGGGAGTGGACTGAGAAGACATGGAGTGGACTGAGAAGACAGGGAGTGGACTGAGAGGATATAGATTCGACTGAGAGGACATGGAATGGACTGAGAAGACAGGGAGTGGACTCAAAGGACATAGAGTGGAATACGAGGACATTGAGTGCACTGAGAAGACAGGGAGTGGACTGAGATTACATAGAGTGGACTGAGAAGACAGGGAGTGGACTGAGAAGACATAGAGTGGACTGAGAAGACAGGGAGAGGACTGCGAGGACATAGAGTGGACTAAAGGGACATAGAGTAGACTGAGAAGAAAGGGAGTGGACTAAGAGGACATAGAGAGGACTGAGAAGTCAGGGAGTGACTGAGAGGACATAGAATGGACTGAGAAAGCAGGGAGTGGACTGAGATTAAATAGAGAGGACTGAGAAAACAGGGAATGGACACAAAGGACATAGAGTGGACTATGAAGACAGGGAGTGGACAGAGAGAACATAGAGTGGACTGAGAAGACAGGGAGTGGACAGGGAGGACATAGAGTGGACTGAAGGGACATAAAGTGGACTGAGAAGACAGGGAGTGAACTATGAGGACATAGAATGGACTGAGAGGACATAGAGTGGACTGAGAAGACATGGAGTGCACTGAGAAAACATAGAGTGGACTGAGAGTACACAGAGTGGACTGAGAACAGGGAGGGGACTGAGAGGACATAGAGTGGACAGAGAAGACAGGGAGTGGACTGAGAGAACAAAGAGTGGACTGAGAAGACAGGGAGTGGACTGAGAGGACACAGATTGAACCGAGAAGACAGAGTGTGGTCTCAGAGGCATAGAGTGGACTGAGAAGGCAGGGAGTGGACTATTAGGACATAGAGTGGACTGAGAAGACAGGGATTGGACTGAGAGTACATATAGTGGACTGAGAGGTCAGGGAGTAATCTAAGAGGACATTGAGTGGACTGAGAAGTCAGGGAGTGGACTGAGAGGACATAGAGTGGACTGAGAAGACAGGGAGTGGACTGAGAGGAAATAGGGTGGACTGAGAGGACATACAGTGGACTGAGAAGACAGGGTGTGGAATGAGAAGGTATGGTGTGGACTGAGAAGACAGGGAGTGGACTGAGAGGACATAAGGTGGAGTGGGAAGACAGGGAGTGGACTGAGAGGACAGAGTGGACTGAGAATACATAGAGTGGACCGAGAAGACAGGGAGTGGACTGAGAAGACATGGAGTGGACTGAGAAGACATGGTGTGCACTGAGAGGACCTAGAGTCGACTGAGAAGACAGGGAGTGGACTGAGAGGACACAGAGTGGACTGAGAAGACAGGGAGTGGACTCAAAGGACATAGAGTGGACTGCGAGGACATAGAGTGGACTGATAGGACAGGGAGAGGACTGCGAGGACATAGAGTGGACTAAAGAGACATAGAGTGGACTAAGAAGACAGGCAGTGGACTAAGAGGACATGGATTGGACTGAGAAGTCCGGGAGTGGACTGAGAGGACATAGAGGGGACTGAGAAAGCAGGATGTGGACTGAGATTACATAGAGTGGACTGAGAAGACATGGAGTGGACTCAAAGGACATAGAGTGGTCTGAGAAGACAGGGAGTGGACAGAGAGGACATAGAGTGGACTGAGAAGACAGGGAGTGGACTGAGAGGACATAGAGTGGACTGAGAAAACAGGGAGAGCACTGCGAGGACATAGAGTGGACTAAAGGGACATAGAGTGGACTGAGAAGACAGGCAGTGGACTAAGAGGACATGGATTGGACTGAGAAGTCAGGGAGTGGACTGAGAGGACATAGAGAGGACTGAGAAAACAGGGAGTGGACTGAGATTACATAGATTGGATTGAGAAGACAGGGAGTGGACTCAAAGGATATGGAGTGGACTGAGAAGACAGGGAGTGGAGAGAGAGGACATGGAGTGGACTGAGAAAACAGGGAGTGGACTGAGAGGACATAGAGTGGACTGAGAGTTTAGGGAGTGGACTAAGAGGACATAGAGTAGACTGGGAAAAGAGGGAGTGGTCTGAGAGGACATAGAGTGGACTAAGAATACATTGAGTGGACTGAGAAGACAGGGAGGGGACTGAGGCGACATAGAGTGGACTGAGAAGACAGGGAGTGGACTGAGAAGACATGGAGTGGACTACGAAGACAGGGAGTGGACTCAAAGGACATAGAGTGGACTGAGAATACAGGGAGTGGACTGAGAGGAAATAGAGTGGACTGAGAGGACATAGAGTGTACTGAGAAGACAGGGAGTGGACTGAGAAGACATGGAGTGGACTGAGAAGACATGGAGTGGACTGAGACGACATAGAGTCGACTGAGAAGACAGGGAGTGGACTGAGAGGACATAGAGTGGACTGAGAAGGCAGGGAGTGGACTCAAAGGACATAGAGTGGACTGCGAGGATATAGAGTGGGCTGAGAAGACAGGCAGTGGACTAAGAGGACATAGATTTGACTGAGAGGACATAGAGAGGACTGAGAAAGCAGGGAGTGGACTGAGATTAAATAGAGTGGACTGAGAAGACAGGGAGTGGACTCAAAGGACATAGAGTTGACTGAGAAGCCAGGGAGTGGACAGAGAGGACATAGAGTGGACTGAGAAGACAGGGAGTGGACTGGGAGGACATAGAGTGGACTGAAGGGACATAGAGTGGACTGAGAAGACAGGGAGTGGACTAAGAGGACATAGAGTGGACTGAGAAGACAGGGACTGGACTGAGAGGACATAGAGTGGACTGAGAAGGCAGGGAGTGGACTGAGAGAACAAAGAGTGGACTGAGAAGACAGGGAGTGGACTGAGAAGACATGGAGTGGACTGAGAAGACATGGAGTGGCCTGAGAGGACATAGAGTCAACTGAGAAGACAGGGAGTGGACTGAGAGGATATAGAGTGGACTGAGAAGACAGGCAGTGGACTCAAAGGACATAGAGTGGACTGAGAAGACAGGGAGAGGACTGCGAGGACATAGAGTGGACTAAAGGGACATAGAGTGAACTGAGAAGACAGGCAGTGGGCTAAGAGGACATGCATTGGACTGAGAAGTCAGGGAGTGGACAGAGAGGACATAGAGAGGACTGAGGAAGCACGGTGTGGACTGAGATTACATAGAGTGGACTGAGAAGATAGGGAGTGGACTCAAAGGACATAGAGTGGACTGAGAATACAGGGAGTGGACAGAGAGGACATAGAGTGGACTGAGAAGACATGGAGTGGACAGAGAGGACATAGAGTGGACTGAGAGGTTAGGGAGTGGACTAAGAGGACATAGAGTAGACTGGGAACAGAGGGAGTGGACTGAGAGTACATAAATGGACTAAGAGGACATTGAGTGGATTGAGAAGACAGGGAATGGACTGAGGCTACATAGAGTGGACTGAGAAGACAGGGAGTCGACTGAGAAGACATGGAGTGGACTGCGAAGACAGGGAGTGGACACAAAGGACGTAGAGTGGACTGAGAAGACAGGGAGTGGACTGGGAGGACATAGAGTGGACTGACAAAAGTTAGAGTGGACTGAGAGTACATAGAGTGGACTGAGAACACAGGGAGAGGACTGAGAGGACTGAGAGGACATAGAGTGGACTGAGAAGACAAGGTGTGGACTCAGAGGACATAGAGAGGACTCAGAAGACAGGGAGTGGACTGAGAGGACAAAGAGTGTACTGAGAATACAGGGAGTGGACTGAGAGGACACAGAGTGGACTGAGAAGACAGGGAGTGGTCTGAGGGGACATAGAGTGGACTGAGAAGACAGGGAGTAAACTAAGAGTACAATGAGTGGACTGAGAAAACAGGGAGTGGACTGAGAGTACATAGAGTGGACTGAGAAGACAGGGAGTGGACTGAGAGGATATAGAGTGGACTGAGATGACAGGCAGTGGTCTGAGAGGACATAGAGTGGACTGAGAAGACAGGCAGTGGACTAAGAGGACATAGAGTGGACTGAGAAGACAGGGACTGGACTGAGAGGACATAGAGTGGACTGAGAAAACAGGGAGTGGACTGAGAGGACGTAGAGTCGACTGAGAAGACAGGGAGTGGACCTAGAGGACATAGAGTGGACTTAGAGGACAGAGAGTTGACTGAGTGTGGACTGACAGGACAGAGAGTAGACTGAGAGGACATAGAGTGGACTTAGAGCACACAGAGTGGACAGAGAGTAGACTGAGAGGACATAGAGTGGACAGAGAGCACATAGAGTGGGCTGAGAGCGCATAGATTGGACTTAGAGTGGTATATGAGTGCTTACGGTGTCCCAACATTTTTACGGCACACTGCTTTTGAAATATATCACTAATCAGTCTAATAGTTCTGTATGTAGCTCATTTGGTAGAGCAGGTGACAACGGACTGGAAAGTCCGGGTTTCGATCCTAGCTGGTGACAGAAGTATTTCCCTCAGCCTCCTATAAAATTGAGGACCGTGTTTTTCCCGTGGGTAAAAGGCGGTCAGAGCGTGGTGCCGACCTCACCACCTCATTCTATTGCCGAGGTCATGGAAAGCATGTGGCTCTACCTCCATGCCCCCCGCCCAAGTGCCTTCATGGCATGTTACAGGGATACCTGGGATACCTTTGCCTTTTTACTGTACATAACTCTCCCCTCGCTTAGAAAGGAATAGTTTTGTATTGTGGCCTGCGGTACTGAAACTGCAAAATATTAGTGTGCACTTGTAAAGTACCTCGTGTAGGGCCACGTTTGGTAGCGAGCTGGACTCCGTATTCCTGATGACGTAATCGCGATAAGCGAGTTATATTAACATGTACAAAAGCTGCTACTAGCGTACGAAAAACATTTGCTCTATATACATAAGCAGCACAAGTATTTTATAATCCCGATAAGGAGAACAAGATTTCACTGTATGGATGTAGTAGCAAGTCTTTATTTATGATAATAAGCTCATTCCCTAGTGTTGTGTACTGCACACATTCCTTACGACGTTCTTGAACGTTGAGCATATGTAAATTACGAATATAGACATAGACTATGGAAGTTGAGTATTGTGTGGATTAGTAGTTAAATGCCAATTATTACATTCTTGAAAGTTATATATTATATGGATTATAAGAGGAGACAAAGAGGAAAGCAGAAAATAGGAAAGACTGTAGAATGCTGGGTGTGCATTGAAAGACCTACCCTTGGACAGAACGCTATGAATGTATATATATATATATATATATATATATATATATATATATAGTGCTTCTGCCAAGAAGTGCAAAGGAGAATAGCAATGGCAAAGGAAGGTTTTAATAGGAAGAGGAGCATCTTCTGTGGACCTCTGGAGAGAGAACTAAGGAAGGGACTAGTGAAGTGCTTTGTGTGGAGTGTCACTATTCGTTCCAGTGCATTCTTTAGTAGACAGTTTCTTCTCAGGCAGAGACCCAGCCAATTTTTTTTTCTCTTCTTGATCAGTTTCAGCATTATTCTTTCACCCACTCTTTCCAACACAGCTTCATTTATTATTCTGTCTGTCCATTTCACACGCTCCATTGTTCTCCATATCCGTATTTTAAATGCTTCTGGTCTCTTCAATTCACTTCGTCGTAATGTCCATGTTTAAGCCTCACAGAATTCCACACTCCACACAAAGCACATTACTAGTCTCTTCCTCTTCGTTTTTCATAGGTCGGCAGAAGTTGCTCATTAATGTATTAAATCTTCTTTTGCCATTGCTATTCTCCTCCTGACTTCCTGGCAACAGCACATATTACTGCTTATACTACACCCAGTTTATATAATTATATACATAGTCTAACTTGTATATGTTATTATTGTCACATAAAACCATGTGTTTTTCACTCCAAAGGCATAGCTAAGACAGAGTTATCACTAGCACTAGGACTTTCATTCCACTACCACCACCGCCATCATCACTATCACTAGCATCATTCCATCTGCACTTACTCGAATTATTTCGTCCATAGATGACTCGCACTGTTACAGAGGCAGGTGGCAAGTTTGGAGTTAGGCCTACTTGCTCTCTCAACCATTTCTCTAAGCTGGAGGAATTCATTTCTTGGTGGTAGTCACCAGTAGTTCAGCCACCTTTATAATTGAGGAGACCACCATCAAGAAATCAGTTTCGAAACCTATATCTACTATTATTAGCCTTTTTGACTTGTTTCCTTCTAACATCTTATCTTTTCTGCCACCAATTTTTGGAAATTCCAATCGGTGTCTATCGAAGACTCATAGAGACAATTTGTCTTTGCTCTGCTCTAAAGCGTTTAACTTTTGTCATATTCTTGCAACGCAAATCAATAATGTTCGGTCGTCCTCGAATGAGTCTTCGATCCTGTAATAGCTTCCACAGATATCTCATGCTTTTAGTATAGTATAAAAACATAACATTTTGCTATCTCTCTTCCTTCTAAACGCAAACTGTGATCTTGCATAGGGGCAGAGATTTAAAAAGGTTCTTTACAGACTATGGAGCGGCAATGTTTTTCAACGGATGATATACCCTACTGAATGTTATCTGTTACCTCAGCTCGGCATATCGCACTCATAGGTCGAGAGTTACGGTCTCCCAGTCCCTCAACATCTCTCTCAGAAGCATCTACTAAACCCTGCCCTACAATACTATACGCTTTTGCTAGATGTGACTAGTGGTATAGACCGTTGTTTCTAGCAAGAAATTCATGGTTGTGACTTGTGTAGAAGCGCCTCTGATACTGAAATTGAAAAATAATTTCTGTTATAGCTGTGTAAGACTATACAGAGCATTATTCCATTAAAACTCGATTTTGAAAAATTGTAACATACCCAGCATCTGCTCTAAAAGGGTGAGGAAAAACCCTGGAAAAATCGTCAACCAGTCAATTTGTCCCAAACACGATTTGAACTCTATAGGGAATAATACAGTTAAGAATCTGTTCAACTACAAGTTTTCCTTGCCAAAACTCACGAACTAATTATTTCCTATATACGGAATTTACTACTTGCACTGCATCTAAGTATTAGGGTGGTATTAATTTAATTTAAGACCTTACTTTGCTAATCTTCCTCATGAGCAAAACGAGCTTGTTCTTTTAGCGACGAAGCTCTGAAATGTATTAATAAAAAATATCTGCGGGATTTCAATGCTTAAGTAGGACGGGAGGATATTTTTAAACCAACAATTGGAAAAGAGAGCCTGCACGTAAGTAGTAATGACAATGGAGTTAGGTTAGTCAACTTTGCCACAAAAAATATAATAGTCAAGAGTACAACATTTCCCCATAAGGCTATACATAAATATATGTGGACTTCTCCAGGCGGAATGACACATAACCAGATAGATCACATCTTGGTAGATAAAAGAAGGCACACTAGTATAGTAGACATTCGAACTTTCAGGAGGGCAGACTGTAATTGTGACCATTATTTGGTAATTGGAGAATTAAGAGAAAGCCAAGCGAGTAGAGCAACAAGCTAATATTAGTAGATTCAAATTTTTCAAATTAAAGGACGAGGAAACTAAGCAACGTTATCAGGTTGAAATTTCAAATAGGTTTGATGCTTTAGCAACTGCTGACGAAGCTGAGGAAGAGTGAGATGTTAATAGCGTGTGGGACAATATCCGAGATGTATGATTTGAGGCTTTCTCGGCGTTGGTTCGCTAATATGTTATCGCGGGATATCAGCCGAGTTAAGATTTTGGAATGCTCCAAGATTTCGACTGCTATCTCTGCAGCCATCTTCAGGGAAGAAGCTTGGAGCATTCCAAAATCTTAACTCGGCTGATATCCCGCGAAAACATATTAGCGAATATCCGAGATAATATCAAAATTGCAGCTGAGCAGAGCATAGGTTATCATGAAACTAAGAAAAAGAAACCATGGTTTGAAGAAGATTGGTGCATTGTAGTAGATAGAAGGAAACAGGCAAAATTGAAATTCTTACAGGATCCAATTGTGGAGAATAGAGATAATTATTTCAATGAAAGACGGGAAGCAAGTCGTACACTTAGGAATAAAAAGAGAGATTACTTGAAGGAAAAACTGAATGAGGTAGAAACAAATAGTAAGAATAAAAACATTCGAGATTTATATAAGGGTATAAAGGAATTTAAACGGATATCAGGCAAGGGTAAACGTGATCAAGGATGAGAAAGGTGACTTACTTGCAGACTCTCATTCACTCCTGAACAGATGGAAAAACTATTTTGGGCAACTACTAAATACACATAGGCCAAATAGAAATGATCAGGACGAAATTCAAATACAAACTGCTGAGCCATTTATACCGGAACCCACACTTTCTGAAGTCGAAATTGCGATAGGAATTCTGAAAAAGTACAAGTCTCCAGGTATTGATCAAATTCCAGCAGAATTAATACAAGAGGGTGGAAGGGCATTATCTAACGAAATTTATAAACTTGTACTTGCAATTTGGGAAAAGGAAATTGTACCAGAACAATGGAAGGAGTCCACAATCGTGCCTATTTTTAAGAAGGGGGACAAGACTAACTGTAGTAACTTTCTAGGAAAATCCCTTTAATTGACGTCGTACAAAATTTTGTCGAATATCCTTTTGAGAAAAATAACTCCATATGTAGATGAAATTATTGGGGATCATCAGTGTGGTTTTAGGCGTAATATATAGACTAATGACCAGATTTTCTGTATTCGACAGATATTGGAGAAAAAATGGGAGTATAAGGGTACAGTACATCAGTTATTCATAGATTTCAAAAAGGCGTATGACTCGGTTAAGAGAGAAGTTTTATATAATATTCTTATTGAATTTGGTATTCCCAAGAAACTAGTTCGATTAATTAAAATGTGTCTCAGTGAAACATACAGCAGAGTCCGTATAGGCCAGTTTCTATTTGATGCTTTTCCAATTCACTGCGGGCTAAAGCGGGAAGATCCACTATCACATTTACTTTTTAACTTCGCTCTAGAATATGCCATTAGGAAAATTCAGGATAATAGACAGGGTTTGGAGTTGAATGGGTTATATCTGCTTCTTGTCTAAGCGGATGACGTGAATATGCTAGGAGAAAATCCACAAACGATTAGGGAAAACGCGGAAATTCTAGTTGAAGCAAGTAAAGCGATAGGGTTGGAAGTAAATCCCGAAAAGACTAAGTATATGATTATGTCTCGTGACCAGAATATTGTACGAAAAGGAACTATAAAAATTGGAGATTCATCTTTCGAAGAGGTGGAAAAATTCAAATATCTTGGAGCAACAGTAACAAATATAAATGACACTCGGGAGGAAATTAAACGCAGAATAAATATGGGAAATGCGTGTTATTATTCGGTTGAGAAGCTCTTATCATCCAGTCTGCTGTCCAAAAATCTGAAAGTTAGAATTTATAAAACAGTTATATTACCGGTTGTTCTGTATGGTTGTGAAACTTGGACTCTCACTTTGAGAGAGGAACAGAGATTAAGGGTGTTTGAGAATAAGGTTCTTAGGAAAATATTTGGGGCTAAGAGGGATGAAGTTACAGGAGAATGGAGAAAGTTACACAACGCAGAGCTGCACGCATTGTATTCTTCACCTGACATAATGAGGAACATTAAATCCAGACGTTTGAGATGAGCAGGACATGTAGCACGTATTGACGAATCCAGAAATGCATATAGAGTGTTAGTTGGGAGGCCGGAGGGGAAAAGACCTTTGGGGATGCCGAGACGTAGGTGGGAAGATAATATTAAAATGGATTTGAGGGAGGTGGAATATGATGATAGAGACTGGATTAATCTTGCTCAGGATAGGGACCAATTGCGGGCTTATGTGAGGGCGGGGTTCCTTAAAAGTAAGTAAATAAGTAAGTAAGTATCGGAGCTTGTTCCTACTGTACGTGCTGTAGCTTGCTCACATAGTTTGCTTCACCTCGCGTGGGAGTTCGTATCAGTAGAGTCGTCGGTCGAGGTCAGTCAAGCCACAACAAGCGATACCGGCACGTGTATTTCGATCGAAAGAATTAGTGATTGAGCTATGAGTGACACGGAGGCTGATGTTTAGAAAAAAGGGAAATATTTATTTCTGTTTATGGACTTCATTAAGCATTTTACAGTTGTTATATTTCAGAAGTCAATGTTACCGAATTGGTGGCAAAAATAAATCCGCCGCATTTGCAGAAATTATAAATATCGAAAAAAGGGTTAGGGTGCCTATAAACATACTTATTTACTTACTGGCTTTTAAGGAACCCGGAGGTTCATTGCTGCCCTCACATAAGCCCCTCCACAGGACCCTATCCTGAGCAAGATTAATCCAGTCTCTATCATCATATCCCACCGCCCTCAAATCCATTTTAATATTAACTTTCCACCTACGTCTCGGTCTCCTCAAAGGTCTTTTTCCCTCCGGCCTCCCAACTAACACTCTATATGCGTTTCTGGTTTCACCCATACATGCTACACTTTCCTGCCCATCTCTAACGTCTGGATATAATGTTCCTAATTATATCAGGTGTAGAATACAATGCAACCAGTTCTGTTGTGTAACTTTCTCCTTTCTCAAAATAATAGGGTAACAGTAAACTTAATTATATAGCGATATGCTAGGATCAAAAGACAATTGAAAAAATACTAGGATTAAAATACAAATGAAAAAAGCAAAGCAAGTACCGGTACCGAACAACATAACGGTTCGACTAGGCCTACTTGTAAGAAATCGAGTACTACACATCATAAAAAAACGAACTTCTAGGACGACAAATGAATAAACTTTTATAACAAGTCATAAGGCGTAACTCTCTGACAGAGTCGGGTTTGTATGGGATCTTTAATTGTAGAATCCATAGTGACACTTGTGGTGAACAAGGTTGCAGTTGGGTTTTCCTCGGGGTTATCCCGTTTTCCCTGATTAGGAATCTACTTCATTCTGTCAACATTTCTCCATTCAGTCATTATTCCATAGCATTCCTCGAATGCCGGCTAGTGACGTAAGGAGGGAATGGCCTAGGGATGAGTGGGTTTGCCTACTCGAAACCTAGATACATAGCGCACCTTATTGTAGTCAGCCGGTCTGAGTTTGGGAATGTGCCTAGCTTGAGGGTTAGTGCAACAGATCGTTATAGGTAGCAGTGCTGGGTCATAGTGCCCCTCTCCCGAAATTCCATTTCATTCCAGTGCATAATAGGCCCACCAGAACTGATAATTTCATGTAATTTACATTTGGTGTAAGATGTAAATAAAGAGGTAATCGACATTTCGTATGTTATCAGCTGTGATTTGACAGTAGTTTTCAGAGTCTTGCACGCTTTTCCTTATAATAGCCTCTGCAAATCTGTTAAGGAAATATTTAAATGCGCTACCTCTGATTTGGTTTGTGTCACCTAAGAAATAGTCGGTTAAACAATCCACATTTCCTGATTAAATCGGTACAAAGTTTTGTTATCTCTCGAAAGTGAATCTCTGTACTTCTTATACAACTTTAGAGGCCATTGAATATCCATCAAACTCAGCCATTTCGATAGATCAGCTTCACTCCACAAGATTCAGTTACCTATTTACGTACCTCAGGTTTTATTGTAGCAAATGCTTGAGAGCATGAAGCAACGCTCCGTTTTATTACTAAGTAATGCGAGGAAACTCTTACGTGTTGACTCCTTGCTGAAACGTGGTTACAATAATCGTATAGGCAAGAGTTTTATAGGAAATCATTGATTTAGACATCGAAAACCATGTCATGCAAATATGAACTCAAAGAAAAACGAAAGAAAACGTTAGGTTTGTTTAGGTTGATAAGGAGTTTTCTTCCGCCCTAATTCCGTTCGCCAAAATTTCTAGTAGCCAAAAAGTTTGCAAATTGCCGTAAGTACAAATGTCTCAAACAGGGCTTCGGAGTACACCAAACCGCTAGTTTTCACGCAATCTGGCAACTCTGTGACATAGGACAGGCATAGGTGGAGTTATGGGGGAGGGGCCTGGGGGTCTCTGCCCCCCAAACTTGCCTGAACTCTGTTTTATTTTTATTAACGTCAGAAAAAAGTAAATTATTCAAAATATGTTTTTGGCTTTTCTAAATGATTAAGTTTCTGTGCCTAAATAGACGAATTAATGTCATCAGATTATGTGTCTGAACTATAATATTTTTATTTTAAATTTTTGAATGTATAAGAATTTCTATACCTCATGACGAATGGAAGCACTGTAATGTGTCTTTTGTTACAGCCTGTACTCGTGAGTTAGAAGTCTGCAAGTGTTGAAGCCGCCATTTGGAGAAATATATTTTCAGTCCACTCCATGTGCACTCAGTCTACTCTCGGTCCTGTCAGTCCACTCTCAGTCAACTCTCTGTACTCTAAGTACACTCTATGTCCTCTCTGTCCACTCTCTGTCCTCTCAGTCCTCTCTCTGTCATCTAAGTCCACTCTATGTGCTATAAGTCCACTATGTCCTCTCGGTCTACTCTCTGTCCTCTCTGTCCACTCTGTGTGCTCTAAGTCCACTCTATGTCCTCTCTGGCCACTCTCTGTCCTCTCAGTCCACTCTCTGTCCTCTCAGTCCACTCTCTGTCGTCTATGTCCAAACTATGTGCTCTAAGTCCACTCTATGTCCTCTCAGTCCACTCTCTGTCCTCTCGGTCTACTCTCTGTCCTCTCAGTCCACTCTATGTCCTCTCAATCCACTCTATGTGCTCTAAGTCCACTCTATATGCTCTCAGTCCACTCTATGTCCTCTCTGTCCACTCTATGTCCTCTCGGTCCACTCTATGTGCTCTCAGTCCACTCTATGTCCTCTCAGTCCACTCTTTGTGCTCTAAGTTCACTCTATGTCCTCTCAGTCCACTCTCGGTTCTCTCAGTCCAGTCTATGTGCTCTAAGCCCACTCTCTGTCCTCTCAGTCCACTCTATGTGATCTAAGTCAACTCTCTGTCCTCTCAGTCCACTCTATGTGCTCTAAGTCCACTCTCTGTCCTCCCAGCCCACTCTACGTGCTCTTAGTCCACTCGCTGTCCTCTCAGTCCACTCTATGTCCTCTCGGTCCACACTACGTCCTCTCAGTGCACTCTCTGTCCTCTCAGTGCACTCTTTGTTCTCTTAGTCCGCTCTATGTGCTCTCAGTCCACTCTATGTGGTCTCAGTCCACTCTATGTTCTCTCGGTCCATTCTATGTGCTCTGAGTCCACTCTATGTGCTCTGACACCACTCTCTGTCCTCTCAGTCCACTCTTTGTCCTCTTAGTCCACTCTATGTGCTCTCAATTCACTCTATGTGGTATCAGTCCACTCTATGTTCTCTCAGTCCACTGTATGTGCTCTCAGTCCACTCTCTGTCCTCTCAGACCACTCTATGTGCTCTCTGTCCTCTCAGTCCACTCTATGGGCTCTAAGTCCACTCTCTGTCTTCTTAGTCCACTCTATGTGCTCTAAGTCCACTCTATGTCCTCTCAGTCCACTCTATGTGCACTCTGTCCACTCTCTGTAGTCTCAGTCCACTCTATGTGCTCTCAGTCCATTCTCTGTCATCTGAGTCCACTCTATGTGCTCTCAGTCCATTCAATGTAGTCTCAGGCCACTACATGTACTCATAGTCCATTCTAAATTCTTTCAGTCCACTCTCTGTCCTCTCAGTCCTCTCTATGTCCCCCTAGTCCACTCTATGTCCTCTTAGTCCACTCTATGTCCTCTCGGTCCACTCTATGTGGTCTAAATCCACTCTATATGCTCTCAGTCCACTCTATGTCCTCTCCGTCCAATCTATGTGATCTAAGTCCACTCTATGTTCTCTCAGTCCACTCTAAGTCAACTCTCTGTCCTATGCGTCCACTCTATGTCCTCTCAGTCTACTCTCTGTCCTCTCAGTCCACTCTCTATCCTCTCAGTCCACTCTCCGTCCTCTCAGTCCGCTCTCTGTCGTCTAAGTCCACTCTATGTGCTCTATGTCCACTCTATGTCCTCTCAGTCTACTCTCTGTTCTCTCTGTCCACTCTGTGTGCTCTACGTCCACTCTATGTCCTCTCAGTCCACTCTCTGTCCTCTCAGTCTACACTCTGTCCTCTCAGTCCACTCTATGTCCTCTCAGTCATCTCTATGTGCTCTAAGTCCACTCTATGTGCTCTCAGTCCACTCTATGTTCTCTCAGTCCACTCTATGTGCTCTAAGTCCACTCTATGTAATAACAGCCCCCTCCCTGTCTTCTCAGTCCACTCAAAGTCCTTTGTGTCCACTCCCTGTCTTCGCAGTCCACTCCAAGTCTTTTCAGTCCACTCCCTGTCTTCTCAGTCCACTCTGTGTCCTTTGTGTCCACTCCCTGTCTTCGCAGTCCACTCCAAGTCTTCTCAGTCCACTCCCTGTCTTCTCAGTCCACTCTATGTCGCCTCAGTCCATTCCGTGTCTTCTCAATCCACTCAATGTCCTCTTAGTCCATTTATGTACTCTCAGTCCACTCCCTCTGTTCCCAGTCTACTCTATGTCCTCTTAGTCCACTCCCTAACCTCTCAGTCCACTCTATGTCCTCTCTGTCCACTCCCTGTCTTCTCAGTCCACTCTATGTCCTCTCTGTCCACTCCCTGTATTCTCAGTCCACTCTATGTCCTTTGAGTCCACTCCCTATCTTCTCAGTCCACTCTATGTAATCTCAGTCCACACCGTGCTTCCTCAGTCCTCTCTATGTCCTCTCTGTCCACTCCCTGAATTCTCAGTCCAATGCATGTCCTCTTAGCCCATTGCCTGTCTTCTCAGTTCACTCTATGTCCCTTTTGTCCACTCTATGTCCTCGCAGTCCTCTCCCTGTCTTCTCAGTCCACTCTATGTCCTTTGAGTCCACTGCCTGTCTTCTCAGTCCACTCTATATACTCCCAGTCCACTCCCTGTCTTCTCAGTTGACTATATGTCCTCTCAGTCCACTCCATGTCTTCTCAGTCCACTCCATGTCTTCTCAGTCCACTCCCTGTCTTCTCAGTCCACTCTATGTCCTCTAGGTCCACTCTATGTCCTCTCAGTCCACTCCCTGTCTTCCCAGTCCACTCTATGTCCTCTCAGTCCACTCCCTGTCTTCTCAGTCCACTCAATGTCCTATAACATTTATCCCTGTCCTCTCAGTCCACTCTATGTCCTCTCCGTCCACTCCCTGTCTTCTTAGTCCACTCCCTGTCCTCTCAGTCCACCCTATGTCCTCTCAGTCCACTCCCTGTCTTCTCAGTCCACTCTATGTCCTCTCTGTCCACTCCCTGTCTTCTCAGTCCACTCCATATCCTTTGAGTCCACTCCCTGTCTTCTCAATCCACTCTATGTAATCTCAGTACACTCCCTGTTTTCTCAGTCCTCTCTATGTCCTCTCAGTCCACTCCCTGACTTCTCAGTCCAATCCATGTCCTCTTAGTGCACTGCCTGTCTTCTCAGTCCACTCTATGTCCTCGCAGTCCACTCTATGTCCTCGCAGACCTCTCCCTGTTTTCTCAGTCCACTCTATGTCCTCTCAGTCCACTCCCTGTCTTCTCAGTCCACTCTATGTCCTCTCTGTCCACTCCCTGTCTTCTCAGTCCACTCTATGTCCTTTGAGTCCACTCCCTGTCTTCCCAGTCCACTCTATGTAATCTCAGTCCACTCCCTGCTTTCTCAGTCCCCTCTATGACCTCTCCGTCCACTCCCTGACTTCTCAATCCAATCCATGTCCTCTTAGTCCACTGCCTGTCTTCTTAGTCCACTCTATGTCCCTTTAGTCCACTCTATGTCCTCGCAGTCCTCTCCCTGTCCTATCAGTCCACTCTATGTCCTCGCAGTCCACTCTATGTCCTTTGACTCCACTCCCTGTCTTCTCAGTCCACTCTGTGTCCTCTCAGTCCACTCCCTGTCTTCTCAGTCGTCTCTATGTCCTCTCAGTGCACTCCATGTCTTCTCAGTCCACTCCAAGTTTTCTCAGTCCACTCCCTGTCTTCTCGGTCCACTCTATGTATTCTCAGTCCAATCTGTCCTCTCAGTCCACTCCCTGTCTTCCCACTCCACCATATGTCCTCTCAGTCCACTCCCTGTCTTCTCAGTCCACCCCATGCTTTCTCAGTCCACTCCCTGTCTTCTCAGTCCACTCTATGTCCTCTCAGTCCACCCTATTTCCTCTCAGTCCACTCCCTGTCTTCTCAGTCCTCTCTATATCCTCTCTGTCCACTCCCTGACTTCTCAGTCCACTCAATGTCCTCTTAGATTACTCCCTGACCTCTCAGTACACTATATGTACTCTCAGTCCAATCCCTGTCTTCTCAGTCCACTCTATGTCCTAATAGTCCACTCCCTGCCTTCTCAGTCCACTCTACGCCTCTGAGACCACACCGTGTCTTCTCGGTTCACTCTGTGTCCTCTCAGTCCACTCCCTGTCTTCTCAGTCCACTCTTTGTTCTCTCAGTCCACACCCTGTCTTCTGAGTCCACTCTATGTCCTCTGAGTCCACCTCTTGTCTTCTCTGTCCACTCTATGTCCTCTCAGTCCCCTCCCTGTTCTCAGTCCACTCTGTGTACTCCCAGTCCACTCTATGCTTTCTCAGTGCACTCCATGTCTTCTCAGTCCACTCTATGTCCTCTCAGTCCATTCTATGTCCACATAGTTCACTCCCTGTCTTCTCTGTCCACTCTATGTCCCTTCAGTCCACTCTATGTCCTTCCAGTCCACTCCCTGTCTTCTCAGTCCACTCTATGTTCTCTCTGTCCACTCCCTGTCTTCATAGTTCACTCTATGCATTTTGTGTCCATTCCCTGTTTTCTCAGTCCACTCTATGTAATCTCAGTCTACTCCCTGCTTTCTCAGTCCACTCAATGTCCTCTCAGTCACTCCCTGACTTCTCAGTCCTCTCTATGTCCTCTTAGTCCACTCCCTTTCTTCTCAGTACACTCTATGTCCCTTTAGTCCACTCTATGTCCTCGCAGTCCTCTCGCTGTCTTCTCAGTCCACTCTATGTCTTCTCAGTCCACTCCCTGTGTTCTCAGTCCACTCTATGTAATCTCAGTCCACTCCCTCTCTTCTCAGTGCACTCAATGTCCTCGCAGTCCACTCTATGTCCTTTGAGTCCACTCCCTGTCTTCTCAGTCCACTCTATGTCCTCTCAGTAGAATCTATGTCCTGTCAGTCCACTCCCTGTCTTCTCAGTCCACTCCGTGTCTTCTCAGTCCACTCCCTGTCAACTCAGTTGACTCTATGTCCTCTCAGTCCACTCCCTGTATTCTCAGTCCACTCTATGTCCTCTCAGTCCATTCCCTGCCTTCTCAGTCCACTCAATGTCCTCTTAGTTTATTCCCTGTCCTCTCAGTCCACTCTATGTCCTCTAGGTCCACTCCCTGTCTTCTCAGTCGACTCTACGTCCTCTCAGTCCACTCCCTGTTTTCTCAGTCCACTCTATGTCCTCTCAGTTCAGTCCCTGTCTTCTCAGTCCACTCTATGTCCTCTTAGTCCACTGCCTGTCTTCTCAGTCCACTCTATGTCCTCTCAGACCACTGCCTGTCATCTCAATCCACTCTATATCCTCTCAGTCCACTCCCTGTCTTCTCAGTCCACTCTATATACTCTCATTCCACTCCCTGTTTTCTCAGTCCACTCATTGTACTCTTAGTTTACTCCCTGTCCTCTCAGTCCACTCTATGTCCACTCAGTCCACTCCCTGTCTTCTCAGTCCACTCCCTGTTTTCTCAGTCCAATCTCTGTTTTCTCAGTCCACTCTATGTCCTCTAAGTCCAGTCCCTGTCTTCTCAGTCCACTCTATGACCCCTCAGAACACTCCCTGTCTTCTCAGTCCACTCTGTGTCCTCTCAGTCCACTCCCTGTATTCTCAGTCCACTCTTTGTCCTCTCAGTCCACTCCCTGTCTTCTGAGTCCTCTCTATGTCCTCTGAGTCCACACCTTGTCTTCTCAGTCCACTCTATGTCCTCTCAGTCCTCTCCCTGTGTTCTCAGTGCACTCTATGTACTCTCAGTCCACTCTATCTTTTGTCAGTCCACTCTATGTCCTCCCAGTCCACTCCCTGTCTTCTCAGTCCACTCTATATCCTCTCTGTCCACTCCCTGGCTTCTCAGTCAACTCTATGTCCTTTGAGTCCACTCCATGTCTTCTCATTCCACTCTATGTAATCTCAGTCCACTCCCTGCTTTCTCAGTCCTCTCTATGTCCTCTCAGTCCAATCTATGTCCTCTTAGTCCACTGCCTGTCTTCTCAGTCCACTCTGTCCTCGCAGTCCACACTATGTCCTTTGAGTCCACTCCCTGTCTTCTCAGTCCACTCTAAGTCCTCTCAGGCCACTCCCTGTCTTCTCAGTCCACTCCATGTCTTCTCAGTCCACTCCCTGTCTTCTCAGTACACTCTATGTCCTCTCAGTCCACTCTATGTCCTTTCAGTCCACTCCCTGTCTTCGCAGTCCACTCCATGTCTTCTCAGTCCACTCCCTGTCTTCTCAGTCCACTCTAAGTCGCCTCAGTCCACTAACTGTCTTCTCAGTCCACTCAATGTCCTCTTAGTCCACTCTATGTCCTCTCAGACCACTCCCTCTTTTCCCAGTCTACTCTATGTCCTCTTAGTCCACTCACTAACCTCTCAGTCCACTCCCTGTCTTCTCAATCCACTCTATGCAATCTCAGTCCACTCCCTGTTTTCTCAGTCCTCTCTATGTCTTCTCAGTCCACTCCCTGACTTCTCAGTTCAATCCATGTCCTCTTAGTCCACTGCCTGTCTTCTCAGTCCACTCTATGTCCCTTTAGTCCACTTTATTTCCTCGCAGTCCTCTCCCTGTCTTCTCAGTCCACTCTATATCCTCTCTGTCCACTCCCTGTCTTCTCAGTCCACTCTATGTCCTTTGAGTCCACTCCCTGTCTTCTCAGTCCACTCTATGTAATCTCAGTCCACTCCCTGCTTTCTCAGTCCCCTCTATGTCCTCTCAGTCCACTCCCTCATTTCTCAGTCCAATCCATGTCCTCTTTGTCCACTGCCTGTCTCCTTAGTCCACTCTATGTCCCTTTAGTCCACTCTATGTCCTCGCAATCCTCTCCCTGTCTTATCAGTTCACTCTATGTCCTCACAGTCCACTCTATGTTCTTTGAGTCCACTCCCTGTCTTCTCAGTCCACTCCGTGTCCTCTCAGTCCACTCCATGTCCTCTCAGTCCACTCCATGTCTACTCAGTCCACTCCATGTCTTCTCAGTCCACTCCCTGTCTTCTCAGTCCACTCTATGTATTCTCAGTCCACTCTGTCCTCTCAGTCCACTCCCTGTCTTCCCAGTCCACCTTATGTCCTCTCAGTCCACTCCCTGTCTTCTCAGTTCACTCCATGCCTTCTCAGTCCACTCCATGTCTTCTCAGTCCACTCTATGTCCTCTCAGTCCACCCTATGTCCTCTCAGTCCACTCCCTGTTTCTCAGTCCACTCTATGTCCTCTCAGTCCACTCCCTGTCTTCTCAGTCCACTCAATGTCCTCTTAGATTACTCCCTGTCCTCTCAGTCCATTATATGTACTCTCAGTCCAATCCCTGTCTTCTCAGTCCACTCTATGTCCTAATAGTCCACTTCCTGCCTTCTCAGTCCACTCTATGCCTCTGAGACCACACCCTGTCTTCTCGGTTCACTCTGTGTCCTCTCAGTCCACTCCCTGTCTTCTCAGTCCACTCTTTCTTCTCTCTGTCCACTCCCTGTCTTCTGAGTCCACTCTATGTCCTCTGAGTCCACCCCTTGTCTTCTCAGTCCACTCTATGTCCCTTTAGTCCACTCTATGTCCTCGCAGTCCTCTCCCTGTGTCCTCAGTCCACTCTATGTCTTCTCAGTCCACTCCCTGTCTTCTCAGTCCACTCTATGTAATCTCAGTCCACTCCCTGTCTTCTCAGTGCACTCAATGTCCTCGCAGTCCACTCTATGTCCTTTGAGTCCACTCCCTGTATTCTCAGTCCTCTCTATGTCCTCTCAGTCCACTCCCTGTCTTCTCAGTCGACTCTAAGTCCTCTCAGTCCACTCCCTGTCTTCTCAGTCCACTCCATGTCTTCTCAGTCCACTCCCTGTCTTCTCAGTCCACTCTATGTCCTCTCAGTCCACTCCCTGTCTTCTCAGTCCACTCTATGTCCTCTCAGTCCACTCCCTGCCTTCTCAGTCCACTCAATGTCCTCTTAGTTTATTCCCTGTCCTCTCAGTCCACTCTATGTCCTCTAGGTCCACTCCCTGTCTTCTCAGTCGACTCTACGTCCTCTCAGTCCAGTCCCTGTCTTCTCAGTCCACTCTATGTCCTCTTAGTCCACTGCCTGTCTTCTCAGTCCACTCTATGTCCTCTCAGACCACTGCCTGTCATCTCAGTCCACTCTATATCCTCTCAGTCCACTCCCTGTCTTCTCAGTCCACTCTATGTCCTCTCAGTCCACTCCCTGTCTCCTGAGTCCACTCTATGCCCTCTGAGTCCACTCCCTGTTTTCTGAGTCCACTCTATGTCCTCTCGGTCCCCTCCCTGTGTTCTCAGTCCACTCTATGTCCTCTCAGTCCACTCTATGTTTTCTCAGTCCACTCCATGTCTTCTCAGTCCACTCTATGTCCCCTCAGTCCACCCCATGTCCTCCCAGTCCACTCCCCGTCAGTCCACTCTAAGTCCTCTCAGTCCACTCCCTGTCTCCTCAGTCCACAGTGTCCTCTCAGTCTACTCCTTGACCTCTCAGTCCACTCCATGTCCTCCCAGTCCACTCCCCGTCTTCTCAGTCCACTCTAAGTCCTTTCAGTCCACTCCCTGAACTCTCAGTCCACTCCCTGTATTTTCAGTACACTCTATGTACTCTCAGTCCAATCTATGTTCTCTCAGTACATTCCCTGTCTCTTCAGTCCAATCAATGTGCTCTCAGTCCATTCTATGTCCTCTGAGTCAACTCCCTGTTTTCTCACTTCACTCCGTGTCCTCTCAGTCCACTCTATGTCCTCTCAGTCCACTCCCTGTCTTCTCAGTCCACTCTATGTCCTATCAGTCCACTCCCTGTCTTCTCAGTCCAATCTATGCCCTCTCAGTCCACTCCCTGTCTTCTCAGTCCACTCTATGCTTTAGTCCACACCCTGTCTTCTCAGTCCACTCTAAGACCTGTCAGTCGACTCTACGTTCTCTCAGTCCACTCCCAGTCTTCTCAGTCCACTCTCTGTGTCCTCTCAGTCCACTCCCTGCTTTCTGAGTCCACTCTATGTCCTCTCAGTCCACTCCCTGACTTCTCAGCCCACTCTATGTCCTCTTAGTCCATTCCCTGTCTTCTCAGTCCACTCTAAGTCCCTTCAGTCCACTCTATATCCTCCCAGTCCACTCCCTGTCTTCTCAGTCCACTCTATGTCCTCTCAGTCCACTCCCTGTCTTCTCAGTCCACTCTATGTCTTTTGAGTCCAATCGCTGTCTTCTCAGTCCACTCTATGTACTCTCAGTCCAATAACTCTCTTCTCAGTCCACACTATGTCGTCTCAGTCCACTCCCTGTCTTCTCAGTCCACTCTATGTCCTCTTAGTCTACTCTATGTATTCTCAATCCACTTCCTGTCTTCTCAGTCCACTCTATATCCTCTCAGTCCACTCCCTGTCTTCTCAGTCCACTCTATGTGTTTCTTAGTCCACTCCGTCTTCTCACTCCACTCTATGTCCTGTCAGTCCACTCTATGTCCTCTCAGTCCACTCCCTGTCTTCTCAGTCCACTCTATGTCCTCTTAGTCCACTCCGTCTTCTCAGTCCACTCTATGTCCTCTAAGTCCACTCTATGACCCCTTACACCACTCTATGTCCTCTCAATTCCACTCTCTGTCCTCTCAGTCCTCTCTATGTGCTCTTAGTCCACTCTATATCCTTTCAGTCCACTCTGTGTGCTCTCAGTCCACTCTCTGTCTTGTCAGTCCACTCTCAGTCAACTCTCTGTCCTCTAAGTCCACTCTATGTCCTCTCAGTCCACTCTATGTCCTCTCAGTCCACTCTCTGTCTTCTCAGTCCACTCTCTGTCGTGTAAGTCCACTCTATGTGCTCTAAGTCCACTCAATGTCCTCTCAGTCTACTCTCTGTCCTCTCTGTCCACTCTGTGTGCTTTAAGTCCATTCTATGTCCTCTCAGTCCACCTTCTGTACTCTCAGTCTACTCTCTGTAATCTAAGTCCACACTATGTCCTCTTAGTCCACTCTATGTGCTCTAAGTCCACTCTATGTGCTCTATGTCCACTCTATGTCCTCTCAGTCCACTCTCTGTTCTCTCAGTCCACTCTATGTACTCTCAGACCATTCTGTCATCTCAGTCCACTCTATGTGCTCTCAGCCCACTCCATGTACTCTCAGTCCACTGCATGTCCTCTTAGTCCACTCTATATCCTTTCAGTCCACTGTCTGTTCTCTCAGTCCACTCTTTGTGCTCTAAGTCCACTCTCTGTTCTCTCAGTCCACTCCATGTGCTCTAAATCCACTCTCTGTCCTCTCAGTCCACTCTATGTGCTCTAAGTCCACTCTGTCCTCTCAGTCCACTCTATGTGCTCTCAGTCCACTCTCAGTTCTCTCAGTCCACTCTATGTGCTCTCTGTCCATTCTCTGTCATCTCAGTCCACTCTGTGTGCTCTCAGTCCACTCCATGTCCTCTTAGTCCACTCTATGTCCTCTTAGTTCACTCTCAGTCCACCCTATGTCCGCTTAGTCCACTCTATGTCCTCTCAGTCCACTCTATGTCCTCTTAGTCCACTCTGTGTCCTCTCAGTCCACTCTAGTGCTCTAAATCCACTCTATGTGCTCTCAGTCCACTCTATGTCCTCTCAGTCAACTCTATCTGCTCTAAGTCCACTCTATGTGCTCTAAGTCCACTCTTTGTCCTCTCAGTCCTCTCTATGTGCTCTAAGTCCGCTCAATGTCCTCTCAGTCCACTCTTTGTCCTCTCAGTCAACTGTATGTGCTCTCAGTCCACTCTGTGTCCTCTCAGTCGACTCTCTCTCATCTTTGTCCTATCTGGTTCTCTCAGTCCACTCACAGTCCAACCAGGCCTCTCTCTGTTCTCCCAGTCCACTGTCTGTACTTATATTCCACCCTCTTAATTCTTAGTCCACTTTAATGTCCTCTCAGTCTACGCTCTGTTCTTTCAGTCCATTCTCTGTCCTCTCAGTCCACTCTATGTGCTCTCAGTGTATTTCCTTTCCTGTCATAGGGGATTATATGATCTGGTTTTGCAACAATTTGCATTTCTGTCATACTCATACATATGTTTTGGAATTGCATTTATTCGGGGTTCGAACCCGGGTAATAATTTGTTTGTTGTACAGTTCTTTGCCGTACGGGTATCTTGAGCTGAAAGCATAGTGTCATTGCGACTCTGGTGTTCTGTCTGTAAACTACGTCCACGATTTAATACAGTTACAACTTATTACCTTTTCAAATACATGATGGCAGCTTTTCTCTCATCGCTATCGGTAACGAGTTAGAAAGAGAAGACTACCTTTCTAACTCGTTGATCGGTAAGGAGTGTAGTGTTGGCTCCCATGCATACATGCTTAATTTGATTTACGTAGTAGCTTTGCGCGCGTCCGCCATGACAGTTCGCCTTGGCAACAGTTTATTGGATTATACCAGTTACGGATAATATATGATTATTAAAGTTACAAATTTGATAATTCTGTTATTTCATTTGACCTTTTTCTGCAGATTGCGTAATTTTTAATAATTTGAAATTTGTATAACTTAAGAACGAAAATCCAATATAATTTCCAAACAAAAGTAAAAGAACGTCAGTAAAATGTGTGTAAATTCCACATGATATTATAGGCTAATTAGAATTCAACAATTACATGCAGTTCTATTAATTTTATAATAGGCTATATGTGAAGTGATTCAGTTTAGACCTGAAACTTAGCAAGAAGGCAATATGTAATAAAATATATAGCCTATTTCTTTTTTTAATGTAGTAGGCCTATACAATTTCGTTGCGTAGATACAAATAGACTACTACTGAATTGGAAATTTCGTGCAGGTTATTAACTAAAAAATGAAATGTGTAACTGTCATTAGAATGACGTTATGTGGACCTTAATACTGTATCTTAGAAATTCCTAATCGAAGTGTAAATGATGAAATATTTGCGTAAGTTATAACATGTATTTTAACACAATTTAGCCCTACCTTATAAAATTGGGCCTACACTCTGCTAAGCTGCAAAACACCAAACGTCAGTCGATTTCATGATTCTAATCTGTTTCGATTCAATATTAAGCAGTGTATAAAGAATTTAATTTAAAGAGATTGCAGTATTTCCCTTCCGAAAATACGAATAGCTTAGGCTCTATACAGGCTTAAAAATAATGGACCTCTCCCAATAATAAGAATTTATTTCAAAGATTGTAGGTTAATATAAGTAATTAGTCCTATATACGTTGTCTATTATTGTGTCTTGTTATTCCATTCTGATATTAATTATCTAATAAAATTGTGTACCATTAGCAAAATTTGGTATATCCGTTATGTGCTTACTCTATGCATATGGCAATAGGCTAATAATAATAATAATAATAATAATAATAATAATAATAATAATAATAATAATAATAATAAGTCTTAATCAATAATGCTATGACACATGAAATTAAATTTTTCGATATTAATTGCCACTGGTGAAATAAGAGGAAATAGCTCAAATTTTGTTAAATAATTTTAAGCTTCTTGAACACGTCACACTACAAGAAATTAAAAATTAAACACTAACTAACACTTTGTGTTCATAAACTTATAATTCAGTCTAAAAGGTGGTGTTCTAGTCCTACAGACAAAGATCAAGCTAGGCCTATTTTTAAACTCGATTATTACTGTTAACTATTTTATTTATTTTTTAACATTCAAATTAGTAATTAAATAACCTACCGAGAAATAAATATGACATATCCATCAGGAGTGCATGCATATAGCAATACTTTTAATAGGCCTAGCAGTAGACTAGTAATAATAATAATAATAATAATAATAATAATAATAATAATAATAATCACAATAACAATGAAACAAAATTTGAATAACAAATTAAAGTTCCCTTCTTTCATACCAACATTAATAGCCTGAATTGACGGAGTGATCCGGAGAGAAGCTCAAAATCAGTTACTGAGGGTGCAGTGGTACCAAAATTATAAGCCTATTTGCTTAGTTCTTAAGTTTTAATGAAGATTGTAGCTTCAAAATATCAAATAGAATTTAACTCCTTCCTATTTCACTAAAGTATTTTTCTCCTACACATAAAGTTCGCCCTATTGTTTTTTTCATTAGGTATTAACATAAGCTCTACGAAGTGTTTGTTTTGATTTAGTTACTTTTAAATTTTGAGAGTAGTAATGGATTTGTCTGCCGCTAGGAAAACAGAAATATTCATCTGGTTTGAATGAATGTTTCGAATATAATCAATAATATTATTAATTGCAATGAAATACAATAAAACTAGAGTAATGAAAATTAAAATTATGTAACCTCCAATACACTCCCTCACGCCTTATATATGAACAGACAAGAGAGAAGTTTTACCTGGCAGAACTGAATCCGAAGCTGCTGCTTCCAGCCACTGCAGCGTACTAACTCTTGCAAGAACTCCAGCAGAAGGAAGCGAGCATGTGGGAGGAGTTCTACACGAGCAACGCCATGTTCAACGAGCGGGCACAGGGAGACTTCGGCTTGAGCCAATAGGCTTTCTGTGCACGGGTCAAGGCTTTCATGAACCACGCCCCGATTGCAGGTGCAAAAGATGTGGCGAACTCTGTGAGCGATGCCACGTACTGAGATGCAACTTGCGGATGGAATCGCTGGGGAAATTCTGTGCGGATGAGAGATAGAAAGTTTGAACAAGCATTCAGTGATGGTTGCTATTCTTAAAAAGAACTATAACTCTTGCACATTGTGGGCTTTTCCGCATATTAATTATTAATAACTTAGAGATTCAGTAAGTGTCGAATTGAGAAAGCACCTACTCGTGGAACTCTGATGTATCTAAATAAATGTAACGTAATTTTAAGATTCATATAAAAATGTTGAAATTTAAAATACCGCTAGAATTTAACCAGCCCCTATTTTGAGTAAGATCAATCTAATAAAAGTGTTTCTGTCATACAGTATCTGCCTACTTAAAAATTGTGTAGGCCTATTAACACAAACCGTAGGATTACTTGTGGTTTATTTAGTCTCACTTTAACTTTGAAACTGGTCAATGACTTTGTCTACTGTTAAGGATATAGACTATAGGCTACTGTTGTTTATGCACCTGTGCGAAAAATATTATTCATTCATAGTTTTCTACTCAAGAGCACAGGTCCTTCATAGCAAAACTAACATTCTATAGGCCTAAGCTTTCCTATTTTCCGCCTTCCTCTTAGTCCAAACATCTTAATGTTGTCTATCATCTGATATCTTCATCTGCCCCGAACTTTTCCTCCGTTTACAATTCCTTCAAGTGCATCCTTCAGACAGTCAGTGACCCAGGCAATTTCTTTTTCTCTTGCTTATCACTTTCAGCTTTATTCTTCATTCACTGACTCTTTTTACTGTAACACAGCTTCATTTTTTATCCTATCTGTCTTTTACACACGTTCCATTGTTCACCATATTCATATTTCAAATGCTTCTAGCCGTTTCTCTTTACTTCATCGTAGTCTAATGTCCATGTTCCTTCCCCATACAATGCCACACTCCACACAGAGTACTTCACCAATTTCTTCCTTAGTTTATTTTCCAGAGGTCCGCAGAAGATGATCATTTCTCTATTAAAAGAACCTTTCCCATTGCTATGCTCCTTTTGACTTCCTAGCAGCAGCTCATGTAGACTAAGTTACAACCATCAATTATAATTAGTAAACCGATTCAATAGTCTTTATTTCGATGTCAACAAAGCATTCAGTGAATTTCCGCATAAAATTTTGTTTCGTGAGTTTAAAACTATAGGCAAGACTTTCTGCAAGTTCTTGTGTTACAATAATTGAAATTAAGCTCCGTTTATTTCAAGCCGATATTAACAGTCTACTGACTGAAGTGATGCGCGAGAGAGAACCTCAAATTAAGCTACTGGGGACTTCAGAAGTATTTAAATTACAATAGCTTAATTTTTAACTATTTTAAATAATTTTTTTTCAGAATACTAAACAAAAATTGCAGAATCCTTTTATTGCAGAATTAATGTGGAATTCAGGAAAAATTATGTTTTTCCCGTTGTGTAGGCCTACTGTCCTACAAAAAATTGCATCTATCTATAGCTAGCCTACTGTATGTCTCAGCTGCATACTCTCCCTTATAAAATATATAGGCCTATTATATATTCTTGTTATGCTTGAAGAGCGGCTAAGTCTCTTACCTAAACACAGTTCTCTCGAATGTTCTTATTTTTTTAGTTCTTTTTACTGGGTTATTTTACGATGCTGTATCAACATTCAAGTTATTTAGTGTCTGAATGAAACGATGGTGATAATGGCGGTGAAATTATTTCGTGATCCAACATCGATCGTTATCCAGCATTTTGCTCCTATTGGGTTGAAAGAAAATCCCGGTAAAACCTCAGCCAGGTAACTTGCTCCAATCGGGATTCAAACCCGAGCCATCTGATCGCATGATCTTTGCCTCTCAACTTACAACCAATACAATTTACGTACGCCTAACAACAGAGCCAGTAGGCCTATATAGTTTATAGCCTATGTCAATGACTAATGTTGTAGGCCCATAACTTATTATATTTTATCAGAGATCTTATCAAATTCTTTTAAGCTTATTAAGCTTAATTTATTGTAGATAGAGCCTATATCGCAGTATTGCTATTTTTAGTTGGTTACTTAACGACGCTGTATCAACTACTACATTAATTAGCGTCGAAGTGGTTGGTGATAGGTGGTAGGCCTATTTGGCGAGATGAGGCGAGGATTCACCATCGATTATCTGAAATTTGTCTTACGGTTGGGGAAAACCTCGGAAAAAGCCCAACCTGGTAATCAGCCCAAGTGGGAATCGAACCCACTTCCGAGCGCAACTTCGGATTTGCAGCCAAGCGCCTCTACTCCGGTGGCCAGTAGGCTATTGTTATAGGCCTAGTCCTACAGTTATATTGAATGACACTTTATTTTATTTTAATTGTCACAACCATGTGAACTCATATTCAAATGATTTAGGCCTATGCTACACAACATCCGAAAGTATTAATTCAGATTTTGGACGTAAGTGATCATGTCAATGAGTCTACTACGTTACTAAATTTTATTCTCTTTTAACTTGTCACTGTTAATATCAATGGTGCGCTTGAAAGTAGTTGTGCAAGTCGAACGGTAGCTAAAGAACGCGAAGAACGTAGGCTACTGTTAAGGAAATTACGGAGCATATTAATAATTTACTAATTTCAGTTCCACTATCAACAAAAACCAAGACACCGGTATTTAAAATGATAATATAAAAATAAATTATATTTCTGCCCCCCCCTCATAGCTATTCGAGTTGGAAATTGCTATGAGAATTTCTGACTACCTTTGTAACAAATGTATCTGAGGAAGCGTTCATTTTCCAAGTTAAAATTAATAAAATTATGAATTCTGTTAATAAAGCTTAACTTATGACATAACAACGCTTAACTAATTTAAGTAGTGTGGCTCTCATGGTGATAAAGGGGTGTAAATTATTAGCGAATGATGGTGTAGTGGTTTTCTTTCAGTAAGTTATTTGGGCCTAGGCCAGTGTTCCGCAACCGGTGTGCCTGCACAAGATGGAATGTACTTACTGTATGAGGGAACATTTACCTATTATTGTAAGAAATTAATAAAATTAAATTAAAATTAAAATGGTGTGGTGACAAAACATGTTCCATCTCCGGGTGTGTTGTGTGTGGTGAAAAACTCAGAAGACTAATGCTGCTATGGTTCGCAGTAAATTGAAACGACATTTGTTAACAAAACAGTGACATATGTTAAGTTAAATGTCAAGAAAAGATGTGAATTATTTTCGTCGGTTATTGGAACAAAATAAAAAAAGAACTAGTGACACTCATGACGACGACGGTACATGTTTCTCAAAAAGTACAGGAACTATCTATAAGGTTGCCAAACTTATTTCAAAGGCCAAACAAACACACAATAGCTGAAACTTTAATGCCTGTCTGTAAAGAAATTGTGAGAATAATCCTGAATTCAGAAGCTCCTCTCTCTCTTGACATAATCAGCCGCCGAGTTAGTGACATGTCCAGTGACATCGAAGACATTATGAATGAGAAAATAAAGAGAAGTCAGAAGTTTTCACTTCAGATAGACAAGTCCACTGATATTAGCGGTCACGCACAACTTCTTCCATACATTCTGTACATTCATGGGGATGTAATTGCATTTTTTTTGCAAAGAACTGCACAAGCGAGCAATTGGTGAAGAAAAATTTCGTGCAACTAATGAATCTTTGGTCCATAATGAATTAACATAGGAGTATTACGTTAGTGTTTGTACAGACGGAGCCGCTTCTATAACAGGCCGAGTGAAAAGATTCGTGGCTAAAGTAGGTATAAGCTTAGTAAATCCTAACATACGGAGCGAGCATTGTCACACTCAAAGCGAAGCCAAGTCTTTGCCATCTTCTCTGAAAATTGTGATGAGCGAAGTAGTAAAAAACCGTGAACTTAATCACATCGCGGCCTCTAATATGTGGATTTTTTCCGTTTTGTGTCAGAAAATGGGTCAGACCGCACTACACTTCTGCCAAATATTGAGGTGTGATGGTTATCGCAAGGTAAAGTGTTAAGCACGAATGTTTGAACTCAAAGAGAAGGTAGTTGCAATTTTTGACAATTAAGGGCATTAGTAGGCTACGCGGATTTATTTGCAGATGATGGATGGGTATCTAAGTTGGCATATATTTCCGATATTTTCGTACATTTGAATGAGCTTAACAGAAAAATTCAAGGTAGGAACAAAAATATTCTGACTAATATGGATAGGATTTAAGAATTTATGAATAAGTAGAATTTGTGGATAAGATTATTGAAAATGGGTCGTTTGAGATGTTTCCAACTGTATGGCCCCTTGCTGACGGTAATAAAGTGTTGATGGACTTATTAAAGAACATTTAGTAGGCCTAATCTTGCAGCAGAAGTTCAAGAATTATTTTGGAGAGAGTGTTCATTTTTCGACTGGGTTCCTGATCAATTCATTGTGGATTTAAAACATCTTTCGAATAATATACTCGTACAAGAGGAACTGGCAGATTTAAAATCAAACAGAACATTGAAATTAAAATTTCTCGAAATGTTTTTGGAAATATATTGTTGTCATTGAGGAGTGAATACCCGGCTGGCAGTTAATATGTTATTGTCATTTTCAATTACATATATGTGTGGACTGGGCTTCTCAAAGTTAACTGAAATTAAAGCATCCAAGAGGGAGAAACTCAAATCCATCGATGAAGAAATGAGGCTCGCACTGTCAACGATTCCGCCACGTATCAGCCATCTGTGTGCAGCTAAGCAGACTCAAGTATCACATTGAAGGTATGAGTAGTGTTATTTAATTTAATACAAAATAGTAATATAAATGTGTATTTTCAACAGTGAATTAAAGTTCATATATTGTTAATAAATGCAAGAGTCAATTTCTGTTTCATAATAATGATAACAACAACAACAATAATAATAATAATAATAATAATAATAATAATAATAATAATACTTAGGCCTACTTACGACTGGCTTTTAAGGAACCCGCAGGAATAATAATAATAATAATAATAATAATAATAATAATAATAATAATAATACTTAGGCCTACTTACAACTGGCTTTTAAGGAACCCGCAGGAATAATAATAATAATAATAATAATAATAATAATAATAATAATAATAATGTTAATAATAATAATAACAACAACAATAAATTTGATTATATTACGTAATTATATTAAAAGAGTCACATCATATGTTGTTGAGGGGATTAATATTTTGGTGTGCCGTGTTGAATCTAGGCCCGTCTAGAGTGTGCCATGAGTAGAAATAGGTTGCGGAACTCTGGTCTAGGCTGTGTTACTTAATGCTCTTCTTTTAATGTCGAAACCGCAGTTCAGGCATGAGATTATGAATTATTGTGTTTTCAAGACTAACAACTTAAATACTTAACAAATAGGCTAAATAACTCAGATATAATGCGTTATCAAAATTTGTCTGTAGGCTAGGTCTGTAATCTGATCTAGGCTACTTATCATATTTGCTTATTTCGTTAGCATTTTAAAACGAAGAAAGTGTCTAATATCAAGAGGTGCTAACTTTCCTTCGTATCCAAATAAACTATATAATTGAATAATATTAAAGATAAACGATGTTCGGGGAGCGGGTATCGAAGCCGAGACCTTTGCTTAAGCATGTCAACGCTCTACCACTGAGCTATCCAAGAACGAAACAATATCATATCTCGCATAATATACGCCCCTGTTCGTTAATATGAAACTATAATTTAAAGATGCTGGGTCTTTGACGTTTGTCAACCAACTTGAGGTAGGCCCATCATTAACAATTATAATAATCACTTGAGGTATGCCTACGTGGACATAAAGGAAGGATTGGCCCGTGGTCTTGTATCGTTTCTAGAATGCTCAGTGGTAGAACGTTGTCGCGCTTAGCCAAAAGTCCCGAGTTCGATACCCGGTCCCGGAACAATTTTCCCTTTAAAATTATTCAAATCAGCTTTACAGGAAGCTAAACCTGGAAGCCAGATTCGCAAACTGCAGAATTGCCTATTTCCAATAAATTAAGGAATTACTCATCCTGGATGTAAGAAATGACATACCTAACCTTGCGTTAAAATCTCCCAAGCAACAAGTAACAGAATTTCGTGAACATTATCTATAAGGGAAATCGGGGGAATATGGGCACCTTAGTACTATTTCGGGTGCAATATCTCTCGGGTTTTTCTAATAGGCCTAAATAATTTTACAGCTGGGATATGTTTCTTAACTATTTAGCTATATTATATAATAATCCTAACTGCTTACTCCTAATTGTATACAAGTAAAACTGGAAAATGCGAGCTAATGTGTTTTGCCCATAATCCCCCGAGTGTGGGGGTAAAATGGGTATTAATGATGTGAATCATATTCAACTGAAAGAAGTGAAAAACACTTAAAATACTTGAAAATATTACTGTATTAACTATATTATATATTGTATATGCAATTTGTGATGGTTAATGCGTAACGCCTTTGGCAGATGATGTGACTCTTTGGCGATGAATGACGTTTGGAGATTCTAATACATTTGAATCAGTTGAAAGAATTGTATGAATTGTAGGTTTGTCACCTGATGCTGCAGTGCCAATGTAAAGCATAATCAGGAATGACACTCATGTGCAGTGAAAAAGGGCCTGAAGCTCGGAAGACATTTACAGCAGACATACATTGACACATATGTTCCATGCTTCTTTGACAATGGAAGCAAACTCGACCTTCGTAAAATGTCTCCTATGTTGCCTGAAGAAAGCTGTAGCACTACTGTTGTAAGCTTTCTTCAGAGGACCAAACAGACCACTATCTGCTGATTGAAGCCAGGCTGTGGTGTGTGGAGGAAGACAAAACATGCATCATCCATTTTCTACTGCAAAGTTAAGAGTGTCAGGATTACAACTATGTGAATCACGTGCATCTACTATCAAAATTGCAGGTGCATGCTTACTGATGTTGAAATAAGCAACGAAGTTCTTGATTATTGAGAAAAAATATACGAGGTGTGATCATTAAATTCCGAGATTTTGTCTGCTGTGGGCGAAGGGATCACGTAATTGACACGCGTGCGCAGCAGTGACACTAGACGACCTTGAAAAGACGCGACACGAAGTTTCGAAGCGCTCTCTTCATTGAAACCTGTGTTACACAAGGTTTTGTTAGCACGTGCATCCGCGCACTTGCGAAATGCGATGGACTCGGAACTGAAGCAGAGAGCCAACGTCAAATTCTTTGGGAAATCGGCAACCGTAACCCATGGAATGTTGAAGCAAGCCTACGGGAATGAAGCAGTGATTCAGGCGAGATGTTTCGAGTGGCACTCGTGCTTCAGAAATGGCAAAACATCGCTGAAGGACGACGAGATGCCAGGTCGACCACGCACGTGCAACACTGGCGAAAATGTCGAAAAAATTCGACAAATTGTGCATAATGCACCTCACGTCCATTTTGAATATGAATGACTACAGCTCTGGACAAAGAACAAATGGATGCTCCATGACGACACTGCTCCAACTCACAGAGCTCTCGCAAAACTCCAGTCTTGCACTCTTAATGGTCGTCGTTCCTCACCCCCGTATTCACCAGATTTGGCCACCTGCGACTTTTTTTTTTGTTTCCGAAGATGAAATTCAAGCTAAAGGGTCACCGTTTTAGCACTGTGGAGGAGATCCAACGCGAATCGCAGAAGGTGCTTGACAGGCTTCAAGAACGCGACTTCCAGGAGGCATTCCAAACATGGCAGACACGGTGGGATTAGTATATAGCTGCCCAAGAAGACTGCCTTGAAGGTGATGGCAGCCACATTTAAATGAGGTAGTTTTATTTCCACTTATGGGACAGGTCTCGAAATTTAATGATTATACCTCGTATCTCCGTCAATGTAGGCAGACTGCTTGTTGGAGTACAACTTACTGGCAGCAGGCAGCTCTTCTTTCAGTCATTATTGTCCTCACTCGATTTATAATGATACTTGGAGAAAAGTAGTTCCCTGCTGCATTGAAGCAGGCCACAAGGGTAATGGTTTTCCCCTTTTCTTTAGAGTAAATGCAATGCACCACTTTGTGTACTTTGGGTGCAATGACATCTTTCGCTCTTGTAATCATTTGTAGGCCATTTTCATCAAGATTGAAGAGTCATTTTCATGAACTGTAATGCTTGCCCATATTCCCCCGAACATTAGCGCCCATATTACCCCGACATGTAGGGTTTACTTTGAACAGTTGGCAATACCGTAAACTATTCATAAAACAACTTCTGACGCAATAAAACGGCAGTTAAAGATGTGTATTTTGTATGTATACTATTAGATTTAAACTATTTTCTAAAGTTCATGTGTAATCTACTGCATATAACATATATAAAATAAGTATTGTGAAATTTTAGTATACTTGGAAATCAATACTCACGATTTAGATGGCTGTTTTAACAAGAATACGAGACAGTACTGCATAGCGCGCATCGTACAGCAACCATTACGATACTCTCACTTTATACTAACCGATATTATAGAAGAAACATAATTCTTTGCAAGAGTTTTGACATGAAAACTTAATATTGCCCATATTCCCCACATGCCCATATTCCCCCGAATTCCCTTATAGGCCCTATATGAAATGGAAGATTGCATAAAACTACATAGTAAGGGGTAAGTGTGTAAAATAGGCTACGTAAAATATAATTGAGATTCAGAATAGCCTAATCGTATGTAAATCTTAGAATATGGCGTCATTTAAAAATAAGTAGCCTGACATTTACTGTCACAGCCCGTATACCTAATTATCTAAATAACTAATCATCTTTTTTTCGAACACTCGTATCGTATTTTATGGTTTAAATCTAACAGCTTTTGTATAAAACTTTTTTTTTTGTAAAATTAAAATTTAAAAAGTTAAGCTTAGGCCTGTGTGTAATATTCCATACCAATGAACACTGTGTGTGCGTTATGCGTGCGTGCGTGTGATTTTGGTCGTAGATCCAAGTCGGGTCAAGTTACCTGCTTGATGTTTTTTCCGGGGTTTTCCCTCAACCCAATGCGAGCAATTGTTGGGTAACTTTCGGTGCTGGACCCTCGATTCATTTCACCGGCATTATCACCTTCATTTCATTCAGACGCTAAACAACATCAGATGTTGATACAGCGTCGTAAAAATAACCCAATAAAATCTTGGACGTAGATAATTGAATGTTCCTCTTATTAATGTAACTTAAATAGACCTATAAGTGAATCGTAGACTATATAATCTTTGCGATTTTTGTGATCAAAATTAAAATAATATTAGGCTAGGCCCCTATATTTATACAATTGAAGGGTACATGGGAATAACGATCAAGGTCCATTTTAGAAAGTTTCCAGAAAAACGAATTTTAAATTTTAAGCACTTAATACTTTGTTATGTGTGTATTTAATAGAAATTGGCGTAGTGGAATGTCAAGAACGATTATTTCTTATTACTAGCGAAACCACATGATAGTACTTTCTTTCCACTATAAGATGGCATTATTAACTCAATTTTGATTTTTGATGGACCTTGATCGTTTTTCCCGTGTACCCTTCAATTGTCCAATCGTATAAGTTAGATTTTAAATTTAGAAAAGACGTGTTTAGGAGGTAGGCCTAATCGATAGGTTTTAAGTAATTAGATTTTGATTTTCCTTATTTTAATTTAGAAGGTCTGAAGAAATTTATGAAATTCTACCTAAAGCAAAAACGCCATATTTGCTGAAGGACTGCGAAAGAACTAGATAAACTGCAGCTACGTAAAAGTAGGCCTAAGTAGAATATTCACGGGTGAAATACGACGAAGGAAGACTAATTTGTAAATTGTTTTACGATAAGTGGTGGCAATCTTAAAACATTTGCGCAACTAACACCTAAAACAATTGGGGAAGGTAGATAGACCCGATAACTCTACTGAATTACTGTAGCTCTTATAAATCGTAATTAGTTCGTTTGTTGCGGTGAGAATTCCGAACAGGATGCTTAATGTCTGGTTTATTGTTCGCAAAATGCCTTCTTCGTTCAGATTAATATCTCATACATCTAATTTTAAATGAAGCAAAATCGAATACTATTTCCTTTATTGTTTTCATATTCCAACTTCTCTCGAGTATAATTCTGAAAACCACTTTTAACTGTTGGTCCAATATCCGAAGGAGCGCGAGATATTGCATCATAGCAAGCGTCTGGAAACTTGGCATCACTGCATTTTATTGCTTCCCTCGCCTTTTTTATTTTTTTCCCAGAGCACGCAGGCTTGCACACGCTACGCAAATGAAATATGTATCCTTTACCAATAGGAGTCCAGTTATGTGTCCGGCAATATGGCGGCGTTTAAAAATGCTTGCCCCGTAGTTACAAGAAGGCAAGTGTTACTCCGCCCACCACCACCAGGTGTAGCGTTCCTTTTCTGTCTTGTACGCCATTATGGAAGTGTTGTAAAGGTATTGTTTTGCGCATAGGCTGCGTGGGCGACATAAACCGTGACGACATGTCTGACTCGCTGCCCGTCTCGGGCCAAGGTCCTTTGAAGGAGTTAACAGTGATCCGAGCGCTGAAAATTTATGCATAAAAAAGTAGGTCTACAATAGTGCAGAATATATTTATGGCAGTCATTACTGCATCAGGGTAAATAATAAAATATATTTTCATCCTCTTATTTCCTCTATCTGTGTCCCCAGATGCTAGGAAAGGAAATGACTCTCTCCAGATTGATGCTGTTTCGTTTTAATCGCGATAAATCGGTTTAGACTTCCTTATACCGAGTTCTAGAAGTCTACAAACAGAGCTTTAAGAAAACATTCAATATTTTGAGAGCACAACATGAAAGCGAAGTCAAATAAAAATGGGTCCTTAATTAATAACTTACCTTCCGAAATAAAGTATGAGTATCTACTTGTTCTTCAGTATCATAGAAGATGTTCAATGTGATTTTCATTCATTGTAACGCCAACCTATGGTGACTAAGTGGCCAGATTTCAGCCTGTCAGGCAAGCGGTCCGCGTTTGAAGTACCAGTCAGGACTGAAATTTTTCATTGAATATTCCACAGTGACTCTTGTGGCGGACAAGGTCGCAGTTTGGGGGTCTTCTTGGGGTTCTCCCGTTTCCCCATATTAGGCATCTACATCATTCTGTCAACATGTAGTCAGCCGGTGTGGGTTTGGGAATGCGCCTAGTTTGAGGGTTAACGCAATGGATCGTGAAAGATCGCAGTGCTGGCTTGTAGTTCCCCCTTCAGAAATTTCATTTCATTCAATTCCAACATAACCTTCTACTCTACGTCTAGGAAATCACACCTTCTTACCCTTTTGTTCACTGCATTTCCATTATTGTAGGCCTACTGTAGCCTATAGTCAACAAGAAACACGAGCTCACCTTAGAAAATGTGCTGTTCTTAAAATAAAAACTTCAAAGTCCTTGTTTCATACAAAATTTAAATTTAGGGTCAATGTTTCTCAGACTTTTTTTTCTTTTGATGAATACGTCATTGCAGAGGTCCTTACTGTTTATAATACTGGATTAGAGTATCCATCATGGTTACCACTATCGCTATTATCTCTATTGGCGATTTCCGAAAATGTTAGTACACAAGGCCACTCTTCGTTCAGTCTGGACAACTGCTGAATTACCTTTGAACAGCGTATCTCAAAGTATTTTCCGGGGTTCCGTGAGCCCTATATGATTTTAAATTTTATTTCATACTTTTTTACTTGGTTATTTAACGACATTGTATCAAATACTAGGTTATTTTGCATCGATGGGATTAGTAATAGCAAAATAGTATTTGGTGAGATGATGCCGGGGATTCGCCATAGATTATCTGACATTCGCCTTACGGTTGGGGAAAACCTCGGAAAAAATGCAACCAGGTAATCAGCCCAAACGGGAATCGAATCCGCACCTGAGCGCAACTCTGGATCAATAGGCAAGCGCCTTAGTCGCCTGGGCTGCTCCGGTGGCTATTTTATACTTAGAGGATACTATAAAAATATATAAATATTGCGAAAATATGAATCAATAATAACATGAAACGACTGATAATAATAATAATAATAATAATAATAATAGCCTAATAATAATATTCCAAGAATATGCGTAATAATAATAATAATAATAATAATAATAATAATAATAATAATAATATCCCAAATATCCCAAGAATAAGCGTAATAATAATATTCCAATAATATGCGTAATAATAATATGTTTAATGAACATCTAAAACGGAAAATAATACTTATCACTTTCATCACTGGATTCTCTGCGTATGTGTTCACTAAAACAAAATACTGAAAAGACAAAATGCAGAAGTACAGTAGAAATGACACTACAACTTTACCCCATAAAACCAGATTGCAGGCTTAAAAAGCAAATACATTCGTCCCATTGAACAGAATTATTGAGATATTAGCTTTCATTTGTTGTTAATTATTAAATACTAATAAAATATTACAAGGATTCCACAGTTACACTTCAGATTAAAAGGGGTTTCGCGGTGGAAAAAGTTTGAGAAACACTGCCCTAGAGGAAAGAGTTTACGGATGTGTACACATGACAACCGTAATCGCGATTTGGTCGATAATCTCGGGTAGAGACTGTAGTCTACCACTGGTATTAGTGTTTAGTTACAGGAATTAATGAGAACATAATTTGTTTTGTGAGGGGACAGCCTATACATTCGCTTGTTCATGGCTGATCTTGCTCCATAGCTGACGAAAGGAATCCTAAAAAGTCCGATGTGTTGAACGTAGGGTAGTAGGCACATGCGGTACCCAGGACCTCCCACTCTCTCCAACTGCGTCTCGCCCCACAAAGAAACAGCTCGGGAAGTGAGACACGGGCAGTACAGCTAAGGTATACCTACTGTCCAAATTTCACGAGAGTATCCCTGCGAGGGAAGTATGGTCCTTGCGGAGTAAGAGGAGAGATTAAGCCATTAGTCCCTATTTACACTAGCTTAATGTCGTTCGACTTATAGCGCGGGCGCATGCGCAGTACGGATTTCTTTCCTTCCCTTTCGACATCTGCTGGGTAGAAGCTGTTTCTATTTCTGTGCGACATTTCCGCAGGTGGGCCAGCCGAATTGACGCGACAGGACCCGAACATGGTTCGGAAATCAGTAGCAGACAACTTTTAATCAGCTGTTTCTCTGTTTCCGCGCGCTTTGTAGCATCATGTCAGAGTGGAACAAAAACCAAGAAATGAAATTAATCGAGCTTTACGAGGAATGTCCATGCTTATATGACATCAGAAATAAGGAGTATCACAATAGGATTCGGAGAGAAAATGCACTGGAGTTTATTTGTAAAAATTTGGAGTTTGTATGACCCCATCAAAGAGTTTGTAATACTTACTAGACACATACCCGTGAGTGGCAGGCAAGAAAAATGTCACAAATTGAATCGGCTAGCATCCGCCATTAAAGGGGCGTCGCGAAATTCGAAAACAGTACCACAATACATAGATGTAGCCTGGTGATAGACACTGTTTTAAACATCTTTTACAAAGGATGAGTCGTGATGAAATAAACATGAATGGCAGAGGAGCGCTATATTTATTAAAGTATTATAATGATTAATCTTTGGCGGTATTCTAAAAAATAAATTAAATCACCCATATAAACTCGGGAAAAGTATGTGAAATATTGAATAATGGCAATGTCAACATTAATTTTCAGTATTACTAGTATTGTTTTAAGGACATAATAATGGATATTTACTGTAATATTTATAAAGATCTATATTTCAGACCTTACAAGCAAAGGAAGAGGAAGGTAGCCTTTATGGTGCTTATAAAATATTTAGTGGTGAAATATGAGATCATAAAAATTCTGGAAACTGATTTAAAATATAATGAGAATAAATTTTATCACAAAACAATCTATTCATTGTGTAGTTGATGACCACCAATTTAGAGGTCAGTACAGACTTTTTAATACAATTAGTAGTGGTAATAGTAGGCCAAGGAGTAGCGGTAATAGTAGGCCTAGTAGTAGTGGTAATAGTGGGCCTAGTAGTAGTGGTAATAATAGATTTAGTAGTAGTGGTAATAATAGGCCTAGTAGTAGTGGTAATAGGCCTAGTAGTAATGGTAATAGGGGGGCTAGTTTTGGTAGTATTAGTAGGCCTAGTAGTAGTGCTAATAGTAGGCCTAGTACTAGTGGTAATTGTAGGCCTAGTAGTAGTGGTAATAGTAGGCCTAGTAGTAGTGATAATAGTAGACCTAGTATTAGTGGTAGTAGTAAACCTAGTGTTTGTGGTAATAGTAGGCGTAGTAGTAGTGGTAATAATAGACCTAGTAGTAATGGTAATAGTAGGCCTAATAGTAGTGGTAATAGTAGGTGTAGTAGTAGTGGTAATAATAGGCCTAGTTGTAGTGGTAATAGTAGGCCTAGTATTAGTGGTAGTAGTAAACCTAATTTTTGTGGTAATAGTAGACCTAGTAGTAGTGGTACTAATAGGCCTAGTATTAGTGGTAGTAGTAGGGCTAGTTTTTGTGGCAGTAGTAGGCCTAGTAGTAGTGGTACTAATAGGCCTAGTAGTAGTGGTAATAGTAGGCCTAGTATTAGTGTTAGTAGTAGGGCTAGTTTTTGTGGTAATTGTAGGCCTAATAGTGGTAATAATAGGCCTAATAGTGTCGTAATAGTAGGCCTAGTTTTGTTGGTATTAGTAGGCCTATTTTTGTTGGTATTAGTAGGCCTAGTAGTAGTGAGACCTAGTTAGTAGTAGTTGTAATAATAGACCTAGTAGTAGTGTTAATATTAGGCCTAGTAGTAGTGGTCATAGTAGACCTAGTAGTAGTGGTAATAATAGGCCTAGCTAGGCCATCAGCTATATTTTCACTAATTTTTTTGCATTTAATAAAACCAAAAACTAGAAGTACTTACTGTACAATACGGAAATTACATGATTAATTCATTTATTGTGAAACAAAACTGTTTTAGACAGATATAGTCTGAGGATTTTCTTATGCACTCTGCTATTATAATCCACTGTAATGTGATGACACCTAACCCTTACATACATTTTTCAAATCAACCTTATAAACCTGATTAATGTGTTTCTGGAAAAACTTTATCCAATAAATATTCCGACATTCTGTAAACACATTCAAAGGAGGAACTGCATTTGGAACATTCTTCCAAATATTAAGATATGCATGCTTTCCTGGGTATCCTACAATAGTAGCTATGTTCGGAAAATTATTTGCGGCGCAGTATTTCACCATTTTCTTATTATTTCCCTTCAAGTGTATTTATATTTATTCGTACTCCTCAATAAGCATGAACTGCTTGTACTCCTGGCGAAGCATCAACTCCCTTTAATGGCGGCCGAACAGCGGTTCAATTTTGTACTCGAAACTAGCGCCGTTGGTGTCTCTAGTTATATATTACAAACCCTTTGGACCCAGTACTATTCCCTCCAACATAAAAAAATAAGAAAATAAAAAAAAATAAATAATAATAATAATAATAATAATAATAATAATAATAATAATAATAATAATAATAATAATAATAAAGAACATCAGGAGGCAATATGCAAGAAAAAATTAAACTTTCAATTCATTTTAATACAATAAATATCTATTGGACAATTTTTTTCCAGTTTGAAATCTTTACTGAGAACATGGAATAACCAGAGCCTTGAATAACCTTTTCTCCTGCCTTCTGGATATCCATTTCCTTTCCCAGTCTCTCTTTGTTTGTTTTTGTTTTTTTTTTCTTCTCATTAGTGCAAGCTAACAAAACACTTGAAGCTGCAGAAGCTAAAACAGCTACATTTTTTATTAAAATCCATTCTGTTCATTTAAAAGGCTCACCACATCACTCACACGTTGCTCGAGCTCAACAACTAGCCTCGAGTAGCAGACGAGAAATCTGCCAAGAGTGAACGGTGATACTACATTTATCCGACAGAAAGCGCTTGATATAGGACGTTGCTTGACAACTTGCGTCGACTTGTGGACGAAAAATCTGCCAAGTGTAAACGGTGATGCTACATATAGTCGACAGAAAGCGCTTGATGTTGCGCGACAACAGAGCAGTGTATATTGGAGAGTACCGCATTCTTTTGATCCGGCAAATGCCGACGCGGCGGCCATATTTACTCCTGCGGAGAGACTGTACAACGCAAGACTTGCGTAGGAACATAGGTTTCTAGTGTGATATTTCATCGTTATCTTGAAGAATGCCGTGTTGTTGTGCAGTTAATCAATGTGTAATCAACTGTTATTATACAAAATTAGCATTAAGTCACAAACAAGACGAGGAATATACTTCTATCATTTATTTTCTCAACGACATAATATTTTCACTGCGGGCTAAAGCAAGGAGATGCACTGTCACATTTACTTCTTAACTTCGCTCTAGAATATGCCATTAGGACAGTTCAGGATAACAGACAGGGTTTGGAATGGAACGGGTTACAGCCGCTTGTCTATGCAGATGACATGAATATGCTAGGAGAAAATCCACAAACTAATTAGGGAAAACACGGAAATTTTACTTCAAGCAAGTAAAGCGAAAGGTTTGGAAGTTAATCCCGAAAAGACAAAGTATATGATTATGTCTCGTGACCAGAATATTATACGAACTGGAAAGATAAAAATTGGAAATTTATCCTTCGAAGAGGTAGAAAAATTCATATATCTTGGAGCATCAGTAACAAATATAAATGACACTCGGGAGGAAATGATACGAAAAATAAATACGGGATCTGTTATGTATGGTTGTGAAACTTGGACTCTCACTTTGAGAGAGGAACAGGATTAACCCTTCGCTGGGCATGTGAGGTCTTTTGAGATCCCCATGACCCATTTGCCAATACACGTAACATTTTTAACGTATCCAGCGGAGGGTTAAGAATGCATGAGAATAAGGTAATTAGGAAAATATTTGGGACTAAGAGGGATGAAATCACAGGAGAATGGAGAAAGTTATACAACCCATTATATTCTTCACCTGACATAATTAGGAACATTAAATCCAGACGTTTGAGATGGACAGAAATTGTAGCACGTATGGGCGAATCCAGAAATGCACATAGAGTGTTAGTTGGGAAGCCGGAGGTAAACAGACCTTTGGGAAGGCCGTAAATGAGAGGATAATATTAAAATGGATTTGAGGGAGGTGGGATATGATGATAGGAACTGGATTAATCTTGCACAGGATAGGGATCGATGGCGGGCTTGTGTGAGGGCGGGAATGAACCTTCGGGTTCCTTAAAAGCCATAAGTAATGACAAAATATTTATAATTCAAAACATCAATGTTGGCAAAAGGGGACGTTGGAAGCGATCCCAAACTGGTATAATATTGGTAACAAAAACAGTTCTTGATTTTCATGAAAACTGTCTTAATAAAGCGAACTTCAAATATCTTATGCCAGACAGATGGATCCAGGATGCATTAGAAAATTTATTTTCTACTGTCCGTTCCATAAATCGAATCCCGGTTGCAAAATAATTCAAAACTGCATTGCGATTTCTCAGTTTTTCTAAAAAAAAAAAACGAAGCATTAAAATTACGCAGTTTGCGATTCTGAACAATTAATTGAGTTTCTAGATACAGATATAAGTAAATCCGAAACAGAAAGGTATAGTGAAGATGAATGTTAGTAAAAGGAAATTGATATAGGCTAAATTGTAATTTAACTGAAAATATAAATAGTGACTTGAGTGAACAACAAGCTCTTTACTATTTGTTGGGAACAGTTTTGTTCAAAATAAAACAAAATAAGTTATATAGTATTTGTGAAAATTGTTTTTCATCTCTAATAACTTATAATAGGAATGAATCTAAGTTATAAATTTTATTAGCACATTAGTGACTCTCAAGTCTTATAAGGTAATGTCACTTCTATACCATTGTAAATTCGTATTTGATATAATTATAATGCAGAAAAATGTGAAACGTTGGTAGAAAATGAGTTGAAATTAAAGGATTTAAAGTCTTTATTCATTAACACTTCAACTCATACGTTCCCAACTTGTCATAACATTTTTGAAAACGTCTTATCACTGTATTTTAGGACTAGAATATATTTATGTTAAGAAAAATGTCTGTTATAGCAAATGCACTACAACAATCTGCTAAATGTGGCAGTCGAAATGTTGGTATGAGAATTGCAGTAGAAACTTGCTGATGTTATCCCTATTGAAATGGACATAACATAAATAATAAAGTGTTATCTCTAATCAGTCTTTTCACTATGACAGTAATGTTTGTTAATCCTCGTCTCCTGTATTCAATAAACCACAACAACATGTACGATATCGGCTTTAATGACCTTCCTTCTAGCATTACTGCTTATGCTTCTGTGCCGAGCTAGGAGTAAATATGGCCGCCGCCGCCGAGAATGCTGTACTCTCTAATATACACTGCTCTGCGCGACAAATAGCAAGTGTAAATAGGGTCTTAACTCAGCGTTCTTGAAAGAGCGGGTGGATGGGAGTGGTGTCATTTGTCGACTGGGACAAACAAGGCTCAGTCAATGGCCGGCCGGTTTCGTGTCGGAGGTAGGATATAAGAGTGGGGGAAAAACGTCTCGGATCTTCTCGTGAAATGCAAACTTGTAGAAATGATACCCCTCTAGTTTGGGAGACTTCCTTGGACTTCTGGATTGTATCATCTATTTTAATGAAGTTTTGTGCTAATATATTGTGGACCAGGTTGAGGTAATGTCGGTTATTATAACAAATATCTTATGGTCGTAAAGCTGTCGGTTATTATAAGAAATGGGAAAACTCAAACCTGGCGACAATCCCGAGTCAGGTCAGTCATAAATACATGTTATGCTCCCAGCTTCTGACAAAGCGGCAGGCACTGAAGTAATAAAATATAATCTTCCGAAAGGCCTGGGTATGGTACACAAAACATATGGAAAGTGTTACAAAGAAACCTCACAATAGCCAGCTGAGTAAATAAATTACATTTAATTTCTTTGACGATATAAAATTTGTGGCATGTAATACAGAATAAACAAATATAATCTTACTTAAAATCGACAATCTTATTACTTTAATTTTAATTTAATTTTACTAATTTCTTGCAATAATAGGTAGAAGTTCGCGTCACACCTTTCACCTTTGGAGGCACACCAGTGTGCCGCGTCACGCCGGTTGCTGAACACTGTGTTACAGCATTATAATACACATATTTACAATGAATTTATACAGTTAACCACATATAGAAAATGTTATTTTACATTGCACTACTTTCCCCTGCTTCATGGTTGCACTTGTTGCAATGAACACCAATAACTTAGGGCCTATATTTCATCAGGGAACGAGAGATGAAACTCTTACTATATTCAGTTAGGCAATGTTTTTCCTGCGAAAAATGTCTCTCTATAAAGCATGATGTGGCAAGGCGAATTAAAAATGAAGCGGTCAGTGGAATAAGGGACGAAGTCCAAGTTTTGCCGAAAATGTTTTTTTGAGTGCAATTTACTCTTAAAGGATAGGCGCACATTATACACTATTAAAATGACCGATATCCATGCCCGTTATTATATTACAGCGGCTTAAAAATTTAAATCCATGGAACAAGGTCCGATGTCCGGGACTTCGGACATTATTGTATTGGCTGAGCTACGAGTATGATTCGGAGAGTGTCTCATAGAGGCGCTGCAGGTGGAAACGTGGATATCCCAAGTGAATGGATTGAACTTGTTAAACGTCACTTCCAAGTTTTTTAAATGGCACACACTGTTTTCAAAGACTTTGATGGACATTTAACACAGTTTTTCAAGAAAAGCGCATCTCAAAATGATGAAGTGTTTCAGGTATCAAAATACAAGATTTTCCCATACCATCATTTGCACAAACACCAGGTAGAGGTCGTAAAGTAATGAACGGAATGGTCATGAGCAACTTCCGTCTCCTTAAGAATAACGTGACTCCCAACCTCAATGTACCACAGGACCACAGCTGTATCACGGGCCGTTAAAAGTGCAAAGATCGTGATATATCTATTCACTCATTCATTCGTTGTGTTCTGCCCAAGAGCAGGTCTTTCACTGCAAACCCAGCATTCTCCAGTCTTTCCTATTTTCTGCCTTCCTCTTTGTCTCTTCATATGACCCATATATCTTAATGTCGTCTATCATCTGATATCTTCTTCTGCCTCAAACTCTTCTCCCGTTCACCATTCCTTCCAGAGCATCTTTCAGAAGGCAGTTTCTTCTCAACCAGTGAACTAGCCAATTACTTTTTCTCTTTCTGATCAGTTTCAGCATCATTCTTTCTTCACTCATTATTTCCAAAACAGCTTCGTTTCTTAATCTCTCTATCCATTTCACATGCTCCATCCTTTTCCATATCCCAATGCTTCTAGTCGCTTCTCTTGACTTCGTCGTAATGTCAATGTTTCTGCCCCATACAATGCTTCACTCCACACAAAGCACTTCACTAGTCTCTTCCTTAGTTCTTTCTCCAGAGGTTCGCAGAAGATGCTCTTTTTTCCATAAAAAGCTTTCTTTGCCATTGCTAATCTCCTTTTGACTTTTTGGGAGCAGCTCATGTTACTGCTTATAGTACATTCCAAGTATCTGAAGTGGACACTTGTTCTACTGCCTCATTTAGAATTCGGAAGTTTACCTTCTTTACTTTTCTTCATATGACCATGGTCTTCGTCTTGTTGGCATTTATCTTCATCACATACTGCTCACAGCTGTCATTTAGCTCCAGCAGCATATCCCTTAGTATCATCTTCTCTTCTGCTAACTTATACACTTTATTCTTTTTCCTCCTACTATCACTCCTCCCATTTATGAATCTAAACTCCTGAAATATCTATGAGAGAATGCACAGCAGTACTTGCAGAGTATTAAGGGTGAGGAAGGTAGCAGAACTCTGAATGTTGGCAGTGACTAAGGACAGAAGGCAGTTTCTCATTACACTGAAATAGTTTCTTTATTGTAAGTATTATTATTATTATTATTATTATTATTATTATTATTATTATTATTATTATTATTATTATTCATATTGGTGTCATATCCTTCTTTTTTTCTAGACAGCTCAAGTGATGTGTGTATTCTGAAAATACAACTCATTCAATAAATAAAATTCACTATTTCAGATTATTGTGCTTGACTTTTACACTTGCGTGGTAAAACAATGTAATAAGGACCGAAGTCCACCACTTATCATCCTATTTATTACCCATACTATTAAATTCATACGCGATTGTACATTATCAGTCAGAGTGGTTCACTATGACCTACAACTGCGCAAATTTTTGTTAGTGTTGATCTAATGATTTAGGAGATGTGATGGTTTTTTCGTCTCCTGAAAAATTTACTTCTCTGGACTTCGGTCCTTATTCCACTAACCGATTCAAATGTGATAAGTTACCCATAGATCATTATTTTAATCTATTTCATTACGAAATATTCAATATAAATTCTTAAAATTACAGAATAAAAAAATATAAAATCAAGGAAACTAGATTTACGGGTATAATAAAAGTATTCTCCTCTCGCTAAAATTGTCCGTAGAGGAGTGTTGAGATTCGAACTCTTCACCAAATAACTGCAGCTTCAAATGCCGAGACTTATTTGCTTTCTGCATAAGCTATTATCTTACCGACCTTTTGGTATAAAGATGAATAAATGCTACAAAAGTCTGTAAAGAAGTACGGAAGAATGAGAAGAATTATAGTGGGAAATAAAGAAATGCTGTACATAGCGGAGATGCACAAATAAAGGAATGAAAATAGTGGATGGATGTGAAAAACTACGAGAAGAAATTTAAAAATGTGCCAGCAACTAGAAGTACGGGAGTAAGCAAAGAACTGCTGAAGAATAATAAATAAATGCTACCAAATCACGTCCACTACTAGTGAATTGTGAGCTTAAAGTCAGTGTACCTAAAGCCTTGTTCCCTTGGCGTGTGACTTGGCAAACCTCGAGTTGCTCGATGTTCGTACTTGCGGACTTGCCGGTCGAATTTCGACCACGATCCGTTCCCACGGCGCATGGCTTGGCAAATCTGGAGTAGTCTCGAGTAAACCACTTTTCGTCAATACACCATTGCCAGACGTTCAATTTCATTTGTTTCGTTGTTCTTCAATTTATATATATATATATATATATATATATATATATATATATATATATATATATAGGGTACACTAGGGTCTGTTGGACAGTCGGGCATGTTGGACACTGTACTTTAACGTGTTACCACGCCACTTGTGGGCACCACATTCAGCTAGAATTCAATGAAGGAAGTAGGCACGAGTGGGGCTACTTCCGTCATTGACTTCTAGCAGAATGTGGTGCCCACAAGTGGCGTGGTAACACGTTAAAGTACAGAGTGTCCAACATGCCCGACTGTCCAACAGACCCTATTTTACCCTATATATATATATATATATATATATATATATATATATATATTGGTTAAAGGAAATAATTTCCAATAAAATCAATAAAGTTTATGAATCGGACAGTGACGAGAAAGTAGCATGTGCCGCAGCGGTTTGTGTACTGTTGATTGTTGAGTTTTTGAAGAGAAAAATGGTGAAACGCTAAAGTCGTTGGTGGATGGTGTCATTCAATAAAAGTCGAAGAAGGCAATTATAATAATACCGAAACTAATGAAATTAATATAAGATTTAATTAAATCCTTTTAAACAAACTGCAGTCAAACTGTAAGGCCATAACACAAGAGCTCCAAAAGAAGTAAAGGTAAGCGTTACCTACTTAGTATAAAAGAATAAACTTTTGTTTACAGAAATGTAAAAGTTTAATACTATTTTAAAGAACTACAATTGAAAAGTGATCAGTGTTGTTATTATTATGAAGTAATATATTACTGGGAAGTTAAAATAAGTATCATTTTTAAAACTCGGCAGTAAAATAATCATAAACATTTACGAAAAATAAGTTGGTGTTACTCACTATTAGCAATGAAATAATGAAATTCAATATTGTCTTCGCATAGGTAGCCTAAATGAACTTAAATGACTTTCATTGCCAACTTCTTGTAAGTAGCTATCAGATTTTCTTTCTTCTCCTGTAGCTCTTTCAAAGAACAACTCAATACTTATCAAGAGGATTAAATAGTCCTCTTGATACTTAACTTATTTTTAATTCGTTTCCAAGCATCATAAACCTGGTTCATATCTTTATGGTGTTGATTTTTTGGATTCCGTATAACAAGTCCAAAAACTCCATAATCACTTCATTACTCCACACCATAATGAACTACTTAAAACTGCGAAACTACTTGAAAACTGTGATGTGAAAACTGTGCAACTACACTTCACAATCTCGCTACACAATCTACAACAGGTCGTGGGAACGGGTGCACAATCTGTACTCAGGCTTGTCATCCGTCGGTCCACAAGCCTTTGATGTCCGAGCATTTACCAACATTTCATGGGAAAGTTCGTACTACTCCGAGTCACCTTGAGCAAGAATGAATCTTTACGTTCCCATGGCGCGAGGTATGACAAATTTCAGACCAGACTCGCCAAGCCACACGCCATGGAAACAAGCCTTGAGAGGACAACGCCACTCACAATTGTGACGTCATTAAAGCACTCTGTGTAGTAAATTTGTATTCCCTCAATACGCACCCCATTTGCGCTCTTTAGTGTTGAACTGATGACTGATGACCAAAGCTCGGAACTTGGGGACTTGTGTCGTGCTCATGAATAAGATGACAGGTACAACGTACACAAAGCTCACGCTGCAAGTGCTCAGGCCCTGGGCCTCAGGGACAATCATATAGTGGCTGTGCGTCAATAAGAGCACAAGAGCACCTGAACACCTTGTTTCCATTAATGCACGACTAGTTTCATTATTTAATACCGTATTGACGTAGTGGGGATATATAATATCAGAATCGAGTATTTTAAATTTCCCGCATCTTGCATAAACTTCTTATGTAAACTTGGTAACATACGTTCACGTACAAGGCGTGCTCTTTTCAAGAAGGTTACAGGAATTTCACGCATGCGCGGGAGAAAATTGTCTTTCGCTGGCCGCTTATGTCTCGTCAAGAGCGCAAAGCGTTAAGTGAACTGTGAATCTATCCTACAGATGTCAGGTGCATCGTTGCCTATCGTTCACGTGCTGTATCTCGAGGAGGAAATTGAATAGTCTGTATTTTAGCCTGTAGGTGTCAGCATTTATCACTGTCGGAAAGTTTACTTTGTGTGGATGTGTGTACAGTGCTGCTACGAGAGTGTAGTTTGTGAATTACTGTACTTCAGTGTTAGTATAATAGCCAAAGAGTTTGTAATATTACAAACTCTTTGATAATAGCATAGTATGGCTTTCAAACACGTGCTGGCTGAATATGATAGTAGGCCTAGTATGAATTTTAATATCTGTGTGGTGGTGTATATTATTTAAGAATAATATTTACTGGCATGTATTTATAGTAATAAATCTATGCGCAGGGGATTAAGTACTGGTATAGGCTATAGTGTATCAGTGAGTTGTGAACCAACTCTTTTGTAAATACGGCACTGTGGTATGTACTAATTTTTAACAAACGTAAACAATAAACTCTGTTCGAGCAATTTTGAACAGTAAAGATCTGGATGAACTGGCTACCAGGAAAAATTGTAAATAAAAAGACTGGGTTTCATTATTATTATTATTATTATTATTATTATTATTATTATTATTATTATTATTATATGTTTTGAATTTATATAGGGTAAATTAGGGTCTGTTGGACAGTCGGGCATGTTGGACACTTTGTACTTTAACGTGTTACCTCGCCACTTGCGGGCACCACATTCTGCTAGAAGTCATTGACTGAAGTAGTCCCACTCGTGGCTACTTCCTTCATTGACTTCTAGCAGAATGTGGTGCCCACAAGTGGCGAGGTAACACGTTAAAGTACAGAGTGTCCAACATGCCCGACTGTCCAACAGACCCTAATTTACCCTATTTTTTTAATAGTGAGACATTGGAATTATGACATTTCATATTGGGCTAAACGTACGATTTCAAATTGTCTTCGATTTTGGAACACAAAATTGTGAACACACATAATATTTTATTACGAGCCGCCATTGCAGTCATATGTACTAAGACATTGGTCAAATCGAATGACAGGAAGATGGACGATGAAACGTATCATGTCAAAGTCACTGACATTCAGAGAATTACAGGTAAACGTTCTGTTTGAGAAATTTGAATATTCGTATTATTATGATGTACAACCGGTAGCGGGAGGGTTCTGACGTCACGTTCCTCCCATAACTTCCGTCCCCTCTAGTACGATCACTATTTGACGGATTGTTTTTGCGATGTTTAACATGTCAACCTCAGTGAATACTCGTAAACGCCTATTGCAGGTAGATTGGGAAGAAAAATTCTTCTGTTGTGGTCATGGAGAAAACGTGATATGCTTAGTATGCAACAAAATCGTTATAGCAAAGCACAGAAGCAATATACACAGGCATTATAAACAATGTAATAAGAATCACGCTTAATAATTAAACTGTAAATATTACAGGTAAATAATCGTAGTTTGAAATTTAATACCTACACAATAATAATATTAGCTAGATTATTTTTCTGTTTTCAGAAATTTTTAAACAAAATTTCGTGTAACTTATATTTTCTATTTTCTTTTTTATTTCTCTCTATCTCAATTTATAGGGCAGAACGTACGGAGCAGCTTGAAAAATTAAAAGCAGAATGAAAGTAACCAGAATAGAGAGGAAGCGAATACCTTGACTCAAAAACAAAAATAAATTCTTGCCACTTACATAGGGGAGAATAGCCACCGATGAACCGTTGCTTTCAATGGACCGTTGTCATATTCTTGGTCATATTGACTGCTTATGCGTGAAACGTCATTTTAAGGCTTCTCCCACTTGTATGTCACTCCTGAGTTGTCTTTGGTGGCGACAGCAAACACGTGGACTGAACAAGCTCAGTTAGGTTTTTGCTATTTTTACTACAATTTAAACCCAGATATGCTTGAAATATTTTTGTTTTTGCAATTTTTGTGTACTTTACAAATCACATTTAATGCTGTATATAATTGAAGTACATGTATGGTGTCGAGACATTCTAGTTGTAAATGGTTGAGCTAGAAACGGGTGTCCTTTTAAAAGGACAATAGGCATATGAGCATACATTTTGAGGAAGAATAATTGTATAAATTTTTATTCTTACATTAAAGGAAACTGTCATTATTGTAATTTACAATTACTATTATTAACAAATTATTACGTTGTTATTTTATTATTGTATCTTTATTATTATTATTATTATTATTATTATTATTAGTTTACTAATATTATTCTGAAGAGCGATGCATTGTGACTACATTCATTTTAACTCTAGAATGCTATCGTCATTGAGTAGTACTGTATTGCTATTGAGACCTAAAAATGACGTAATAGGCGAAAAGAGTGTTGAATTTTGCAATATATATATATATATATATATATATATATATATATATATATATATATATATATATATATATATCACTGTAGGTATGTTAACAGAAAACCACAATTCAAGTCACACAGAGTTTGTGTGCATTCAAAGTTGGGTTTCTGGCGTCTTGCCATTCCACTTGACGTGTGTGGATATAAAGGGAAAAGTTGAGATGGTGTCGGATGTAGTTCTTGGATAGCTTAGTCGGGAGAGCGTTGGTGCGCTGAGCCAAAGATCCCGGGATCGTTATCTGACCCCGGAAATTTTTTCCCTGGAAATTATTCAGCTCTTGCGGTGTTCGCAAAAACATTGCTATGACCTTGTGTCTGCTCTTAACACGCAACATTCACCCCATTCCTAAACCCTCCCCCTAATCTTCAACAAGGCTATGCTGAAATATTTCTGATCCTGCTGCAAGCTGTGAACCTGATAGTTTAGTAGGTGTTACATCACGTTTGTCCCCTGAATCCTCGTCTTTTACGTCTTCACTGGCATTTGTAGACGGCATTATAGCGATATGCCTGTATTTCAGATGAAATTTCGCCCTAGCATAATTTTCAAAAGTAGATAGCATTTCATACAGGGAAAATCCGCTAAAATTTGAAAATGCGACCCAATTTCAAAATGTATGGGGATATTGCTACTGTCCTTTTAAAAGGACACATAAATTTTCGTCATTGTAATGTCGCAATGAATAGATATCTCGAACGTATTGTAGTTTCACGTAATATTTATGTTTATTAGGAGTCATTTGATCTATAACAATTTGTAAAATAATTTCGAACTGTAACAATCTTTAACTTCCATATCTGACTTGCGTTTCGAAGGCCATAGCTGAAATAAACGAACCACTCTCACGTCCACATCTCAAACTCAACAATGACCAGAACTCACATTACCATTGTTACCACACTTAGTAAGCCTCTAATTAAGACCTGTAATAGTGACATCTGTGAAAAAGCAAAGCGTTACCTGTAGAGAGGGTAATTTGAAACATTGACCACTGTCCTTTTAAAAGGACAATAGATATATCTGGGTTAAAGTAACTTTAAGTACAGAGCAAATTGACTTAATGACATTAAGTTATGAAATTATATATATAGCTGGAAGCAGTGCTCTGTCTGCTTCCTTTTTAGTTATATATTCATAAATTTTTATAACCTCTTCAGCGCTCTTGAAATGTGATTAGAAAATGGTTAAGTCGCTATGGATGGACCAGCTGGAGTTCCCATGATTGGACTGCATATTAAAATGAATCATTCATGGAAACCAATTCCCTTTAGGAAGCAATCAGATTCAAGACTCCTGATTTTGTTTCATGTATGAAGAAACCATCGAGGAAAATATGATTCAGTGTATGTCTTCCAGGAAATGGGTACATGAAGTTTCTGCAAATGTTAAACGGAAACAAAAGAAATGCTTTGCGTGGCATGTGTGTCTTGAAAAGGAAGACTTTTTTTATCCACAGTATAAGAATAATCTCAGATTCCATAAAATAATTTCGTATGCACAATCACATCATTATTTTGCTGTCATGCAATTAAAAATTTTATGCTAACATTTTTAACTAATATTAGCTAATTTGAAATAGCCTAAAGCCCTAAAACTTTAATACATTGAACTGACAAGGACTGTGTTTTTCATGATTTTCAGTTTCAAAATAGGATTACAATTGGATTAAAAGTAACTTCAACATCCATTAATCGAATCTATGTTTCCTCATTGTTATGATTTGTCATTGGTGACATTATTTTTAGATATTTTTTAAATTTTTCTTTTGATCTATTCATGGGAACATGGTGGTCCATTCATAGAACCCTGTCGTCTTCATCGAACCAATAGCCGAATTTTAAACGAGCTAATCTTTAAATATATAAATAGGATGTAGCCATGAAACTTCTTTTTATCATTTCTTATTAGTTATTGTAATTTTTCAAGCTTATAAATGGAATTTTAAGACATTACCTTTGTTGGATAAAATAAGAAATCGTTAGCTGGTCCATTGATGGCTACTTTCCCCTCGTTGCATGGGAATTTGAAAAATCATTGAAAACTTTTAGCGACGGAGAATTTGTTAAAAAATGTTTAATAAGTGTGGCGAGTGTTATGTCTCCTGAACAAAAGGAACAATATAAAAACATTAGTTTGTCTCATCCTACTATAGAGAGAAGAATAGAAGATGTTTCATATCTAGTGGATGAGCAACTAAAACCTAATATTTCCCAATTCATAGCGTATTCATTTGCTTTAGATGAAAGTTCGGACATTACTGGTACTGCACTTTTTGGTGGTGTTTAACCTATTCGAGGAGTGAAAGATAACTTATCAGTTCAGGAATATCTGCTTGATTTGATTCCTATAAAAGAGAGAACAACTGAAAATGATCTTAAAAGTAAATGTGAACGATTGGAGGGTATATAAATATATACATGTGTGTTGTCAGTCAAAATATACCCGCCTTAAGTTGTTTGCTTGCAGAATTGCTTCTATGTTTTGGGTCAACTTACATTTGTGATCAATTCTTTTCACAAATGAAACATGTGAAATCTAAATTCAGACCCCAAATAAGTGATGAAAATCTTGTTTCGCAACTAAAATTAGCCCTGACTTAAACTGCTCCAGACTTCATAAATTTGCTCAGTCAGCATGGATCTTAAGGTAATTATCATTTATTTCTATATAAACTTCATGTAATAAAATGTGTACAATTAATTTTAATTGTAACACATTGATGAAAGCATGTTCAACACACAGCAGATGTAATGTGTGCTCATACCTTATATAATGTTTCTGCTATAGTTCGCCACTGCACATGAAAGGGGTAAAGTACATTCGCCTACCACACAAACTCTCCTCTGTGTGGCGGGTAGTATTTCAAGATCTGCGCACCACTGTTAAAGTATAACCATCTGCTTCTGATTCATTCTTTGGATTGCAATGTACACGGCACCTCTGTGACTCATGTTACTCAACAACAGTTGCGCTTTGCATTCCTTCTCAAATCTTTCTAGCGAGAGGACGTTTTCCGAGGAAATATCAGCGGTCAAAGCCGAACCAATCCTTCATATTTGTGAATGTAAGTAATGGATTTAGCTACGATATTCACTTTACTATTATGTAAGTTTTACGAAATGTAATATAAGAGGCCTATCGTTTAAAATGCAGGCTAAAAGGAAATACTTGAATAAATGCGTTGGAAATTTTACTGTAGGCCTAAGTTAATTTCATTCACATTAGACACTATATATTTTTGTACAGAAAAATCAATGATTTGTAAAATTAAAATGCATCTGCTAATCTCACTGTTCCGTTCTTGAAGACTGAGACATCGTAACAAACTCTGAGGATTCATAATGTCCGCATTTACTTAGATCGTTGAATGAAGTTTCCGAGGAATAATTCTCCTAATGATTTTATGATTTGTTTTATTATATAAGAAGTTTCATAGCGGCATAATTATTATGATCCGTATTAAATTCATCTTCTTAATTTATTTATAATGTTATTTCGTTTACAAAACGTATGACTTTATGAGATTGTGCAATATATGTAATCTTCACTCCTAATCAATTGCAATTGAAGACTGTAATCCCAAATCTCTTTCAATCCATTTTATGAATGAAATGGACTAAGTTTTTTATTCACCGGTGTACGAACTGAGCGAATTTTCAAGTGAAATGCGCAATAACATAAACTTTTAGACAAGGATTAGCGTCGTATTGAAAGAAGAGATGCTTAAAGTATGATAATAGTGTTAAAAAATCATATATATGTATAAATCATAAAAAAGGTGAAATGGACTGAGCGAGTTTTGGGATCACCCTCTTCAACTACAGATTGTGGTCTAATTGTAGATGAAAAGAGAATTCCTTGAGAAATCTCGCCCTAACCATGTACACTTGCACGTCAAATGATTAGTAATAGTATTAAAAATACACACAATCACTTTACTGTTTTGTCGTACGGACAAAATACTACAGGTATTACTGCATGGTCAGTCTGTAATGCAAACGTTTAAAATGCTTTATGTAGAAAAAGTAATAATAAATTTGAGAGAATATTTTCAATTTCTTTGACAGGAAAAATGCAATTTATGTTATTGCAAGTGCTTAGTTCCCTTTTTCTGCAATTCATGTAGCTACTGAAGTCAATTAAGTGACGAAGGTAGTAAAATTATTTCCCATATACAATTTCTCGGTAACAATTGTTCTGTACCATGGACAGCTAGAAGGTGAATGATCTCCACCAAGGCAGGTATATCTCTTAGGAAGGCCGTCGGGGGTATGAAAATGACGACCCATCCTGAGTTTACTAGGCAAGATGATACTGTGGTGATTTGCCATCGCTTTTCGCACAATAATAATGAAAAACATCACAGAACATCCAGCCCCATGGATGGAAAAAAATGTCCTCCATTGCCATGCCGGGAATTGAACAACACGCTCCGCACATAACCATCGCAATGTCGGATATTCTGTACCATAATATTTGCATTTTAACATCTGTGGTGTAAAATAATTAACACCATTATTCTGAAACGTCAAATTGACATTCTATTTTTATTTGCAAATTCCTTTCAAAATAAAATTTAATACTGTGCATCACTAGATCTCGCTGAAGAGTTAAGAGCATTGAAGTCACAATATCATCAATTACTTCAGTTTCCACTTTTTTATTTAAAAAAATAAAATAAAAATCCTATTGAGTCGCAGTACATTTGTTTCTGGTTCAATGTTTCAATCATATGTAACTATGACATGCTTACTGATACAAAATTATCATTTTAATTCTAGGATAATTGTGTTATTTCATCTCGAGTGTAGTTACCGAGAGGAAGACTCCTCGCTGGCACTCTAGAAATTCTCCATCAGAGACACAAAACCGCGAATTGATCAGATCTGGTAAGTGAGTAGGCCTATCGGAATTATATTATGTAGCCTATTACGATTAATGCGCCTAGTTTCCTAAATCGTACCTATAGGTTGCTTAAATCGTACCCATTTGTAAAATACACAATTTTCACAATAAGAACTTCATAAAAATAACATATTTCATTATATTATAATTTAATATGGAATTTTATTAATACAGATGAGAAACAGAGATGTTTTAAGAAACAGAGATTTTTGTAATATATAAATCTTAAACATTAACAAGAACTAGTAAAACGAAAACACGAAGGGTCACTTAAGATTCAACCTTATTTAACACAAATGAAAGATACCTACTTGTCAGATACTGTCGTTACAAATGTCACAGACAAAATGAGAATGTTCTTGAGCCGTAGAAACTCCTGCACATGTCTCATGCACATTGATTGCACACAGAGCAAGGAATCATATCTTCAAAGACTGCTTCTTCACAGATAAAATAAAACCAGCCCTCTTCTTTTACATCAACATCAATCATTTTATATGCTTTTTTTGTTATTTTTGATAGCTGATTTGTTTTTTTTTTTGTGTTTTTTTTCCTTGAAATCCTTCCTTTCGATTTCTTCTGCTGCAATTGATTCTTATAGGGACTTGAAGTTAGCACAACAGCTTACTGAGCACTAATTATTGTTCTCGTTTGAACTGAAATTTTTGGTTTAGGGAGAAACCCGTTCTGTCAACGTTAAATATGTACAAAGCGTCTATGAAGTACTTGTCGACTATCTTCTCCAAATAATCAAAAAACCCTTGAACATTAACTTTATTAAACCCTTTGGAACGAGCAATAGATATATTTTCCAGTTGCCGCAAGCTTAAATTTGGATGCCTCTTCATGAACCCATAATAGCACTTCTTTCTCGCCAGTCGTATTTCTTTATTCAACGGATTTGGAAAATGTGGGTTCGCTTCTAACACATCGAAGGCAAACTTCCTGACGTCTTTTATAGTAAGTCCAGAAAGATATTCTTCTAACATCAGAATATGTTAGACGAATTATTCCTCTTATATTTTGCGTGAAATAACTGTATTCCTCCCGTTGACGGATTCATTTGCAGGACGAATCAGACCTCTCTTCATCTTGTCCATCAAATGTCGCTTCAAAATCGATTTTGGGATTTCGTACTTACGGAAACATTCATTCAATCCCACTACTCCCGATCGAAATTCATCCACTGTCTTAAGTAAAACACTTCGTTTCGATTTTCTGTATTATCGTTTCATCGTTATTATTCTGAAATTTGAAAATATTATGCACCTAACGTTATTTGTTCACGTTGCCAAAATCGTACTGGTACAATATGAGCAAGGAATTCTATTTTAAAATAAACTGAATAATTGAAGGAGGTCCATACATTTAGCCTGATTCACGGGAATACAATTTTTTAATTGACAATGTCTATGAAACTATTATAAACATATCAGAAAAAGTTTGCACATTAATGGATCTTGTCCTAGTGTTTTGTGCTATGTAAGTTCTTATGATTTAAAATTCTCTTGTTAGCAAAAGGAAGGGACATTTCCACACTTTTTGCTGTCACTTTACAAATACCATAATTTCTAAAAAAAATAATAATAAGTCTCATTACTGTAAACTTTAATTCTATTTGTATCCAACATTATAACACACACTGTGAACTGCTATGAAGTGCACACAACCAATGATTACATTTACATTTCTTTTTAATTTTAGTACTATAAAGAACCTTCATCACATGGGGGTTCCATGAATAGGGGCTGTTTGTCATAATAACATAATTAGGCTACTCTTGCTCAATCTCTACGAACTGGAAAGGAAAATTTTTTTACCATTAGTTTTTCAGAAATTGTGGTTCTTATAAGGAAAAATATGCAAATTTTATTACATTGTTTTTTATAATTAATTCTAATGACAATAATAATAATCATAATAATAATAATAATAATAATAATAATAATAATTCTTATACCAAAAAAGCCATGGAATGTTCTATTAGTGTGCAAAATGTTTCTTAGCCTATCTGGGTGAAACAGTTCTACGAATATTGTTAATTAAGAAAACTGATAGCATACAGCTAGGGTGAAGTGCATGAGCCTTCTTAGGCCTACATAATGTGTACAATAACATAATTTTACGCAACTCGATGTAATAATATCCTCTCATTTCATTAAACCGGTCCTGAACACAAAGTCATTGTAACTAACTCTGGGAATATCTGTGGGAACATTCTAACTATTTCAATCGTTTCAAAAGGTCAGAAATAATATGGGAAAAAGATAATCGCGTGAATAACAAAAAATACCCGAAAGAATAAACTCGTATTAGTTGAGCGACATCCTCCAATCCCATCACAACCGACGGAAATGCATGTCTGACAGTTGGGAACAGAGATGGTAGCGACATCCACTCATTGCATACAGGAGTCCCCAGTCATTGACCAATGCCGAAATCATCTTAATACTGATCTCTCACCATTTCAATAAATCTTGTCCTGTTTGAACGGAGGGAGGTGAACTGCCAATAATGCCAGTGTCGTATTAGAATCCTGTCATACTACCTCTTACGGAGTCGTTGTCCCACATTACCAACTCACTGGGCGCACATTTTATTCTAGTTTATTTTTATTTAATGTGTTCATGATGAACAATACATAAATTATTATTATTATTATTATTATTATTATTATTATTATTATTATTATTATTATCTGCATTTGCTTAAGATCTAAAAGAAGGTAACAAAAAGCAATATTGATGATAAGAGACTGACTAGTGGTCAGTATTTACATAGAGTATAAACTGGTAAACAGACACAAAGAGGTCGATACATTACATCTACACATACACCCACACCCACTCACATACACAGAATTTTTATTATTACAATTACATTAAAGTCGATTGCAACCACGTTTTACACTCATATTAAGGGATGCTATGGGCCATTCATGCAGAAAACGTGAATAATACTGTAAAATGGAATATGCATTATACTGGAGAGTCATATCTGTGCTCTTGTTTCAGAGTCATGGCCCAAATACATATCCTCGTCATTTGCATGCTGCTGCTAACAGTGAAAGCATACCCATGGGGATATCTCTTTGATCTTGAAGACATAACATTTCACGAATACGGATGCCACAAAGGCTGCTGTTGGTCACAGTGTCGCGCCACGCAATTGGTGGGCGAATGGTGCTTCACAACACGAGGATGGTCACAGGATGGGAATTATGTACACTTAGCGGCAAAAAGAATGGGCCGGCCGACAATTTCTAAGTTCCAGAAACATACATTGCGCATGCTCGTCTCGTCAACTCTGTAGTTCACTAGGTAACACATAATTAAACCATTTAACCCTTTCCAGCCCAATGATTCCATATGGCATCATACACTTTACCTGCTCTGAGAATGCATGTAAAATGCCAAATGACTCCATATGTTATCATAGCCATATTCTTAGTTATTTTAAAGATAGCTGGCACCCCTGAAATCCCGAAACAAAACACTATCGGGCATCGTTTCTCCTTTATGTCAAAATATTTTTTTTTTTTTTAATTTTCAATTTAATTTGGGCTGGAAAGGGTTAAATTTGCTGTATTTTGTTTAAGAGTCTAAAATATGTAATAAAATCGAATGGCGGGTTGATTCTAGATACATCAGGGCCCTTGAAGAGTGAAATAGTAATACAATTGATAAATACAAAATAAACTGGAGCGAATATGAAGAGGAAAACCATGTATTATGCCGAAGCGATATAAACAGTTACAGTAGCGTAAGTTGTTATGGCGTTGGTATATTGAATAGGTTAGTAGCAGTAGTAGTAGTAGCTCAAGGTTCGAATCTCCCTAAATCTTTTTTTTTATTACAAACTTGCCATCATATGTCTCGCAAAGCTATAATTATGTGGCGATATCTCTTAGAATATGCCCAAACTCTAATAAATAATAAACCTCCCTCTCTCTTTCAAGCAATACTGCTTTCTGTTAATATAACGTTCTGTCTCGTCATTACGCTTGAAGATGGCACAGAAACAATAACTCATTGCCCTGATTCGCATAGGTTATTCTGCGTATGCTACTCTCCTACATGACTTCGACTGGAGAAATGTCATTTTCTCCGACCAGGTAATTGTCTCCAGTAACATTCTGTGTATGCTACTCTCCGACAGGACTTTGATTGGAGAAATGTCATTTTCTCCGACGAGGTAATTGTCTCCAATAGCAATGATAGTACTGCCCTAGTTTATTGTATGAATCACCACGATACGCTTCGCATGAGGGTCGCGTGTTGGGGGTGGATGTCATACGATGGGGCAGGACTTCTGGAACGCATCCACGATCTGTTTACGGCAGAAGCCTACGAACACATTTTGGCAAATGTAGTGATCCCTTCCGCCCGAAAACGATATCCAGAAGGATAATCATCCGATAGACTACACATCGCCAACCGGATTCAGAGATGGTTTACGAGGAGGCATGATGTCGACCCAGTCAACTGGCCTCCAAATTCACCAGATATGAATCCGTTTCAAAATTTGTGGGCTGCAGTCAAAAGGATCCTACGCTCTAATTGGGCAGAACAACCACCCGTTCGGACACCTGAGGAATTGTGGGACAGAGTTCTAGATGCGTGGGAGAAGATGGCCAAGAATTTAGACCTGTTCCATCATTTTGTGGTCTCCATGCCGCGCAGAATGAGGGCAGATGTTGACGCAGGTGGTTTGTGGACGAGATACTAGTCCCCACCACAGCCTTGTTTTGTTAATATATTAACAAATTGTTTGTTTTTGTTAATTTAATTATTTATTTGTGTTTGATATGCGTCCGTTTTTTTAGGATGTGAAACAAGTATTTTTGTTTATACAGACCAGGTCTCACCTACTAATAGCCCACAGGTGATGGCCAATAATATTTTTAAAAGGCAGGCATAACGAAATTTGTTAACAAATGCCTTTTCACATTTAAACTAATAAATTAAGTAAAAGTTAAAAAAAAAATAATAATAATTTTACCGTACCAGGAGGCGAACTCACAACCTCTGACACGGATGTTAGACTTCTTACCACGGGCCACACACTGCTCATAAGGTTTATTACATTATAGATGGATGACTTTCAATGAAGAGACACCACAGCAATGCCTTGCACTGGGTTACGTTTACACGAGTGAACCGAACCGCGCGATAGAACTTAGCATTTCTATCGACCAAGAGTCGGCCCATTCTTTTTGCCGCTAAGTGTAAGTTGCACTAAGAAGAAAGATTAGCCCTACGTCTACAAGTGGCGCTGTGCGGGAGCCTGTTCTCTGTGAGACGGAGACTGCAATGAAGTTCTTCTCCAATGACACTTTAACTTACAAACATTATATTCCGAGTTGAAGTAATAAAAGCTCATTAGATTAAAAAATGTACTTGTCAGAAAGTATAATATGAATTGTGTGTTAATTGCTTTTCACATAATTGCTATTACTTTCTCTCTCATATTTTAATAAAGATACAGTAATCTCTAATATGATTGATCTCGGTGAATTGAGTACACATTCAAAAGAAACTGGTGAATACCAAATGTCGTAACGTATTCATTATTTGATGGACTTCTCTTACAAATTCTGAATGACATTAGCAGGATTATATATTATCATTTTAGAAATATGATATAAATTAAGCAATCACCAAATAGAAGGTCAGATAATATTCTCAAGGTCTACACAGACAAATCAAATTTTCACAAGAAGATACGTAAATAACACCACAATTTCGAGGTCTGATCATTGCAAGCAGCTGGTGACTCATGACGAGGCTTTATTGAGCTTTCTGCCAGATGGTCAATTCTTTCTAGTGCGTGACATTAAACCTAAGTCTGGTGTTATCTATCGTAACAGAGACACATAATATTTAACACCAATATCAATTCCAATATTTCCTCCTTTTAAGAGGCTGCAAGTGATAAAGCTCGTATAAAAGGTTTATTCGGGTATACCAGGACTCTATAAAACATTACATGATATACAGATACATCATTTTATTTTTACTAACTCTTTTAATATTAACCTGGCTATACCTTTCTATTAACGATTGAAACAGGAAACACCGTTTGCTACCCCTTCCACGACTGGAGTTCGATGATACCGGCGTAAAATACAAATCACTTTACTAGGTACAGGAGGGAAGAAAAGTAGTTCATCCATTTATTTAAACTAGGAAATACCGCAATTTTGAGTTTGATAATTTTCATTAGGTTTTTGTTTAATCAAAATACAGTACTGTATTAACACTTAGTGTTTTTACTCACGAATTGAGCTATCCATTCGGACGTATTAATTCTGCAGTGTAGATTGTACTGTTACAGCACATTAGCGTACAATATATAGAATGAAGTTAAATTGAAAAATAATCATAATATGGATATTTAAACACATTTTTGAAAATGGTGGCCGTTCATTTCGATACAGGCTTCAGTTCTTTTGTGCATATTATCGCACTATAGACTATTGTGCCTAATTCCAATTACCAGTTTCGTCCTTCGTATGAGTAACTCATGTTGAAATAATTCCGTACCTACTCTATAAAAGAATACCTTACGTACTGTAAATTCAATCTTCACTTCTGCCCGATCCGAAAAGATAAAATTACTCAGAAATCCTATCTACTGTCCGTTCAAGTGGTTTTGTCGCAGGGTCGTAGAAAGGGGGGGATCACGTGACATTTAATTACTTAACGAGGCCCTTTTATTTAAGTTACTTTAAACACTTGTATAATATTACGTAGACGTCCAATTCCTAACAGAAATTAATGTTTTCAGAAAAGAGCTAAGATAGCCCAGCTACTAGACTTAACAGAGGTGCGAACAGAAGCAGGTGGGGGAAACCGGGATGCGACGTAGGCAAACGGACGACAGTACCTGTACGAAAATATGATTCAATATTGAAAGCTCTTTCGTCACTGGAAAACGCTAACGTATTTCTGGAACGTACTATACTCGCTAACTCAGTACTGCTTACGCGCCCTCGGCTCTGTGTCGTGAACGGTTGGAAGTTTACTAGTAGAAGGGGTGGGAGTGAAGTACATTCAAAAACTCAGGTACAATAAAAATTGAAGTAAAAATAAAATGATGTCCCTGTACATAACTTACTCTCGTCAAAATTAATCCCGATTAGAGGTGATTCTCATGTATTACTTTATGATTGTAGTGAGGAACTGCACCTTAAAAGTGATTTCACCTCACAAAAGGAATTCTTTAAATTACAAAACTTTCAAATCCAGGAACATCTTAATTATTTCTTGAGGCATTATATGTCCGAATTTCTTAAGAACAATAACAAGAGAAAGTGTATCCCATGCTGTAAAGATTAAAAAGTTAGAAAATTTAATCTTTACAGCAAGGGATATATATCTTGCAGTCCAAAAGTTCCCAGGCAATTTCATGAATATTAATGAACACACTTTGAGACTACTGGACTGTACCCGAGCACGAGCATATGCTCATTTCGGGTATCTATTCATATGTATTGATTTCAAATGTAAATTGTAAATAAATGTAAATTGTAAACATAGGAAGCAAGCAAGTGAATCGAAAATTTTCAGATGATGTACAGCATAAAGAACAACTACGACCGTCATGTCAATGTTTAAGTGGTATCGGGGACGACAAATTGTGGAAGCCATTCTAACTGCACAACACTCCATACCTGCTAGATGATTAAAAACGATGCATCAAATTATGTTTGTAGAAAACTCCAAACTTTTACTCATAAAGAACGGTACAGGTAACTAAGAATATATCTACAGACCTGCTAGATAGTGAAATACCGGATTTTCTTGTGAAATTATGATGTGCGTGTCTAATCTATCGAAACATTCTATAGAGACCATTCAAAATGTGTCAAACATTCGTTGAAGCAAGACTGAACAAATGCAAAAATTTTCACATACTGATTTACTCCAAAATAATTTGCTATGATATGTCCGGTTTATCTTTTGCTACTGAATAGACATTTTTCAAATTCAGCTATTAAGAAAATAGAAGAGAGAAGTGATATTTACAATTAATGTGAGCACTAGAACTGCTTATTTTAGTGATTATTCAGCACTGTCTTGTTCATTAAGTTCTATCAGAGTGCTTTAAATCATGTGATATCTTATGTCTTTTGAAAAATGCAGTGTAATATGTAATTTAAATATTGTAGAATAAAGTGCTTGCAAGCATTATGCAGCAGGGAATATGTTGCTTTTACTTTAGTATGTGACTCCCACTGGTGAAAAGAATTTGTATAATTACCTTCCACTAAAATATGTTCAAAAGTTTCAGTCCTGAAAACAATTTCTCCGTTAATATCGTCTACTTTTCTACACCACTTAATAGAGTGGTTCGTGATCTTTTTTTTTCTTTACTAGATTTATCTCAGTTCTTCTCCCAAATCTGATTTATATCCTTAACTTGTGATCAATTCGAATCCATTGTCCCCATGTCATTAGATTGTTTAAACCCCAGTCCATTTTACCAGGTTTATGTGTTGCCAATGACCATTATATATATATATATATATATATATATATATATATATATATATATATATATATATATACATAGGGACAATGGATTCGAATTGATCACAAGTTAAGGATATAAAATCAGTTTGGGGAGAAGAATTGAGATAAATCTAGTAAAGAACAAAAGATCACGAACCATTCTATTAAGTAGAAAAGTAGACGATATTAACGGAGAAATTGTTTTCAGAACTGAAACTTTTGAAAATATTTCATTGGAAGGTAATTATACGAATTCTTTTCACCAATGGGAGTCATATATATACACACACAGTAGCGCTCAAAATTATTTTGTAGTTAAGGTTTTATATTGTCAGTACTGTTTGAATGCAGTTAAAACAACGCAAACACACAGCTGTGTCATTCTATGGCCCGGTTTCTTCAACCTTTGTTAAAATGCAGCTAAGATAGAGTTAATTAACTGTAATTTAAAGTATAAATTGCTGTTAAAATATTGCGTTTCTTCAACTTTATATTTCACATTTTAACATTCTGTTTGTAAACAATCTGTTAGTACCAAAGATTCTAGAATTTAACCATAACCAGTAGCCAAGTATACTAGGCTCAATTCTGTTTTCTGAACTCTGACAGTTGAGATTCTCGCTTGTTTCCGTTGTTTGATTCAGAGAGGACAGAAGTCTTTATATTCTCTAAGGTTTGACTTATGCTTCTTTTCATCGTCTGTATCACAGTAGCATGGAGCGGCGTATTGCCATGTTGGTATTGCTGTTGTGAACTGAAAAACACTAGAACAAAAAGAACAAATCATGGGACTAATTTCTCTTCCTTCGAAAGAAGCCTTCTGCTGGAAACTATTTCGAAGAAAAAGCAATTATTGAGACTAAACAAACAAACGGGTCAACGTTGAAAGCGAAAAGTGAGACTTGGCAGAAAAAGCCTATATTTTTATATGAACTTCTGTTCTGTCAAATTATTGAAATCATCCTCTCTGTTTATGTATTCATGGATATCATTTTCTAAATAATCAAGATATAGAAGTGCAGCATATAACGCACCAGCAATAGTGAATACTTCTATGCTAACAGAGAGTTAAATGATTTAACTGCATGAAATTGAGCAGTTAAATTAACATGGATTTTAACAGCCTGTTAATACTAACAGTAGTTGAAGAAATGGTTCAACTGTTAAGTTTACAGTTAAAATGGAATAACACACTGTTATAATTTAACAAATGTTGAAGAAACCGAGCCTATGAGTAGCGTCACGTTGCTGTGGTATCTAGGAAGCAGGCAAGTTCATTGAAGCAGTATCTACGTTATTGTACGACGCTTTATCAACACCTTAGGTTATTTAGCGTCTGAATGAGGTGAAGGTGATAATGCCGCTGAAATGAGTCCGGAAATTTACTCAGGATTTGCTCATATTGGATTGAGGGAAAACCCCGGAAAAACCTCAACCAAGTAATTTGCCCCAACCGAGAATTGCACCGGGCCACATGGTTCCGCGGCCAGACGCGTTAACCGTTAGTCCACAGTTGTGGATTGCAAGTTCATAGAATAACAATATAATTATACATTTCATTAGCTCATAAGTATTTCGTGGTTTGATTTGGTGGCATGGTATACATTCAGAATTGGTGTTTATGTATTTAGGCAGTGCTTGTTTATTTGTACAGACCATTGCAAGCATTCCAAAATAAAAGGAATACTCTGTGAATGTGAAACAAGCTATTTTAAACGTTTTGAAAGAGGGAAAATCGCAGTCTAGCGTTGCTAAAAATTTTGGTAGGCCTATATCACAACAACTCCTAAGTGTGTGGAGTCGACGGAAAAAACAGAAGGGTCGGTAGACAATAAGCCGAGGTCTAGTCGTCCTCAAAAACAACAGTGAGGGAGGACAGAATGATTTGCAAGCAGTTGGTTGCTGATCCACGAAAATGGGCTCGACAAATTAGGGATGATGTAGAGCAGCACCATGGACTGAACCGGGGCCGTCGCTATCTTATCGTGCCTGCATACTAGAATCGTGACGTCATACTGCTAGGAGCTGACGAGAAGAGCGTAAGGAATGCGTGACGTAATACTAGAGTCATAACATTTCTGTCGCATGCATCTTAGTACTACGTGTCCTGAAAATATTGGTCGCATTTCTAATTTAACATTTTAATGCGAAAGAATTTTTTTAACCGTTAACAATAAATTAAGTTATAAGCTATTCTCAAAACAGTTAAATACTTAAATTTAATTTTCGTCCGTTACTTTATTCAGTAATTCGACAATTTAAGAATAATTTAATCTGAAAGAAAATGTTTACATTAATGCAATAATAGTATATAATCAATAAGTTTACAATGTTATACTTTGTTACATGAGTAACGAATATAATAATTGCGTAACATTATAAACGAGTTTACATTGTACGAGTTTCATACGCCATTTTTTTGTACAACAGAATTATAAAAGATATTAATAAAATAAAATATTAATTAATTAATGTCGATTTTATAGTACATGCAAACAATGAATACGTAATCTGTGAAAACAAGAGACCGAAGTTGTATTAAACTATTATTATTATTATTATTATTATTATTATTATTATTATTATTATTATCATTATTATTATTATTATTATTATTATTATTATTATTATGTAACGATTTTCAGCAACAATAAAGGCTGCTTATAATTCTGGTATACAATAGAAAATAATTATTTAATTTAACTCACGTGATATGATGAAAGTTGAGCTTCCTTATTCGCTGTCCGGCAGTGGACGGGCAAGCTCGGTGTCGTCACTTTCTTCATCCGATTGAGAGTCACTCGAGTCACTAGTATCACTTTCGGCACCCCCCAATGCAATTATGAACTCGTCTATAGTGTTTTCTAACAACCCATCCTTTTCCCAGTATTGAGTCTCCAGCTTCCGCACATGATTGCAGTACTCAAACCAATAACTCCCGGTAACTGATGAAAATGCATTCGTTGTTATGTCTCTCAGTACTACCATTGACATTTCTCCAGCAACGTTTTTTTCACGTATCAGGGGTTTTACTTTCGCCCACGCAAGCTCAATCGGACTAAGGTCGCACATATATGGAGGCAATCTGAGGACATCATGGCCATGAAATTTCAAAATTTGATCGATATGAAATGTCTTTTCTGGGCATTTGTGTTTTTCTATTAACATAAAAAGTTCAGTTTTCCTCATTTCTACAGCGAAAGGCACGTTGTTATTCTCCAACCACGAAATCATTTCTGCTCTTACAGAATTTCTTGTTGGCGGTTTGTTTTCTTGAATAGAGTGGTATGGAACATTATCCATAACAACAACACTTTTTTCTGGCAGATTAGGCAGGAGCTGCGTGTTAACCCAGCGTTCAAAATTTGTTGAATACATCTGGCCGTGGTAATCTCCTGTAGCCCTACCAGCCTAGAAAATTAGTTATGAATTTTCCACGAAACCATTTTCTGAACCAGCATAAACGACTATAAGGCGATTAGTTGAACTTGACTTAGTCAATACTCCTGACTGTCACTCTGCCAACATTTATGGACCGTCAAATTGTTATCTATACAGGTTTCATCAATATATATTATACGGCGATGTTGCTCCCTGAATCGCCGTACTGCCCTCAGATACATAAAACGCCAATCAATAATATGTGGGCGTTCAATTAATATTTTCCTCGCATTCTGACATTTTCTCCATTTATAACCCATATTTTTCAAAACCCTTCTCAAGGAATGTACCCCCATGGTAAGTTTATTTTTTTATTTTAATGCAGGCAACAGTTTTCGACATGTGGGCACCTGTTTTCTCACTAAATAAAATTCACTAATGGTATCTCGAATTACCCTCTTATAAAAATCGTCCAAATGAACATTTCTTTCCTCTTGGCGTTTTCTGTGTTTCCCTGGAGTAGAAAGGGAAGTCTCACCAGCTCCAGCATCTTCTCTACGAATTTTTGTTATTGAACTGACTGAAATACCAGTGTAATTAGATATTCGTAAATTTGCTTGTTTGACTGTGTGGCTAAGTCTCCCTTGTCGTGCTTCTTCATCACAAGCAAGTATAACCTTTCTAATAGAGTCCCGGGTCTCACTGTGTATTGTTTTTCCTTTTTTCCTCTGTGGTTCCATTATAAGATACTCTATACCTATGTAAAATTAACTATATGTCTACTAATATGATCACTAGCTTAGTTATTTAGACGAATAAAACACAATCTTTATAAACATTGTACTGAAAATGAAAGAATTTCAGTAACTGCAACACATAGACGAATAAAACACAAACTTTATAGACACTCTACTGAAAATGAAACAATATCAGTAACCGCAACACATGGATTCATAACACGACTGAGCAAGAGCAGAAGGTTTGTGAATGACTGATACAGTCCAATGCGTAGTGCCACGTGCAGTGGGGATTCACAGCGATAACAGCGTCCCTCTCCTCAGGCCCCGCTCTTTTTCTCGTCAGCTCCTAGCAGTACGTTCAGGCCATGCTCTGCATGGCATTTTCCTTGTATTTAATAGAGGCATTTGATATTATTCACTCTAGTTAATAGTAAATTACATTGACAAGAAAGTAATAAGTATAACTATTTTATCTACTATTACCACTACCACTATCACTACTACTACTACTACTACTGTTAGTACAGAAATCGAGTTAAGAAAACAGAAAAACGAGAGGAAAGGGCAATACTCTAAAGAAGAAGAAGAAGAAGCAGTAAAGTTATTCTTGGGATATCATTTAATTACACAGTTAACTGTGTTTTTTGCGAAAGTCTGAAATTTTGTTTTCGTTCCTTAAGCACTAGTAATACTGTCTTGTTTCTTTTATGAGTAATTGTTCAACAAAATATTGTGGCTCTAGAAAATAAACATATCTAGCATATTTGCGGAATGTCCGCAATCACACAGTGTGAAGTCATCACTATCACCAACACAATGATATTGTTAACGTATTACTGTTAGTAAGAAATATGATTTTGACTTGTTGCATTAATATAGTCACCCTATATTTGTTTGAAATTAAACACTGCAGAAATTTTTGTGCAAGTTCAGATACATCGGTTATGAATTGTGTTGGCCACATCAGTCCTTTCTCTGTCTATTATTCTTAACTATAGTTATTATTATGGCTGATCATTGTATAACATATGCTTACAGCTTATGCGCTTTACTGCAACACATTTGACACATAACCTGCAATCTACTCGTATATTAGCACTATCAGATTATTATTTTTCTCTACCTCAATATAATCACAATGACGAATAAACTTCAAAACCACATTCCACAACAGCATTTAATTAATCTTCCCTGTAGTTACGGTCATCTCCACTCTCTTGCGGACAAAATTCCTATTTTAAGATCACCAAATATTGAAGATTGGAATTTTAAGAGACTCGTTGCTTCTTGTTAACACTTATTTATAACTTAAAACTTTCTTATTTAGTTGAAAGTTTTTAAGTTTTAAAAGACTTTTACATTTCAGTTTCTTCTCAGAGTCTGGTATTTGTATAACAAAGATATTGAAATTTCCTCCATTCACATGTCTATATTGTACGAAACGTGCCTATACAGCAGATGATCCGTATAAAGTTTTCCCAAAATAATACATTTAAACCCTAAGGGCCGTATTCATAGACGTTCTTAGCGCGGGCTTTCGCTGGATGATCAGCGAACTAACGTTTTTCGTATTCATAAAGCAGTGTTAGCTATATGATACGATACGAATCCTGTTTAGCACGGTCGTAGCGCGGGCTAGCGAAATGTCTATGAATAGCACCCTTTATCACTTAATAAAGTGTTGCACTTGTGGAAAGTAGCCCTACATTACATGTACCTGTGTAAAATACTGAAACTTTTCTATGAATTCACGTTGAATATTTTGTTTGATAATGAGATAACGCTTTTATTGTATGCAATGTAGGAATTAATACAGTTAGTGTTTCGGTGCTCACGAAATTGTTTGAATTATGTGTGTATTTTAAATTCTTGTACATAAACATAAAATTTAAATATAAATACTAACTACAATTTATAAGCAAACTAAATATTTTTAAAATGCATAAAACTTATGTGAAAGTCTACATCGTCTTAAAAACATCGATTATTTTTATTCAAATGAACAGAAATTAATATATATTTATGGTTGGCGTACAGCAACTCGCGTAAAATGTATAATTTGTAAATACTGAAGTAAAATAACTTGTCTTTGAATTAGCGAAAGTAATCAGGATATGTAACACAACAAAGAACAATAACACAGCCCCTGAGAGTCACGTGTCGAGCTCGTGTGATTCAGTTCCACGTTTCTGTAGAAGAACAATACTTGCTGATATAATATGAATCATGGCACAGGCGCGAGGTGTTACAAATTGTAAGCTAAAAGTAATTCCAAGTATGCGCTTACAAACAGTTACAGCTGTGGAGTTAACTCTAGTCATTCGTGCCATGGAGATGCCACTGGTGCAAGTGCTTCTGTTAGTCACTGGTGAGTTGAGTAGTTACATTAATGAAATATTTTAATATTGGCTAATGATTTACGATAATGTGTTTTTGAGTTCTAAGACTGTTCCATACTTCGATATAATAATTGTATTGGCTAAAACAGGCGATCACCTCCTTTAAGAAGTCATTTTTATTGAAAGCTGTAGCATTAAATTCAAACTTGAAGTCGATTATTGGAGTGGTAAGACAAATTGCAATTCGTCTTACTGAAACGATTTTATAGATGTTAGTGACGGTGAAAGGGTATGGAAAGGAAAATTAATATTTTATTCTAGATTACTATTTTAACACGTATTTATCACTAATGACTTCCTAAGTTATTTAAACAATTCTAACACTTTACCAAGTTAGTGTTAAATGACGATGATGTTTTACTTTAAATGACTAGTTTTGACGTGGTGTTAGCCATATTCTCAGTCTACTGAGGCCCGCTATATCTTCCGGTTTCCTGTTGGAGTCTTGGTGGGGTGTGTTTATAGATTTTAATATTCTGTAGAGAAGTGCGTGTGTTCTGGAATTCAATTGTGCGTTGAGGATGTGTCGTGTGTGTGTTTATATTTATAATTTTCGTATTGTTATAGTATATTTAGTTTCTAGCCTTTTGGTTCAATGTGTAGAATTTGCACTCTGTTAGAACTATATTTCTCTAGTGGTGAGTGGACTTAGTGGTGTGTTCTGCGTAGGTTCATTTTTTTTTTTTTGTGATTTAGTTGTGGCTGTAATATTTTCCTTGTATCGTGTCTCAAAAATCTCCCAGTTTATCCGATTAATAAATCGTTACAACTATCGCTCATATCCAACACTTGATGTGGCGCTAGGCAATTGAAGTCTCTTCAGTAGCTCATTGTTAGACTATAGACATCATTTCGCAACTGGGATTCTGTACCGGGCATGGACTGGAATGATACTCGCGGCTGCCACTATTTTAATATGACGGTTATTATTTTAATTCTCTAGTTTCTCTCAGCTTTTAAAACGTTATTCCACCAGCACCATATATTTCATTGCACCTTTTCATAAAATTGCATGATATGGCGTATGAGTTCAGACAATATTAAATTATCAATCTAAAAGTACAGCTTTTACTATGCAACGCTCCCGATCAAGACCGGTAATGACAATAAGGAGAAGCATTTCGCAAGACACATCGGAAAACATGAGTTCACGAGACAGCCTTGTACACTTGATCAAAATGAAAGTGGCCGGCGTCTGAGAGACTAAAGGCTGGTTCACAATAAACCGAGAAGGGAAACAACGAGAACGAGAACTGAAATATTGTTAAAATAAATGTATTTGAATAAGAGCATTCGCAATTAACTGTTGCGAATGTTCACATTTAAATACATTTATTTTAAAATTATTTCCGTTCTCGTTCTCGTTTTCGTTTCCGTTCCCGGTTTATTGTGAACCAGCCTTGAGTTCGAATCGGGTATTTCCGTGAATGCTCGGGATAGCCAGGCTTTGTTCAAAAGATTGCGTATATTCTTCTAGTAGTTATAACACAACTATTAATCACTAAAATCTTCCGAGAAAATATTCATATACGATATTTAAAACAAGCGGATCGTTCAGGGTGTTTAAGCAGTGAATATTTTAACACAAACACTATATACTGTATAACAGGTTCTCAAGTGGTGTACGACCATCGCTCGTTACAATGCCATTTGACTGCAGTAAAACTCTTTGCGTAGTGGATAGAGCGTTAGCTAAGAGTTCGTGAGATTATAAGTTAAAATCTTCCTGAAGTTACTAAACTTTTTTTTGTTGCATTTTAAATGCATCAGTGAAAATATAACGGGATTTCGTCATTTTTTATCCTCAGAATATTTTCCGCTTTATTATTTTATTCGTGTTAATAGAAACTTTTGACGCTAAATGGAAGCAACACTAAAGATGACAATCAGGGGTTTCATATTAAAATCCTGTGTTCATTATTTTATTAATCCCTGCTGCTTTGCACTCTATTGCCTAAGTTACATTCGGGAAATATGTTGACGGTTAAAGAATTCGCAATAATTAATTTTCAAGGTGTACTACAGGGATTATGATTATTATACTAATCTAAAACCGTGATCATCAGGGCCTATACGTAGTAATTGTAAACAAGAAGAAAAACCATAATTCTGATGAAAAATATATTCTGATTTCCTGGAATTGTAACCATAAATTTTCACCAATTTTGTAATTATCTGTAAGTAACATGAATTAACATAAGCACAATTATTTGATTATATTACACTAAAATGAGTTGTAAAAAATAAAAGCAAGGACAAAACAAAAAATTCACTACGGAGATTCAAACTCGAACTATCTGCATAGAAGTTAAGTTAAGTAGTTAATTATTTTATTAATTCCTGCTGCTTTACACTCTATTGTCTAAGAAACATTCAGTAAATATGTTGGCGGTTAAATAATTGGCCATAATTAATTTGTAAGTTGTGCTACAGGGAATATGATTGTTATACTAATCTAAAACCGTGACCATCAGGGCCTAAACGTAGTAATTGTAAACAAGAAGAAAAACCACAATTCTGAAGACAAATATATCCTGATTTCCTGGAATTATAACCACAAATTTTCATCAATTTTGTAATTATCTGTAACATGAATTAACATAAGCACAATTATTTGATTATATTACACTAAAATGAGTTGTAAAAATAAAAGAAAGGACAAAACAAAACATTCTCTACGGAGATTCGAAGCATGCTGTGAAGGTAGCCCAAATCAGCGCCTTGTAATATGGAGTTAACTAAAGCGGCGCACGGAGGTTTGCGGTAGTGAACTGCGTGCTCACGCGTAGGACACAAAATTTTCACTGCTCAAGAGATCGGCCACATTCATTTTGATCAAGTGTACACCCTTTGACACGGAAAATGGTCGCCCTCCTTTAGTCTGAATTTGTCAAATTATCGTTCTGAGATTCACACAGGGACAAGTTAAGCATTGATGTCCGAGGATAAAATCAAGTCCTGGTAGTGACGTATCTTTATGTCACGTAACAACATATTCCTACGATGTCTTTATGGCTTAGCGATAGAGCTCTTTCTTCTCGTTACAAAGAACGAGCTTCGAATTTCTCTATGTAAAACACACGCGTGTAAACACAGCTCACACGATGGTTCCCGAGCTTTTCTGAAAAGCGACCGATTTCCGTGTCAAAGGGTGTAAGCCTACACGTCAATCTGCAGTTAAATCTGATATCAATAAAGAGGTTGCATGAGCTATGTCTGTGGTATTTCCATTCCTTTGTTTCTTATTGTTCTTCTTTAGTCTCCCCATTTATCCGACATACACAACACTGTGGGTAGAGGAGGAAGACCCATCGCATCATACACTAGACATCTTCATGGACATGGTATCAGAATGACGAAGGGCTATGCTGAGTATCACAGGACAATCACAGAATAACGGACAAACCATAACTCTCGTGGAGGGCAAATAATTGTCCACACCGCGAATCGGAATTTGGATCGCTTGTTTGGGAAGTATACACGCTCTCCTCATAAGCAGACAGCGGATTCTCGGTCCGAATACTGAACGTTAATCGTACATCAGTTGCAGGGAGGTCATTAAACCCATAACTATGCTCTCCCCTTACGCCAAGGGACATGATGTTTTGTCGCTTTGTAAGCACCGAAAATCCGCTGCCTGCTCATAACCACCACGCGGTATCTGTTGTGTCTACGGCCTGTAAATCAATCCATCGTATTTCCCTCATCAGACTTCTTGTTCTTCAGAGATTGTAAAATATAATTGTGGGGTTTCGGGAAGAAACTAGGGAGTTCCAATTCAGTACTTTTCGAGATAATGAAGAAAAACTTACCGCCAAATAATAAGCATGTCCAGAAAGAGGCAGGTCCAAAATGCATTATAACTGCGAATGTAATTCTTGGAACTACCTTGTTCTTCGATCAAACGATAAGCTAGAGCGTATTTTTTTTCCTCTCTGCATAAACAGCTCAGATGAAAAAATTGGATCTGTCTGGTTTTTCCCCCAAACACCTCAATTATAAATTAACAGGCTAGTCTCAGGAGGACTTGTGTACATTGTTCTGTACATAAAACAAAAAGACCACCGAAGCACTCTCGCAGGCGCCATTCCTGTCTCCTGGCACTAGGGAGATGGGTGTCGGACCTATTTTATTTCAATATATTATGAGAGTACTCCTTCTTGTCCTAGCGGTTACCGTGCTGACTGATGGACTAGCAGTAACGGAGTTCAAACCCGGCCGATGAACAATGGTCTAAACGCAAATCTAGCTGGATAAAATTAATATTTTCTCTTCTATCTAATAGGTGTCAATGAAATTGTGCACAGGTGTCACAGAGAGCATATATATGTATGTGTGTGTGTTACAAACTCTGATTACGATTGTGGGAGTGAAACGACTTCTTTATAGGGGTGCATTTAGACAAAATAACTTCTTTTCTATGTAACAGATTTTATGAAATTTTGCACAGGCACATTTTTTGTGTAAAGACTCTGATTACAATTATATGAGAGTAACTACGTCTTTATAGTATTATAATGTTGCAGTTAGACAACATTAATAATTCCTTGATTAAAGTTCACGTTAACACTTTGTTAAAAACATAAAATTACTTAGTTATACGCTAAAAAGTGTTAAAATTTAAAAAAAAGTTATGTACCTTCAAATAAATATAATTCAACTGGAGTTTACAAACTAAAATGCAATAGTTGCCCACATTTTTACATAGGACAGACAGGATGATCCTTTCACACAAGATATAATGAACATATTAAAGCTATAACCAAACCCTACATGATATAATGAACATATTAAAGCTATAACCAAACCCTACATCACATCAAATTATGCAGACCACATTATCAACAATAATCATGACTACAATAATGTAGAAACAGATATGGAAATTTTACACATCACACCAAAAAGTTCACAGTTAAACATCCTAGAACAATACGAAATATATAAACATACAATAACATACCCACAACATATACTTAACACACAATTACAGTTCAATACACACACATTATTCGACGTCATGATACGTCATAACACACAAACAATCAGCCCCCACCATAAGAGCAACACACCCCCACCCCTACAATCGACAAATGCACATCGCAGAATCAAGATCACCAGTAGTTCAGGAGACACTGAAGAAGACGAGACATAACGTCGAAACGGGCCGTCTGTCGAAGGTACATACCTTTTTTAAAATTTTAACACTTTTTAACATATGACTAAGTAATTTTATGTTTATAAAATTAATAGCTTTTTTCCTATCGACTAGACTTTTTAGAAAAGTTGTACAGCTGTTAATTGTGGTATTTTTTGTGTACAAATCATTATTATGATTGTATAAGAGAAACTACACATTCACAGGGGTGCATTTAAGCAAAATTAATAAATTCGCTCACATTTTACAGATTTCAATTCAATATTCTAGACGTGTTATGGTAGCATATATTTTTGCGTAGAAATTTTGACTAAGATTGTACGACAGATAATAACCAAATATTCGGATGTACTTAGAAAATATGTTAATTAATAGCTTTTCTTCTATCTAAAAGGTTCTTATGAAATTCTGTACAGGTGTTTCAGATGGCATTTTCTTGTTTACAAACTCTGATTGCGATTTTATGAGAGGAAATACCCCTTTATAGAGGATGAATTTAGACAAAATAAAAATTTCTCGCTTTAGATATATAGAAATAGTTCCTAATGTCGGAGTGAAATAACGATATGTTTTACTTGTATGACCTACTTACCGTGCAATTAACGTTTGTGCAACCCGTGAATGTAAAGGAAATGCTAAGTCTGGAATAATGTTAACACAAACCCAATAACAAGCAACAGCGAAACTAGTTCCAATATCTATTTACCATAATATTGTTTGCATTTCACTTCTTGTTTCAGTATGTGTGGTTACTGTGATTCCCGTTGAGTCCCAGAATACAGCAGTGGTATCGGAAATCCATCAAGGAGACACAAATTCAGGTAAGATCATCAATTACATCCAAGTGAACAATTGGACTTCGGGTAAATGCTTCTGCTATAGTTGGTTATAAATATGAAGAAAAATTAACACAAAGGAATCGAAATATGTCTGTTCATTTCGGCTCATTTGAGAACTTGGAAGTGCAGAATGCAGCTGTTGAAAATGAAATAATCATAAATTTGGACTTAGTGCATCTGAAGAAATTAATGTTAATAGTTTTGAAGAAGACGGAAAAAATATTTCGGCTGGAGTAAAAATTTCATTCATGTTGAATTTTCCAGAAAAATTTACTACATTCAATATCGTGTATGGAAATAAAAATATCACTGAACAAAGCGGAAAATTCGTAGTCAAAATTTAGAAAATACACCATTTTCTTGGAAGTTCATTTATCAAATTAAATTATTTTATTAATATCAGACCATAAAAACATGTGTATGATATTTTACTTATTTCCAACAGCATAGAGTAGGTACTTGTAATGTTGGCTCTCAGATTATTTCCATATTTCTTACAGTCTCCTTCTCCTTTCCTATCCTCTAAAACCTTTTTATATAACTATAAGCTATGGCGCTGCTCTTCTTCCTACTACTGCCATCCTTACATCTAATTATTTTTACTATTAACTATCTAGTACTTTACGATTCTGATTGATAAATTAATTACAACTCATTCATTTACTACTTTGCTTTTCAACTTTATATATATTCATTTGAATCATCTATCCGTTAACATTAATTTTGTCTTTATTACACTCTTCCACTTAACGTCACAGTTTCATATTATCTATCAATTCTCCATGTTCCTCACAGAGTACCTACTATTAGGTGTTCATTTCAAATGTGTCATGGCGCCGATGTTGTGAGTCAGCGATTTGAAGCGAGTTTCAGCTTTTATGTCAGAGAAGTTGCCTAATAATCAAGGCGTTCAACCTGAACTTGAGAATGTCTACAGTATAACTTGAACGTCGTAGCACCAGATGGCGGCCTGTACGGTCTATGTGCTACCATAACCTCTTTCGAACTGTTTTTTGTCCGAACAAGTCGTACGCAGGGTATTTGTTATCATCGGTTACGTACGGCAACATGAATTTCTAAGCAGGAAGTGTTTAGGCTCCCTTTTCGCAAATATAAATAAAAACCTTATCTGTGCGGAATTAATGGAAGTTGTTAGGGTTGTGCCTGAAAGATTAACAAGTTATGTTATTTTGTTTGACGCTTTTTGCGTGTGACATTACGAGGCACGTTATCTGGTCTACAATTTATCAGTAATGTGAACCGTTCTGAATAATAAGGGAAAAGGTGTAACAATACGTGTACGTGAAGCACAACTGAACTCGGAAATCAGTTATTGGAATAAAGATAGTTCTATCAATTTGAACCATCGAACTAAATATATTTCTACAAGGAGGAAAACAAATACAAAAACAAAAACAAAACTCGTGAGATTTTAAAATATTGTAACTTTTTTTTTTCGAATTTTAACCACCACATTACGCTTCTAGACGTTTCCCCTGCTTTTTCCGCTCCGCGCCGTCCCGTAGTTTTCCCCCCTCGCTCCGAGCCGCGCTACCGCGCCTTTCTTCTTGCTAGATGCGTGCGCAACTCCCTGACGCTACCAGAATCTTCTAACATGACGCCACAATATGTTAAGACTCCTGTCGGGAAAATAAAACAGTCTCACATTGGTTCCACATGTGTACCATTCACCTGTAAACATTTCTTCGTACATTTAATCATATTGCGGTAGGTCACATACAGCATTACGGGTGACACAGTTGTCATTGTCTCAAGTATGAATTGTCTCAGTTCATTAATGTCCCCGGGACGTCTAGCAAATACACGATCTTTGAGATAACCCCAGAGAAGGATTACTGATGATTCTGTAGGAGATAATTTTTGTTGTTACTATTATTATTATTTATTATTATTATTATTATCATTATTATTATTATTATTATTAATTTCTTACTTGCCTGGGAACTGTCTCTCAAGAGATGTTATTGTACTATGGGCGGTGTGGGCAGGAGCAGCGTCTTGCTGGAACCATTCATTCTGTTTTTCAATGTCATCTAATTGATCACTGAAATCGTTCAAAATTTCATTTTGCTAACGACGGGCAGTCAACGTCCCATTGAAAAACACTGGACCAATTACTCTTCCGGGATAGGGCAGCCCACATCCCAATTTTTTAGGATAAAGACCAATGTCTATAAATTCGTTAGGTAGCTCTGAACACCATATCCGAGAATTTTGGGTGTTGACATGGCCATTAAGCTGGAACCAGCATTCGATCAATGTAAATAGCATATTCAGTTCCTCGTCACCTCAAAATGTTGTAAAAAATGTACAGAAATTTATAGGGAGAGGTATCAAGTTTATGATGTGCTGTGATCTTGTATGGGGACAGCTTTAATCATTTTCTCACAGCTGTGTGACAAGAGCGGAGGGATAAATTCGTTACACTAGTCAGCTGACGCAATGATGTTCGTGGGTGCTGTCGCATTGCATCTTGAATCCCGTTCAAGTTTTCTGCAGTTAATTGTCTTCGACGCGCCCCCCCCCGTTTCTTTCAGCAAACTGAGCCGGTTCCTTGAAATCGGGCTATGCACCTACCATACAATAAATAAACACTTCAATAACCGAATACCGTACATAAACACAACAAAGAAAAAGTAACAAAATGCACTGTAGTTTATTTAAAATGATTACGTCTTAACATTTTGTACTATGTTTCTGGATACTTCTTATGAAAATCGTTCACTCAGGCTGCGATATTGTATTGATATTATCCTTGCACCAGGACACTATTTCGGAAGTAGCACTCAACATTACAAATCAAATGCTCCGTGTCCATGTTGACCGTCGAAGTTAATGTCAAACAAATACGTAAGTAGGGTAAGGAAAGATATTATCGTGATATTTTTAATATTACGGCTAGTTTTTTTTTTCCCATTTTGAGAATGATACTTTATTTTTCTATTTCTATGGCATTATTGTAACAAAAGATATAACAGAGAGGTGCATTTTCTATTTTTAAAATTTTAATTATTAGTAGTAAATAGGATTGAAAATGTGCGTGTTTGGTAGGTAATTTCGTGATTAGGGGTATCTAATTTTGTGTTTGTGGTAAGCCAATTTTGTGAATGAAAGGAATACATAGTGTAATTCATATTAGGCTTAGGGTAAACTAGGGTCTGTTGGACAGTCGGGCATGTTGGACGCTTCGTACTTTAACGTGTTACCACGCCACTTGTGGGCACCACATTCAGCTAGAAGTCAATGACGGAAGTAGTCACGAGTGGGGCTACTTCCGTCATTGACTTCTAGCAGAATGTGGTGCCCACAAGTGGCGTGGTAACACGTTAAAGTACAGCGTGTCCAACATGCCCGAATGTCCAACAGACCCTAGTTTACCCTACTGTATATTTATATAAATTCACAATAGTGTTTTTGAACACAAAACTATTTGATGACTTCATATTTATACAATGACATAGAATATCATTTTTATCAGTTTTAACAGTTCTTAGTATTGTTCATGAAAAAAGTCTTCTAGACTACTGTCTTTGAAATATATTAGATTGAATAAAAAACAACACATGAAACAAAGAATAAAATATATAATATAAACACATTTATAACCGTTATGTAAAGATAGGTCTGTTTTAATTGATTTGGACATTTTACAGGGACTGTTGATGTAAAAATAAGAGATCGTTTGAACATTTCACAGGGACTGTTGATGTAAACATAAGTGATCGTTTGAAAATTTTACAGGGACTGTTGATTTAAAAATAGGACATCTTCCGGACAACAGTCTCTCAAATATCTTAGGGCTAATAAAGTTAAAAACATAAAAAAACAAAACATGAAACATAAATAAATTTACCATCCTTGTGAGTTCTCAGCAGCAAGATTTTTAGGAGCCCTTATTGTGAAATTGTAGCTATATCTGTTTAAAAATGAAACCACCATCACTTACTAGAACTTTCGCAATCTGTATTCAACAAATATTCTCGCCCGACATTCCTGACCATCTGGTGTGCCACTTTCATAATTGGCACCGTCAAATCAAATCTCAACTCTTGCATTTATATAATACGGGGTGGATCGGAAAGTAAAGCACAATAATGTTTTTTTCTGCGTTGGTATTGCGGCTGGGATGTTGACATTTCAAAGAGATATAATTTGAAGTTTTCATTACAGACACAATTTGTTTTGCATGTGCATCTGTAGCGAGAGAAGTGTGTGTGTGAGATAAGCAACAAAGATGGCGCATGTTACTGTCGTCAACTTGTGAAGAGCGGCGAAGTGTTGTGCGATTTTTATGGGCTAAAGGATATAACCCAAGTGAAATTCACAGGGGGCATGAGTGGCTGTACAGGGAAGATTGTATGGACTGTAGCAATATCTCCAGGCGCATTCTTTTCAGACGGCGTGAGAATCTTTGTGATTCGCCACGTTCCGGTAACAGCTGCAACCAAGCGGAATGACACTGGTATTGATGTTGCAAGTTCGAACGACCGGCGGATCCAACTACGAATCTTATCTCAGCAGTTCAACGTTTCATACGGTGTGGTGTACGATATCGTGCATAACACATTGAAAAAGAGAGCCTACACGCAATTAGTAGTGACAATGGAGTTAGATTAGTCAACTTTGCCACATCGAAAAATGTAATTGTCAAAAGTACAACATTCCCCCATAAGGATATACATAAATATACTTGGACTTCTCCAGATGGATTGACACACAACCAAATAGATCACATCTAGATAGATAAACGGAGACATACTAGTATAGTAGACATTCGAACTTTCAGAGGTGCAGACTGTAATTCTCACCATTATTTGGTGATTGGAGAATTAAGAGAAAGATTATCAGTAGCCAAGCAAGTAGAGCAACAAATTAATATTACTAAATTCAATATTTTGAAATTAAAGGACGAGGAAGCTAAGCAAAATTATCAGGTCGAAATTTCGAATAGGTTTGCCACTTTAGAAAGTTCCGACGAAGCTGAGAAAGAATTAGACGTTAATAGCGTGTGGGAAAATATCAGAGATAGTATCAAAATTCTAGCTGAGCAGAGCATAGGTTATTAGGAAACTAAGAAAAAGAAACCGTGAATTGATGAAGATTGTTGCATGGTAGTAGAAAGAAGGAAACAGGCAAAATTGAAATTCTTATAGGATCCAGTCGAGGAGAAGAGAGATAATTATTTCAATGAAAGACGGGAAGCAAGTCGTACACTTAGGAATGAAAAGAGAGGTTACTTGAAGGAAAAACTGAATGAGGTAGAAACAAATAGTAAGAATAAGAACATTCGAGATTTATATAAGGGTATAAAGGAATTTAAGAACGGATATCAGCCAAGGGTAAACGTGATCAAGGATGAGAATGGTGACTTGCTTGCAGACTCTCCATCAATCCTAAACAGATGGAAAAACTATTTTGCGCAACAACTAAATGTACATAGGCCAAATAGAAATGATCGGGACGAAATTGAAATACAAACTGCTGAGCCATATATACCCGAACCCACGCTTTCAGAAGTCGAAATTGCGATAGAAAATCTGAAAAAGTACAAGTCTCCAGGTATCGATCAAATTCCAGCAGAATTAATACAAGAGGGTGGAAGTGCATTATATAGCGAAATTTATAAACTTGTACTTGCTATTTGGGAAAAGGAAATTGTACCAGAACAATGGAAGGAGTCCATAATTGTACCTATTTTTAAAAAGGGGGACAAAACCAACTGTGGTAACTTTCGAGGAATATCACTTTTGTTGACGTCGTACAAAATTTTGTCCAATATTCTTTTGAGAAGATTAACTCCGTACGTAGATGAAATTATTGGAGATCATCCATGCGGTTTTCGGCGTAATAGATCGACTATTGATTAGATTTTTTGTATTCGACAGATAATGGAGAAAAAATGGGAGTATAAGTGTACAGTACATCAGATATTCATAGATTTAAAAAAGGCATATGACTCAGTTAAGAGGGAAGTATTATATGATATTCTTATTGAATTTGGTATTCCCAAGAAACTAGTTCGATTAATTAAAATGTGTCTCAGTGAAACATACCGCAGAGTCCGTATAGGTCAGTTTCTATCTGATGCTTTTCCAATTCACTGCGGGCTAAAGCAGGGAGATGCACTATCACCTTTACTTTTTAACTTCGCTCTAGAATATGCCATTAGGAAAGTTCAGGATAACAGGCAGGGTTTGGAATTGAACGGGTCACATCAGCTTCTTGTCTATGCGGATGACGTGAATATGTTAGGAGAAAATACACAAACGATTATGGAAAACACGGAAATTTTACTTGAAGCAAGTAAAGCGATCGGTTTGGAAGTAAATCCCGAAAAGACAAAGTATATGATTATGTCTCGTGACCAGAATATTGTACGAAATGGAAATATAAAAATTGGAGATTTATCTTTCGAAGAGGTGGAAAAATTCAAATATCTTGGAGCAACAGTAACAAATATAAATGACACTCGGGAGGAAATTAAACGCAGAATAAATATGGGAAATGCGTGTTATTATTCGGTTGAGAAGCTCTTATCATCCAGTCTGCTGTCCAAAAATCTGAAAGTTAGAATTTATAAAACAGTTATATTACCGGTTGTTCTGTATGGTTGTGAAATATGGACTCTCACTCTGAGAGAGGAACATAGGTTAAGGGTGTTTGAGAATAAGGTGCTTAGGAAAATATTTGGGGCTAAGCGGGATGAAGTTACAGGAGAATGGAGAAAGTTACACAACACAGAACTGCACGCATTGTATTCTTCACCTGACATAATTAGGAACATTAAATCCAGACGTTTGAGATGGGCAGGGCATGTAGCACGTATGGGCGAATCCAGAAATGCATATAGAGTGTTAGTTGGGAGACCGGAGGGAAAAAGACCTTTAGGGAGGCCGAGACGTAGAGGGGAGGATAATATTAAAACGGATTTGAGGGAGGTGGGATATGATGATAGAGACTGGATTAATCTTGCACAGGATAGGGACCGCTGGCGGGCTTATGTGAGAGCGGCAATGAACCTTCGGGTTCCTTAAAAGCCATTTGTAAGTAAGTAAGTAGTGCCCGCTGGGTGCCTAAGAACCTGACAGACAACCACAAGGGCCAGCGAATGATGACATGCTTGGACCACTTAAGGCGTTATGCTGCAGAAGAGCACAGGTTCTTAGGCACCCAGCAGGCACTAACTTCTGGAAGCAATTGTCACTGGTGATGAGTTCTGGGCGTACGACTACACGCCCGAAACAAAGCAGGCCTCTATGGTGTGGAAACATGCTGCTTCCCCAGTAAAGAAAAATTCAAAATGACACAATCTGCATAGAAATTGTTTGTGACTGTGTTCTGGGACATGCATGGTGTTTTGTTGGTGGACTTTGCTAAACACGAGACCACTGTGAATGCTGCAGCCTACATTCAAACTTTGATACAGTTGCGTCGTGACCTTCGTGATAAACGCCGTAACATTATTACTGACGATGTCAAACTTCTTCATGATAATGCTCGTCCCCATTTTGCGGCTTCTGTTCGTGAGGAAATGAACACATTTAGTTGGGAAGTGCACCAGCATCCAGCATATAGTCCAAGCCTTGCAGCGTCGGACTTTCATCTATTTGGTCCCATGAAGAAATTCCTGGCCGACCATCGCTTTGCGGCCGATGCAGAACTGCAATCTATCGTCCGAAGATGATTATACTTCAACCGAACGGACTTCTATGAACAGGATACACTGAAACTAGACCACGATGGGAGAAATGTGTTGAGAAACTTGGCGCCTATGCAGAAAAGTAGCTGAAAGATGTGAGTTCATTTGGATATTTTTAAATTTTTATTTACCTATTAAATGTTTTTTTTTAATTATTGTACGTTACGTTCCGATCCACCACGTATAATTAATATACAGACGTACGTCCAGATAAGATGTAAGATCAAAAAGTCCTCCAATATAGGAGTCTGATTTCCATTACCATCATTTCTGCTCATGAAACCTTTGAGTGAACTCCATTAAACATCCATTTTCTTTGTAGCTTTATAGCGAGATACTTTCTGCTCCCTCGCCATTTTGGCGGCTGTAATAAATTGATTGCACTATATTTCCTGTATTTAATTCTCTCTTTTCCCATGTTAGACATAAAATGAAAATAGGGTAGGTAATTTCGTGATAGGCACTAAATTAATTAAAAGTAGATAGAATTGAATTACGTTTTACCGGTAATAATTTTCTTCAAATAAGTTTTTCTGGCAAAGATACAGAAATCCTGCTATAAGCCGAAATAATGAGCCTTGTTCGGCCGCCACCACTTTCGCGAGAAGAAAGCTAAGAAATCGCATCCATTTCCTAAGCTTCAATTGACGCCATTAACATCAGTAATATAATCTAAATATATGTACAGTTAGAGGAACTCAAGTACTACAGCATAGTACAAGTATGTGTACAATAGTCACTGCAACACTACAAACAGTTCAAAAACTAACGAAATTCTTAAGAAAATACGCAGCACACAGTACAACTTTCTGCCAGCACAAGCAAACTAAGATGGAATCAAGTATGTTTAGCCATCAGTGAAACAATGCAATATTACTACGAGACGCTAGAACTATTTCCTACAATAGGAATGTTCTTGATAGCTTTTGCAAAAATTATCAAGAATATAGCTACATCACGAAAATACCTTTCCTTACCCTAATCGTCTTCACCCTCTCCCCATATTGCGACAGTAAGAAAAAAAGACTCACATCAGTACGTGTTTCCAAACAGTTCACATTCCTGCCACTACTGGCGTTACCGTACGTATCGGTAGTACTCTTCAGAATGAACACCATACTTGCTAGGCAACTTCTGTGGCACATTGGTAATACCCCTCTGCGGAAGTGTAGGAAGATTGTATTCTCTAGGCACATCGACTAGCCACATGACGGCATATAGCGAGCCGTGACACAATTTGAACTGAACACGCAGTATAACGTCTGCTGTTTCAAATGTTTCCAAGGACTATTTTAGAAATTCATACTTGTCTGATTTCATGCCAGAACTTAAAAAGAAAAACTCAGCATACTGTAAATTGTAAATAGGTACGTTTAAATGCGCGAAAGCAAGGCTTAAATCGCATATAGGGTAAAAATTGGTAATTTCGTGGCAGTGGTTATTTCGTGATTTTTTTCCGGCTCTTTCGTGAACTAACCAATGGTCTTACGAGATTCAAATTTCCGCCAAGGGATTGTATATGTTGTCCGGTTTCCAAAAACATACAGCTACGCTTTGTGTGTCTATTGTAGCTGCATTCTTTGAGCTTTTGTGTTTGGAGAGAGCAAGTTAGCGTCGATTTCTCGGGCATACAACTTTTGTGGATGTTTGTAATTACATTTACAAACTTATTACTAAAGGTAAGCAAATGCTATTTGATACAATGATTTATTATATGTTAATGACATTTTAGAAAATATTTTTGGAATTTTAGATACATCTGTAGTCGCAATATAGGCTTAGCATTAATGATAGAAACCTCAGCTATTTGAGCGACATTTTGTTGAGCATTAAGCATTACATTTTTAATATTTTTAAAAATTGTATTACGATACGAATTTTAGAAATATGAAAATAAGATGTGATAACAAAAAAGAAAAGGGAGACGGAATGTGTTCAGTGTAGCTTCTGTTTATTTGTTATCGTGCAAAGTGCCAAAGCACATATGACAAACAAGCTGATGTTTTCATGTGTGATGAATGCCAGGGTGACTCTAATGAAGATGAGAGTTTTCGATTTGCCATTATATGAGGGGCACTCCAAAAGTAATGCACAACATTTTTTTTATTTATTTTTTTCTACAACTTTGCAATTTATAGAGATCATAGATATATTCTTGCAGGTTCTATTCTATTCTAATTTAAGTCGTTCCCGTGAGTGGCGCCATAATAAATTCCTTTAAGATGGCTGTTGTATTTGTCATTCGTGAGAAGCAACATGCTGTTTTCGAATTCCTGTGCAGTGAGAATGAGACAGTGGGAAACATTCATAAGATCTTGAAAAGAATGTGTGGAGATGCAGCTGTTGATCGCAGTACGGTTAGTTGATGGGCAAGCAGATTATCTGTTGAAAGAGGATACGCCAATATTCAGGATACTCCTCGCAGCAGTCCTGACATTGTGCAGCGCGTTAACAACATGGTTGCAGCTGACAAACGAATAACAGTGAAAGAATTGTCACCAAGTTGGAATAGGAGAAGCAAGTGTGTGCAGAATATTGAAACGGTTAAAAAAGCTTTGTGCCAGGTAAGTTCCGAGAATATTGACAAAAGTCCACAAAGAGACTCGAAAAAAAAATGTGCAGAGAACTTTTGGACCAGTATGAGAATGGTGGAGATGACTTATTTGCAAGAAATGTGACAGGACATGAAACATGCCTCCACCATTTTGGACCGGAGACAAAGAGGCAGATAATGGAGTGGCATCATGCAAATTCACCAAGAAATAGAAATTCAAAACTTTGTCTTCGGCAGGAAAAGTTATGGCTACTGAATTTTTCGATTCAGAAGGATTCTTGTTTATGGACATCACACCACACGGAACCACCATTAATTCTGATGCATATGTGGCAACTCTCAAGAAACTTCAAGCTCGAATGAGTCATGTTCGACTATATCGGGAAAAGCAGGATGTTCTGCTATTGCACGTCAACGCACGGTCACATGTCAGTCATAAGACCATAGACCAGATCAGAAAACTGGGATAGACAACACTGAAACATCCGCCTTACTGTCCTGATCTGGAACCTTGCGGTTACCATTTCTTTGGTAAACTAAAGGATCCCTTCGAGGAACGAGGTTAGAAGATGACTCCCTCGTGCACGCTACTAAAGAGTGGCTCAGACGTGTTGATCCAGACTTTTACCGTGCTGGTCTACAGGCCCTCGTTCCTATGTGGCGTGAGGCAGTTGAAAGGGACGGAGATTATTTGGAAAAGTGGCATTTTGTTCCTAAAGGATGTATCTACATTCCGTGAAAATAGCAAAGCTGTAGGATAAAAATGTAATTTTTAAACAAATGTTATGCATTACTCTTGGAGTTACCCTCGTAATATAGGCTATATTAAAGTCCGTAATAAAAGTATTCACCCTTTCTGAACAACGAAGATCCCTTTTCAACTTCAATTTTGAATTTGGTTTCATTCTTATTATGTGTTGATATGAATTTCCATGTTTTCTTGCTATGAATATTAGGCGGAATTACTATGTTTGTAGTCTTGTAACAATAAATGATAATTTCATTTGACTTTAATACATTTTTCCACAATTCTTCTACCTCTCACAAAATTAGCAATGTAATATCACGAAATTACCAAGATTATCATGAAATAACCAACCTTTTAGCTTAAGTTGTAAAAGTGTGTGTGTGTTTTTTTTTTTTTGGCAATTGTTCAAGAACGTATCCAATCTTTTATGTCTCCAGATTTTTACAGCAAATTTTCGTCTCTTAGATGAAAAAATAGGAGTAAGGATATATTTATACATTTACATTATTTATTAATTTTCATGAAATTATCACGAAATTACCAATGTTTACCTTACCACTCGCTCGTAAGAAGACTGATACCTGATGCACATGTTGCCAAGTTTCCGCCTTCCGACCTTCTATTAGAGTCGACCGTGGCCGTTCACGTTGTCTTGACCCCCCCCCCCCCCCCGCTGTGATCACTAGCCATTACTCTCTACGAACCTTGCGTTTACTAATCGAGTAAATAAGGAAAAGGACTTCGTAAACAAAGATTTAATTTCTAAGATGAATGGAAAGAATAGCATTTTTACACCCTTCAAAATGGAAAGCCGGAATGTTTAATCTGTTCATTTAGAACGTTTTCTATACGTCATATTAACATAAGGAGGCATTTCAATTCATTCCATCTGCAAGAGTATGGAGAACAGATACTTTTAGGTAAATATTGGAATAATTATTTTTGTATTATCTGACCTGTTTCAATTAGGTTTATATTAAATATTGAAGGTGGTTATAATTAAATTGACGGTGTTCAGCGTGGCACAGCACCGACTCTAAGATCGTAGGAGTGTGAAACCTCGTAGATGTGCTAATTAACCAATGCTCTCGCGAATTATGCCAAAAAATAAATAGTTCCAAGTCTCGCCACGAGGTGTAAATATGGCGCTGTAAGCAGTCAAAATGTGCAATTGTCTGTAACTCTGACGTCAGTATGTTCTTTCAGTTGCATTGTATTGTGTTAGTTGCCTGTTATTTGATTCCGTTAGTGAAGTGAATGTCGTTGAAAATTTAGAAGGTTGAACTTTTCCTTGTGAAACGCAATGGCTATTGAGAAGAGAGACTGTGCACTGCTAGTGAAGTTGTTTTAGCAGAATGACAGCAGTAGCAACGCTACATTGCGGCAATATCGCCGACAGAAACAGTTGGGAAGAGGTCCCATGTCAATTAATGGGCTGAAAAATATGACGAAAAAATTCGAGGAAACAGGTGAATTAGGTGTCGCACCAGGGAGAGAACGGCCTGACCTAAAGGCTATAGCACACAAAGACATGTCGCTCTGATTTCACCAGATATGCTGCGAGCAACTGTCGACCATGCTGTGTTACGAATGCAACATGTTGCTGAGGTGGGGGGCCATGTTTAACAGTGTTTGTAACCATAGTTTCTAATAAACGTGTCATTATCATGTGTTTGATCTTTCCTGTATTTTTCCTGCCCCCATACCACATTCTGACTGGTAATAGTGTCATATCTTAACCTGGTGGCAAGATGTGGAACTAATTATTTTTGGAATAATTTCCGAGCGCATTGCTTAATTAGCCTATCTACGAGATTTCACAATCCTACTATCATTACAGTCCGTGCTGTGCCACGCTAAATACCGTCAATGTGGTTATAATTAAACTGATGGGGTTTCAATTGCTGCACAGTATGAATTTTGTAGGGACACAAGTGTAAAATGCGCCACAAAATCTTGCGAACTGTTGACCAGGGGAGTGACAATTCACGTGACACAGCTCGAGCACTTGTTGCAGAAGTTAAGTCGTGTGTTGCACGGTCAACTACAGTCGTCAACAACTTCCATGGGGATGGGCCGCCATCCACTCCCTGGTGCGACATCTAATTCACCAGTTTTCTCGAATTTTTTCATCATTTTCTTCAGTCCATTAATTGACATAAGATCTCTCCTCAACTGTTTCTGTCGGCGATATTCTGGCGATGCAGCGTTGCTAGTCCTGCCATTCTGGTAAAACAACTTCACTAGCAGTGCATGGTCTCTCTTCTCAATAGCCATTGCGTTTCACAAGGAAAAGTTCAACCTTCTAAATTTTCAACGAACATTCACTTCACTAACGGAATCAACACGCGTCACCAAGCAACAGGGAACTGATACAATGCAATGCAACCGGAAGAACATACCGGCGCCAGAGTTATATACAATTGCACGTTTTGACTGCTTACAGCGCCATATTTACACCTGGTGGCGAGACTTGGAACTAATTGTTTTGGCATAATTCGCGAGCGCATTGGTTAATTAACATATCTACGAGGTTTCATATTCCTACTATCATTAGAGTCGGTGTTGTGCCACGGTGAACACCGTCAGTTTAATTATAACCACCCTGTATTTCTTTCATATTATTATTAGGCTATTATTGTCATATTTTGTCATCTTAGATCTGGAAAGTAAAAGACGGGTTAATGAACTAAAAGAAAGACTGTGAAATAAAAAAACCAGCTGATTTTGAACATTCAACTGAAGATGAAGTAGGGGAACTAGGCCTAAAATGACATACCTTAAGGAAATCTTTTAAAAAATATGTATTCTTACCACATTTGTTTTGGTCAATTATATATAACTGATACTACAACATTAACACATATATTAAGATCAACAGAAAGTGAAAAATACTGACAATCTTTAACTGAAAGGTATATTTGAAAATAGACAAACTATGTCATTTTACCCAAGTTACTAGGGTAAAATGACAAACTTGTTAATTTTTACATAGTTCAAAAAAATTGTTTTCTTAGATACACTTGCACATACATTGTGTGCCCATGAGAAACATTTCTTGCACTGTAGCCATGTTTCTTCTGGTTTATATTGCCTGTAAAATTCATTGTAGTACAGACAAGGTGCATCGTTCTCAACATCACCATGGAAGTCACTCTCTTCATCTTAGTCCCCATTGCTTAGATCAAACTGAAACTGTGTTTTTCCTCTACTTGCTGAACACCTTTCTTCTACAGCTCTTCTTTCAGCTTCCTTTAATTTTAATTGGTCATTAAAAGAGATGCTCGATTTGGGACACTTCATGTGCTCTCTTTCTTCTCGCCACAGACCTAGTGCCAGAGGGAATCGGGGAGATCTCTTGCTGTGTCACATGAGGTGAAGGCCTCGTTTGTGACGTTTCCGCTGCTGGAGCAGTTGTTGGTGATGGCTCTATCATATGTTCTTTTGCATTTCTTGTCGTTGAACTGCTCTTCTGTGTTGCACCCTTTGGCCCGTCTGTAGGGTCTGCATTCGTTAGAGGTGTGTCTGTGGGCGCTGCAGGACTAAATAAGTGATCAGGAAATATGTCCGAATTGAGTGGACAAATTCTTGTTGAAGAAAATCCACCCAATGCATTGGTGATGATTGCAGCTTTTCCATAGACTTCAGAAAATATGTCCGCAATTTGAAACTGTGTAATCACCCATCCAGGATCGTTCCTCAGCCACTTTGTAACGGCCTGATCATATGTTTTCAAAGGCCCGAAGAAAGAGACATCACGTGGCTGGAGTCGGTGGGTGCAGTGACGAGGGAAGGCTAACATGACGTGTAATCACTGTTGCCAAACTCTGTGCACTATAGAGCTGTAAATACAAACTCATCTTACAATGTTTTCCACAAAAGCGCTTTTTGGTGAAGTAGGTGCAAGTAAACTTCAGACTCTCCAAGCCTAGCTCACTCACAAGAGGATAAATCAGAATAACAAGATTCAGTGCATATAAATATTGAAAATATATTTATTTTAGAAACTTTAGGGTTTTATATATTTTAAAGAAAACCCCATCTCACCTATTTTAAAATCAGTTAGCTTTACGAAAACTTCAGTCGAGCAATGAGAGAGATCCCACTATATATTACATAATTTCACAGAAGTAATCACTAATCAGCCATTGTAAACAAATTTGATACCAATTTTGCAAATCGCTATCGCCCATAATATATAGCTTTTCATTTCCAGTCAAAAACATGCACTTGGGTAAAATGACATAGTATGTCATTTTAGCCAAGTAGGTGGTATGTCATTTTACCCGGAGTGAAGAATAATAAGAAGTAGTGTTAGTACGACCTAACGTCTTTATGAATTTGGATATGGTATTGCTTTTTATAGAGGGAAATATTCATGTTTTCATTCATGAATATTATTTCACTAATATCTGAAGCTTAAAAGGACAAAAAATACATAACATACCTCAACAATATTATATCGTCTTGCGCTTTTTTCCTTTAGTTACACCTGCTTCACCAAAAAGCGCCTTTGCTTGCTAAAACTTGGATGTAACCACTGTTTCCAGCTTCTGTGCACTATAGAGCTGTAAATTCAAACTCAGCTTACAGTGTTCACAAAACACATAGTATGTCATTTTACCCAAGTATGTCATTTTAGGCCTAACTCCCCTACAATGTGCGCTCCGTGCCAGTTATTGAATATGTCAGCACATTGCTAAAAATTTCAAATGATTTTCCGTGGGCAAATTTGTCATGGAATGTATGTTAAGAGCAGTGGAGGATATTTATGCTAAAGAGCTTAGTTATTTTAAATATATCAGTTATTTTAAATCTATCAGTCCCGTATCAGTGTTACTGAAAGAATTTCTGAAATGAGCGAAAACGTTGAACACCAAATTACAGAAAAGATAAAACATTCTTACATGCTAGTCCTTGGCCCATGATGAATGCTCAGATAAGTAGGATACGGCACAACTAGCAATATACATTCGGGGAGTAGATTCTGACTTCTGTATTTTTCAAGAATTATTGGATCTTGTTCTTTTGAAGGATATAACCTGTTGTAAAGACATATTTGAAGCATTGTTCATGTAAGATGAAAATTTAAATTGCATTGGGAAAAATTGGTTTTCGTTGGCACAGATGGAGCACCCTTTATTGGAGATAAGGAAAATGGGTTAATTGGGCTACTAAGAAAGTTCACAGTTGGTATCGGCCTATTCACAGAAAGCTTCGAAGCTGTGCACTGCATCATTCACAGAGAGGCACTTTGCACAAAGTCTGCAACATTTGAAAACGTAATGCGAATGTGATAACAGTGAAGGTCAAATGCTCGTCGACATAGACAATTCCAATCTTTTTTTTAGAGGACATTTGCTCACAAAACATGCATCTGCCGTATAACTGCCAAGTGAGTGGATCAGCAGGGGAGCAATGTTAAACCGTTTCTCACTTTTATGGTTGGAAATAGATTAATTCCTTAAATCACAAGGGACTGTAATACCAGAATTGACAAATAGTGATTGGACTTCTGATTTAGTTTGTCTGTGTGATGTTTGCCACCATCTTGACATCCACAATACAAAATTATAAAGACATAACGAAACAATTGTGTCTTTGATAGATTCAATCAATGCATTCAAACTGAAACATAAATTATGGGCAGATCAGTTGGAAAAAAAATAATTTGTGTTATTTTTCAACTCTGAGGACTCTCAAAATTAAAAATATCGATTTATAGAGTCGATATAAAGAAGTAGGCTTACTAGTTAAATTGTAAAACATATGTGAGGAAAGATTTTCAGATATTCTTAGAACAATGACAATGAATTGAAGTTTTTCTGTGATCCGTTATCTTTTCTGGTAATAGATGCTTCGGATCACATACAATTATAATTAATTGATATACGAAGTGACACTTCGGTTAAGTGCAGAGGTGAAAGTGGAATGTAGATGTGTAATCACTATTGGGCAGCAACTTTCCTAACATCCTTCAATCTGCTAGACGTACATTGTGTAGGCCTATGTATGGCTCTACCTTTATGTGCGAGCAATTATTCTCCAAAATGAATAGTATCAAGACAGTTTCTCGTGCATTAATTATGGTTTTCAATCTAATCTCAGCTTTGCTACTGATTTCATCTGTCCTTGAACCGAATATTGATAAATTAGTTAAGGGAAAGAGAATTCAGAGATCTTCAAAACGCACTTAGGTATATAATATAAGTGTTGTATATAATTATTTTATTACGATTGTCTAGTGGTAATCAATAATATACATGAGTCACAATAAACTGCAGTACTTGCACGTTACTGTGTCAGATCTACGAAAGTAATTCGTGATGAATTTGTAAAGCCATTATTGATCGTCACTGTTCGTCTTAGAATCAAACATAAGAAACTTCCGACATATTTAATGCTAAGTACACGCCACTATAATGAAGTTACGTCAATTCACAGCGCCGCTACTTCATAAAAAACGGTGGCGAACTTTGGAAAGGGTTTAAATGGACTTCTTACTCATAATGTTCACTCTCCATCGCTGAAATACATAATTGCAACACATTAAAGATGTATTTGTACTATAGATCTTCAATATAATCTTATATAAGTAAATATTATCACTCTTCGATGACATATCCGTGGCGCAAACAGGTCATAAAGAGCCAAGCCGAGGAGCCTGCTGCTCGCCTCACGTCCACATAATACTGTATATCTCATCAGAGGTTAACGATTGAACAATCATCCAAACTGAACGGAGGATTTCTCAACATGATGATTTCTCAGCCATTATAGCTAATATCTGAAACAGGATATTGGAACCTATCGTAGCTCCCTAAATTCGTCACAATGCTAAGTGGGCTCCGATCCCTACACTGACCGAAATTTAAACAGAAAGTTCCTTCCATATGAGACCTCTAATCAGCGAACATTCCATAACTCGAGTGCTAGTCATGTTATTTAGACCACGACGCTGCGGCGCTGGACTCGATGGCAAATAGACATAGGGCATGGATGTTTGGGCTCAGTATCTTCAGGAGACATTCAATTTTCCCATACAGCATGAGTACTCACATCTGTGTCCCACCTCTTCTTATTGCTCTTCTCCCAGATGTTTAAGAACTGAAACCGACTTTCCACATACACTCCAAGTTACTTTTGAGAATATCGTAATTTTTTGAAAGACTGAATTGAAGATTAACAGGAAATTAAATCTGACAAATTTTGTCCAATCAATTTGACTTGCTGGCGACACCAATCTAGACGAATGAAGAATTAGTGACACAAATATTTAATTTCCTTGTATAGTTTCATTCCTACCAGAGCTCATTATTCAATCCAGTTGAATTGCTTGATAAATGTTTGTTTCTTTGTGTGAAATGTGCATAAAAATAGTTGGTTGAAGTAGTTCGAGAATTTTGGGTTACTGCGCCATATCATAAATGCAGAAATATCTAAAGTTTCGTAGGTCAACACTTACATTAAAAAATGAGGCCTCGCCGTCCTCATTGAATAGTCAATGACTATAAGCAGTAATACTAAAGATAAGCCTACCTATTATTGAAGAAAAAGAGCTGAGAGGTCCTCGGTTCGATTCGCGGTGTCGGAACGAATTTTTCTTCAATAATAGGTTCCGTAGTTCAGTGTCGATTTCTTAATCACTGGGAGAAAGAAAGGGGGACAGGCTTCGATCCGAGTTTGACAGGTTGAAACCCCACAGAGAGCGATGAATTTTAAACAGCGATAACATCCTTAGCGTGGCTTCTTTTTTGGAGAGAATTCTGTAATTAATAAAGAACTCCAAGCGAAGACCATCCGCTGTTTGTCGTTCAAGTTGCATTTTGTTGCTGAAAAAAATCTTCAAAGTGTGGTTTAATGGGTTGCTACTGCTCCTACTGCTGTTAATAATAATAATAATAATAATAATAATAATAATAATAATAATAGGCCTAATAATAATAACAACAATAATAATAATACACATTGTTTCCAAGAGACATGGTTATTCTATTGTCTACCCTGATGAAATAGGTAACAGAAAACCATTATGTTGCTTCATGACAGTATAGAAAGCTCAAAAGTCATCCACCAGATTGAATATTATCTGCCCAAAATCTTATTCTAATAGCCTTGTATAGGTGTCTCTCTCAGACTTCACTTTTGAGGAAAGTTGACTTGTTCACGACAACAATCCAGACAAGTAAAAGGAAATCAGAATTACTTTAGCATAAAGATTCCTCTTTCTGAACTCAGTCAAATTAATTCGTTGAACTCTTAACCGTTATGTTAAGTTCCTTGTGACACAAGCTCATAATCTGATTAGAAATTTCTCTTGCCAAGTAAGACTTAAACGCTGCATTTGAAAATAAAAGTTGGCATATTCATTAGATGGCTAGATATGTCATCCACCATATTATCATATACATGGGTGGGCATCTCGTGCTCTCGAAGTGTGAACACAACCTCAGTGCAGGTAGAACGGACTTTGTACAGTAGTGTCTGTATACAAGTTTGCTCGCGTTTGCAGTAAGTGGCGACTCGTTTTAAGTGAAAAACAATATAATCCCCAGATGATTTCACTTTAGTGATGAGTCGAAAGAGAAAGTTTTTTATTAAGAAGGCAGGTAAAGCTTGTATTATGTTCTATTACACTTTCTTACGCATGACATTTTTGTAGTGCTCGAGAAAAGTGGCACAAGTCAAAAATGTTAATTTTACAGGAGAAGGAAAAAAACTGTCTTCACATTGGTTTTTGACGATTTCATTTTTTTCTGTATGAATTATTGTAATGGGAGAAATACTTATGTCTCTTTTCCCAAGCGAGCAGATGTTCCGTAAGTTGTCAATAAATTAATAAAAAATGTCTGTGAAAACTGACTTATGCCACTTTTCCCAAACACTGCAGATTTTATGTTACAAATAAACACAGTGAAGGTTTTAGTAAAGATCGGCCTGTTCGTAATGCTGCCTAAGTCAGAATTTCCAAATATACTCCTTGGTTCCATATATACTGTATATGCTTGAGTCAGAGTTTAATACAAGAAATAAGTGTAAAAGGTCTCAATGTACAGAAAGAGCTTAGAAGTAAGTTTATTTCATCTGCCGTGACATGTGAAAAATACTTCCTTGAATTTGTGATTGTTTGCGAATACAACTATTACCTTTCTGAGAACATAGGAATACTCCTTAATGTATAAGGACTTGAAAATTCGCGCGTTCTATATTTAAAAAAAGACTTAGGCCTATAATAAGAAATATTAACAAATAGTGTAATAATAAATAATAAATGTTGCAGTTATGTTTGTTGAATCTTGAAAAGGTTGTATTCAGCTTGTGTTTCCAGTAATAAACTAATTTACAAAGCTAGAAAATAATATAATTCTGTTATGTGTGTTTAGGTACAGTCTGTCTAGAATTACTATAATTATTGTGCCATGCGTCATTCTCAAATTCAAATCATGGAATAGATATCATGACCACCTGCATGAGCCGCCAAAGCGCACCGTGGCTTTTGCAGCGAAACCACAAACAACTTGTAACTGCTGCGGCTGGCTCCGTCTGTCCTTCTCTCTTTCAAGGTTTTTTTAGCACTTTGCGAGCACGAGTTGCCCATCCATGATCATATACTCTTTTAGTGATGTTACTAATGTGAAGAATTTATGAGGTTAATATATGAGAATTAATGTTAAGAATGGCAACTGGCATTTTTTCAGGTATCGGGCTCACTGAAATGGATACCGGCTATGAGAAGAAAATAAAATATTTGGTGTTCCTCTTCCTTTATCATTTCCTGTTGTCGTTCGTGATGAGTTTCATCATACTGGTTTATACGAGGATGGAACATCCAAATAATTATTTGTTTATAACTGTACTATTGTTGGTGGCTGTGGAGCTAATCACAGATATGTATTATCTGAGAGAAGATATTTCCTTTGAAGTACTATAATGCAAGAAACCTCAACTCACAGTTCAATAATGGAGCAACTAAAGAAACACCAGTTCTAACGTCCATTCGTTGATATTTTTATACAGTTGATATGTAAGGTAAAGTACCCAAATAAGAGACACTTCTTTTTAACTGCTTATAAATGAGAATGGGAATAGACATTTTTAATCTGAATGTGTGGAATACATACAGCATTTCGTCTATTTTTAGAATTGACAATACAAATTTCAGTCAGTTTTAATTATTATTTTAAATTATAAAAAGAAGCAGAAGTAGGAAATACTGATGTTTTGAAAAGGGGTTCCAAATAAGAGATACGTGTGTCATTTAAGTATATTTTTGAACATGGACAAAAATTATCATCATTTGGCTGAAAATTGAAGCAATATATAACATTGTGAAGTCATGTAGATAATTTAATAAATTCAGGAACATTTTAAAATTGAAGAGGTCAGTGCAGCAGTGACCTAACTCCTCTCAACAGAATTCTGTTGTTTATTTGGCATTTTTCCAAGTGAAATTAAGGTGGTTTACGAAAAGTACACAAAGTGGGTCAAATCGGACATGAATGTACTAATCTTATTTAGGCTACTATTCCTAACTTTAATATTTTTCTAGAGAAAGAAAAATGATAGAATATTAAATTTCGATCTCCATATTTTAATTTTAAGTTGATTACACTTATTTTGCCGACCCCTTTAATTGACACAATTCTTATTTCGCTATATTGAGCAAGTTGGACAAAAGAAAGGTTCATCTTCAGTGCTGCAGTCTTCGTGTGCCCAAAGATGACATTTTGAACACTGTCTAGTTCTCCCCCCTGAGCCCTGGTGTCCTCTGAAAAAAATTCAGTGCAAAACAAGCACTCTCCATCATCATAATTTTCTCCATATTCCGAGTCATTAGAGTTAATTAATTCCATTTCCACATCGGATTCTTCATCACTGGACGAACTCAAGCAGTGCTTCTTGGACTGAGTTTTTCTGTGATTTTTGTTGTTTTTCGAACAACTTCTTGCGAGCTCCGTCTTTTCTTTCATTTTCCTTATCTAAACTCTCGTTTTTTTCTGATCAGAACTGATATTATGATAGCTCTTTTCCTGCCCTGGATGACTTTACATGCGACTACCCAGCTGGTTGAAGCTTACGGCTCTTGACGTGGTGGTTGTTGCTGCTGGTGCTCTTGTTGCTGCTTCTGTAGGCCTAACTGTGGTATAACCAAAGTCACCGTTTCTGGCGCGTGAAATAAGTAATGGAAACGTTGAGAGCGAGTAACTTATCTTTGCCATAGTCTATGGGCATTAAAGCTGACAACTGCGATTCGCAGATTGCTTACGTCACATCTGTTTAGGAGGTGGTATCACTCTCAGCCGAAGTGACAACAGATGCAACTGACTGGTCAGTGTACTCAAGGACACATCCCAGAAACGCAAAGTGCGAATGTCTTGCCTTTGACGCAGTCAGTGGGCAACAAGACTGACAACTGTGATTGGCAGATTGCTTACATGACGTGTTGGGTGTTACCGTTCTCAGCTACACTGGCAACAAGTGCTCACTGACTGGCTTTTTACTCAAGAACACGCGCCACAAACGCTGGCACTGGCTGTAGTGGCGATATTTACACAGGTTCAACGAAATTTTCGAAATCAGGAATCACAATTAAATTTAATAGTTTTAATAATTACACAAGATTTTTATTTGAAATGTACTGTATAGAGAATATTTTACGAATTAAGCACTTATGTTTTGATCTTTAAGCAAGGTAAATATTGTCGAACTAGCTGATTTTAATTTACTTTAGCTATTGATATTATTGTCATCTCAATGAATAATTAATTTTAGTCATTAATAATGATAACTTAATCATTTCAATTAGTAATTTTTGTAATGAATAATTGAGAACAATGGATAATTAATGATTGACCTAATTCATAATTAATTTTTATTAATATTTCAATTACTCTTTCACTGGTTCTAATGTAGTTTCTGGCAGACAAACTGACACGACTAGAAGCATTAATCCTTTTCGTAAACTCTCAAAGGTTAGCATTATAATAATACCAAATAAGGGTTCTAAATAAGAGATAGTATCTCTTAATTGGACCCCTAGGTATCTCTTATTAGGGAACGGAGTAAATAAAAATGAAATAGCTACCCAAGGTCATAAATTATTATTTTCCTTATTAGCAATCTACCTTATTATATGCAACATTTTGCTAGCAATTTTATAAAATTAACAATAAATTTGTTGTAGCTTACATTACCTGCTGTTCTCTTCCTCAAAAAAAATCAGTAAAAAATTAAAAATGTGAAAAATTACTTTTCTTGCTCTCAGCTTCGCAGCTTACTTTCAACTGAGGTTAGACAAAGAACACGATGCCTTAGAAGCACAAACATTGATTTACCGTAGTTGTCGAGAGATGGCAAATTATACCCGGAAGTTAACAAAGTATCTCTTATTAGGATCCTGTCTTTTATTTGAGTACTTTACCTTACTCTATTTTTTCATGTTCTCTTTCCATCCATTTCCTCTGAGAATTATCTGTAACGTATTTGTCATTAAATTTGAACGAAATCTAGTTTACAAAATTTATTTAATCAATTGCTCAAATATTATTCACTTGAATGTTCATATTTCTATGATCATTAGTTTCAAGATATGCTGTCATTGTCCACACTTGTGGAGTAACGATCAGCGCGTCTGACCGCGAAACCAGGTGGCCCGGGTTGGAATCCCGGTCGGGGCAAGTTACCTGGTTGAGGTTTTTTCCGGAGTTTTACCTCAACCCAATACGAGCAAATGCTGGGTAACTTTGGGTGCTGGACCCCGGACTCATTTCACCGACATTATCACTTTCATTTCATTCAGACCTAGATGTTGATACAGCGTCGTAAAATAACCCAATAAAATAAAAAATAAAAATTTTTGCTGTCATTCAAACACCTGGAGAAAAGGAAAACTCGTCCATCCGCTAAGTCCTTACATTGAAATATGAAACGACAAGTGAATTATTTTTATGCAATATTTGTTTAGGAGAATATTTTAAATTTACATATTATGTAATACAAGTTTGGTGTAATAAAAATATTTTATCCTGTGTCTTCTCTCAAAATGAAAACTCTTGACCTTCAACTTCCATGAACTAAATAGAAATATGGTATTTAGATTTCTTTCGCGTAGGTATGTGAACATATGGATTTGCATTTCTATCTCAGCCAATGTCGTAGGTGAAGTGTAATGATTTGGTTTGCTTATCCGAACTGCTCTCGGACTGATTAACGAGTTGATTTTCTTAGGAGGCTTTTCAAAACTGTAACGAAAATGTCAGGTAATCCATGGAAACTTCCTATTCTCAATTCACCAAAATACCCTGTTGCTATAAGCGATTCTATCGACACTAGATAACCGCACAGCTGTTATAGGGCTGAATGCGAATTACCGGGGAAAAGGGGAGGAATTCCCCAGCTGGTAAAATCATTTCCCTAACTGGAAATGCTAATATTTCTTCCCTGCCAGGGAAATGATTTTTCCCCTTTCATGAGCTAACTCAGACATTGTAGTTTCTATTGGCTATCGTGAACACTGTCTGTAGATTCTTAAATCAGATAACCGCCGATAACCACGATCATATCTACTCACATTGGTTCTTGCTAATATGCAGCACACTAAGCGGCATACACTGAAACTGCATTCTAATATACTAGTGACAGACTACAATCACTAATCGCGATTATCCGCCTACATGTAATTGCAGTTGTAGTGTGTCACTGTCCCGATCACGATCAGAAGCTTAGGCCTAATCCTGTTTCCAGAACTAGGTAATCCCGCTGAGACACGGCCCAGTGGACGAAAGTAACATTTTAGTAATCTTTGGTTCCAATCACCTTGATATTTTGAAGTTTTCTATTATTTAGAAAGCTGCTGCTGCGGAATTTTGTTATGAAAAACAAAATAAAACTAAGTGAATGACTAGAAAATGATATTATGTTCCTTTTATACGTATTTGAGAAATTTCATACAGATGTGAGTAAAGTAAACAGAAATATATTAACAACTGGCAGGCGAATTATTCACTAACGTTTGTGAAAATTGCAACACCGAGAAAGATACATGTGACTGGAATTAAATTTATACCACAGATTAGGTACATGACAATACACAAATTATTAGAATTACAGAACTGTACCTGATCTGTGACCATGAGATTTCAGTATGGTGTAAAGCCTCCATGCGCTAAAATCAGAGCCTCTAAGCGTCGCGGCATGGAATCAAAGAGGACCTGGATATGTTCCTGGGGAATCTCCCTCCATACAATTTGTATGCTATTCCACGAAGCGTCAAGAATGGGTGCTGGAGGACCATGACGATCAAGTTGCCGACCAACCATATCCCAGACATGTTTGGTGGGCGACGTATCTGGCGAACGTGCAGGACAGGGAAGCAGTGATACCCATCGTTCTTCGAAGAAGGCTTGCACAATCCTCGCCACATCTGGCCGGGCATTGTCCCACTGAAATATGGCATGTGGAGTTGCCTGAAAGAGGGGGAGTACCTCGGGCTCTAAAACCTCCCTAATGTAGCGGTTGCTGTTCAGATTGCCCTGAATACGTAGGAGGCGAGATTGCATATTGTATTCAATGGCGCTTCAAACCAGCACACTAGGTGTTTGTCCGCTATGCCGCTCAACAATGCAGGATCTCAGATTGCGTTCATCATGGTAGCGTCTAACACGTATGCGGCCATAATTGTAGGACAAGTTGAAGCGGAAGTCGTCCGAAAACACTACATTTTGCCACTCAGCACACCAGTGACGGCGTTCATGTTCCAATTGTAGTCTGATGCGTTGGTGGCTTTTGGATAACGGAAGCAGACGCAACGGCAGGCGAGCCACTAATCCAGCCCTCAAAAGACCGTGACGAACCGTTGACGCAGACTGGTCCACACCTACTGCAGTACTCCAACGTCGACTCAATACTGTGGATGAAGCTGTAAGATCCGTCATGGCCATGCGGACAAGATGGCGGTCATCCCCTGCTGTAGTCACATTACGTGGTCCAGTGCCCGCTCGTCTTTGCGTACGACCCTCTTCTATACACCGGTTCCACACACGCTTCACTGTCATGGCAGCATGACCTGTACGAGCCGAAATGTCACGGTATGACAAACCTGCTTCCCGGAGACCAACCATTCTGCCCCATTCGAACTCACACACTTGCTGATATTGCGCCCTTTCACGTCGACGAGGCATACCTGCACTAGCGTTCACGTTTTCGCTTCATTTGAAAGCTCTGCACTGAGTGAGCAAGGCATAACACTGACCTTGCTGATGACACAAGAGACGTCATTGTTGGGCCTATGTGTACCCCGTCTCTCTGGAAACGTAATCAATTGTTGGTGGTGTACTATTCTACAAATCTTCCGAGTTTGGAGTCGTTCGGGCGATTCTTTCTGGATGTTATACATTTCACAAACAGTAGTGTATATGGATGGCAACAGAAGGTTGCTGATAGATGTTTCATTTCAATAAATCTTGGATTAAAAACTGTAACCGATTTCTTTTGTAGATTTTTAATTTCAGTCTCCATTGCGAAGATATTGTTGTGTTAGTGTTCATTTAAAGAATATGTTTTATTGCAAAATAATATATAAGTCGTAAAGCTTATCACATAAGTTATACAGGTTATAGAATCTCTTTACAAAAAATATAAATAATAGTTTAATGGTATAAATTATGTCAGTTTAGATTGTGAACCATGTAGATTTTTTAACAAATACATTCCCATATCAAGCTGCAAGAAACAATAATAAAATAGGAAAAACAATGAACAAACGCGGAGGGAAATTTGAACTTCAGATGTTATCAAGGAGGGAAACAAACATTTGTTTCCGCTATGATAATTCATCTGTTGACACAGACGGGACCAAGCTTGACCTAGTGTGTCCACACATTGTTGATAATCACGATCGGAGATAATCTCGATATTATTAATCGCGATTGGCGACTATAGACTTGTACTAGTCCAAATTTCTGCAATCAAATGAATCGAGAAATTGTGAATTTATTTAACATAAGTGTTCGTAATTCTGTTTAATTTTGTAAAAGTTGGTTCGTTATTGTGTCTTGTGTTCGTTAATAAATTGTGAATCCAGTGGTGGTTAGTAAGATTAATATGCAAGCAACTGTCAATTTTTACCAAGCCGATGTATAATGGCGAACGTGCGCAAACTACCTCGTGAAATAAATTATGCGATGAGAGAAAGACTGCTATAAAAACTTGGCTACAAAACATGACGGCCTACGGAGGAAGCAGAGTGACGCACAACAGAGGCTCTACCAGCAGCTCCGAGAAGAAGGTAACTGATCCTGTGGCTGAATGAATGAATGAATGAATGAATGAATGAATGAATGAATGAATGAATGAGAGGAGAAACTTTAAAGGTACCGTAATTTCACACAACTATGGTCCTAAGCCACAACTATGGTCCAAACACACGCGCTCACGAAAACAGTGATATCTCAGTTCATAGTGATAGTGATTATTTAAATACTAAAGCATAGAGCATAGATATAGTAATATTGTGAGGGTTATGAAACGCATCCCGTCTGCCATTTTTGTCGCTAGTCAACTGTCAATTGGAGTTAGGTTTTGCATGTTACCTCGTCCACTGGAAACTTTCTCTGCCATCAGTTACCACAACAAGAATTTCTGTGTTCTTGATGGTCTATATGACAGGTAATTTAGTATTTACATACATTTAATGAATATTTTTACAGTTGCATATGTATTTTCATATTTATTGGAAGAATAATAAAAATTGTACTTGGAGTTCAACTACGGTCCTATCATTTTTGTGGACCATAGTTGTGTTCCGACTTCTGGTTTCGGTTCTTACATTACAGAATGTTTTTTATAGCTTCTGGTGGTGCCACCTAATAAAATGTTTCGTAGAAAGTTGGCAGGAAGGTCCTATAAGCTATATGATGATAGAAGTATGGATCTTTGTATAAAATATATCACCAACAAGGTACTGACGCAGCGGGAAGCCGCAGAAAAGTACAAAATACCTCGTAGTTCTATAATACCTAAATCGAGAGCACTGCATGAAAATAAACTAAACTCACCTGATCGACAATGGTTCTTCTTATCTTCAGAAAAAAAACCATTCGTGCATTCGCCGAACATGCTATATCCATGTCCAATCTTGGATTTCTGATAACGTTATTCTACTTCAGGTGTAATGTGAAAATGTACCTGGATAGCCAAGACCGCAAAGTACCAGCATTCTCTAAGAATCTACCTCGAAGACGTTGGGCAAAATGCTTTTCAGAACGTCACAAGAATGAATTATCACAGGTTTTGCAGTCTCCAAATGTGACCGATCTGATGCAATCACTAAACAGAACTTGTTTTCGAAATTGAAATACCATTGGCGGCAAATACTTGACGAGTGAAAAGGGACACAAGATGGAAGAAGCATGCCAACAGATTCCAAAAATGTATTTCCTCCATTATTAAATAAGCTCTGGAATAAAGTTACTGTATTCCGATATCGCAAGCAAATTTGCAGTTGGATTCAGGAAAGTTGCAATCTTTCCTCTTTGTGCAGTTGAAGTTCTAGGAAGTGTGCCATCATGTTCTGATCCTAAAGTCAGAAACCCAGAAGGAAGTGCTGTTTCAGACACATTGATAAAATATATAGAAATGACAACGAATCAAGCAATAGAACAAGGAACATCATAAAGAGGAGAAAGAAGAAACTTGATGTTGAGTCAAGTAAAAGTAATTCAGCAGCAGATATTGAAAATTTTGCATTACCATCTACCTCCAAAATTGCAATTTGCTCAAGCAGAAAAAAAGTTATTGCAAGGGGAAGGCAGTAGAGAGTTCTACCGTGAAAAATGAAGATGGATATTCCTTGGCATCAAATCTTCATTGAACTTGTCAGACATTGAAGAGACAGTCGAAGATACTTCAAATCATCCTTAAAAGATATTAAACGATCTATCAGTAAGCTAAAGTAGCGAAGTACGAAAAGGAAGCTTTTCCATGTGCCTGAACTTGAAGGTCTATGGAGTTAAACAAAGAATTAACCAACTGATTATGTACCTATCTGTTTGAGAAAGTTTGATTCTGATTAAGAATGGTTGTCTTAATTTTTTTTTTTTTTTTTGGTTTTATATTGATTTCATTATTTGATACAAATTGTATTTTTCTTAAAGAAACAGCGGTTATGTTAAAATTAAGAAATAAATAATTTTTCCCACTGTCTTCTGCAAAATCTGTATTTTTTATTAAAAATTATTGACTGCTGTATGACACAGTTGCAAAACATCCCGTCAACTGTAGTCCATGAGCGATTTATATTAGGATATATTCAATGGACTATAGTTGTGACTTCATAACACAACTATAGTCCACAGTTTATGGAAAGGTGTTCCATATACCAACTACATTTCGAATAACAAAAGTGTTTGATATTAATTCCTGACCTTTGTAAAGTTAATATCAACAAAATAAATTCTTCTAATAGTTTTATTTTGTAAATTACATTGAGAAATCTAAAAAGTGATGAGATATTGGACCATAGTTGTGTGAAATTACGGTACGTGAAAACACGTCCTTGCAAGGGGGGGAGTTGGGGCTGTGAAAACTGAATACTTGAGCTCCAAGCCTCTTGGCCACTTGTGTCACTTCGGGTTTCGCCGCCCCAGTGAAGGAGCGCTAGAAATTTCGACGGGGGAAAGCCGAAAATGGACGTAACTGATTAGCTACAAAATACGAGGGAGGGGGAGAAGTACAGCGACCTGATCCGGAGGAGTTAGAAACGCGATGGTACCAACTAGGAAGAGAAGTGATAGAAGTCTAGGCACGAAAATGTGATAGCCAATTTGGCTGTTTGAAGATTCGAACGCGTAAGAATTAATCATCTTAACGGTAATAGCCAATTTGATTATTTTTATCAGATCAGGAGACCAGCCGATTGGCTCCTTGATGACTCCATTGATCTGTAGAAGGGACGATTAAATTCTATTAGAGCCCGAGTTCAATGTGAATAATCATTAATTTTGAGCCGTCACCAATGTCTTGGGAAGTGAATGCAGGTCCGTCGAGAAGAAGTAGTCTATACATTATATTGCCGGGTGGCATTGCGATGACCAGGAGGAGTGGTGGCGCGGACCGCAGTAGTCACGGACGACAAAGGCGTCCAGCTCTTCACCATTCCTACCACCACCAAGAAAGGGAAGAACAAAGAAAAGCCTACGACAAATGACTCCAAAAGAACAACACAGGACCAACTAACAACAAACTTTCAAGACTCTATTGACCGACCAACCAAGCTGACATCACTAGACCCATGGACTGAACTGAGAAACTGGCCATCTGAAAAAGCTAACCGATCGGTAATGGTCGAAGACGCTGACCCAGACTTACTAACGACACTATTCTCTTCTCACCGAGCCCACACTCTGACGCTAGGACCACGAACGAGAGTCTACACCTTCTCATCAAGACGCAAATTACAGAACTCGACGAAAGCAGGCCCGAAACAACAGGGGAAAACAGCCCGCTTTACGACGCCACCGATTGCAACGCTACAAGTACCTTGGACACTACCGAAAGAGCCCACGGCACCATCCCGACCTATGAAACCTAACCGGCCTTCAGAAGGTACGTTCGCCGAACCTAAAGACCCGAAACCCCTCCCATGCATCACATACAGGATTCCTACTTCTCCTCCACTACAAGCGAATCGGCGTCTTCCGAAGATTCAAATGGATCCGAAGGAGAGGAAGATAGAGACTGGCTGAAGGCCAAGTCACGGCGCAGAACGACTCCACCTACCGCAAGATCCGTTACGACCACGGCAGCCGAGAAGGACACTCCAGCACCTGCTCCCCCGACTACCCAGGCGCCCAAATCTCCACCCAACCTGAACAACCCTACCGCAAGTGAACGGCCAAGGACCAGAGCGACTGTTAAAATCATCAGACACACGACTGACAATATTAACCCTCATTTCATTCAGAAACTCATACGACAGAACAACCTGACTATGGAAACACCTAGACAGTACTGGGCTCACTCTACAGGAACGACCACACTCAACTTCCCGACCATTGTCGAGGCGGAGCAATTTGTAAACCATTCCGGCCAATACCTTTGGACCGTCCGCTTAGATATTCATCATCCTTTCATCTGCTAACCTAGGACAGAGACAACCACGAAACCGAGAGATCAGTGTCGTCATGAAATATGTCAGCACGCAGATCCCGGTGGACGAATTGGCGTAGATTCTAGGCGAAAAATACTCTGGAATCAAATGCATTTCCAGAATAACTTCCGCTCACACTAACAACCGACGCAGATGATTAGATTTATAGTACAAGACGTGACCATAGCCGACCAACGTCTAGGTGGAATAAACATAGCCGGACGCAATTACAAAGTCGAACCTTCACACGAGACGTTATTCCACAGGCCATGTACCAACTTTGCCCAGTATGGACACAACAAAACCGACTGCAAAAACGACAAGACGTGCTTCACTTGCGGCAACAATCCCGACTCCTGTAAACACCTATCAGACAACAAAGTCAAGTTCTGCGCCAGCTGCAAGACCGATACCCATTATACGGGCCAGGCACGCTGTCCAAACCACTCCGAATATACCGCAACCCAACAAACACAAACCCACGTCCCGGTAGAAATACCTAAACAGATCCCACTCCCTAGTCATAAACAATCCCAATCCACACTAATCCAGCTCCACTCACCTAGACCAGGATTATCGTGTGCTAGTGCGGTAAACAATACAACGACCACGACGACAGAACCTACAGCCCCGACTCGGAATGACACCGAACAGCATGTGCAAACGGCTCTAAAATTTGCTATGCAGAAATTAGAAGCCTACATAGACCATCAAATGTGCAGAGTGCGAGATGAAATCGTGATGTTCACGATCTTGCTAATCAAAGCGCAAGAAGACTACTACGGAGACGAGTAGCACACCACTTTGTGGGTAACAGACTACAATTTTCCCTGGCCCTTGATAGGGCCGCCCAAGAAACGCAAGGTACAACCAGCTGTGATAGCAGCAACATCCAGCCTTAACCACAACCCACAAAGGAAATAACAACATCCAATGTCACACGCAGCTGACTGGTGCAGCGGAAGGATTCACCGACCCGTGCAGAGTCCATCAGACCGAAAACCAACGAGTGAAGCCGAAGCCGAGACCAGATTACAACTGCCGCGCTCCAGCAACGTCGTAACTTGAAGACGGCAAATGTAAGGCTCTAAAACAGGCAGCCCTTCGGGGCTAACACATTTCGATTCGATTCATGACGGCCTCTTTCCTTGGAATAGTAATCCCTCATAAACTCCCATCCTCTACTCAACCCCTAGCCGCGTGGCATTAATGCAAGCATTGCCAAATCTAGCAGTCATTCTAGTAGCCTACCTGATGGATTTCACCCGTTCACAGTGTGTTTTCAGACATTTGTCGAGGTGTTGAGGTGTTGTTTTATACTGTTGATCGTTTCAATATATCTGATTTTTTTCTTGTCGTCATTAATGAGTGTTGGAGCAGATGATTCGCAGCCAGGCCTCCTAATTCACCTGAAGATTCAGGACCATCACAATAGGAACAAAGGACACCGTCGAAGGAAACAGAATATGTTATTGGAAGAGAAGCGTAATTAAGAAAACAAAGTGTTAAAATTGTGTGTAATGTTAGGAATTCTATTCACACACTAATCGAAAGTAGCGGCAATTTGATTAGTAAAAATCTTAATTACTTAGGGGAGAGTCGGGTAGTATCGGACATCGGGTAATATCGGACAGTGAGTTTCTTTCATCTACCACACGATGATAGTATCTGATTGACATGGTTACGTTTCTGTGATGTCGCATAGAGAAACGTAACCATGTCATTCAGGTACTACCATATGGTGGTAGATGAAAGAAACGCACTGTCCGATACTACCCGACTCTCCCCTAACATTGAATGCAACCGGCGGCGTTGGTATTACTACAGTAAAAAAATACATTGTACATAGAAATTAAGACTTACGGCTGACCAACTAAAAAGAAAATAAACAAAACTAAAACAGAATTTGGTATAGTAGACGAATTTACACGTGATTGACTTCGTAGAATAGTATGTGAATAGTACGAGAAAGAAATATCGCCGACAGAAAATAATCTTGCGGAAATAATTATTCTGGCTTGATCTGTACAGTATATTTAAGGATCCACAAAATATTTCAGTCGATTCTATCCAGTAATTTCGGAATTACCGGGGAAACGGATTTAAGAAATGTGTGTATGTTTGTGTATGTCTAATGCCTACCCACTTCACTTCCGTGATTCGGGTTTCGTATACTGCGGATAGATGGTAGGACTGTGACCCATTTTCAAGTTGCACACCACTTCGGCGGACCACGATATGCATGATGAGTCTGTGAAGATTTATGTCGTGAGTGTATGTGTAAACTTTATTTTGTTTCAAGAAGTGCAGTTCGGTGGCTCCTTTGAACACCCGCTTACAGATTTATGACTTCCTACACAAACAACTCTGATAATTTCATCCTGTCCACTCGTCCCAAGATTGCACAGTTGCCACAATCCTGGTGACCATCGAAGTCAGACTGGCGGGATTCTTGGAATTCGGAAAAGATGCGACAACTCTGCCTCCACGTGGATTTGAGGGGAGCCTGTCAATTCTTCTGAACGAAGGTTGTGATTGGTTAATAAGAAGAGAAGACAAGATTTCCGTCACAGTAAGGAAGAAATTTATTTATGACAACCAATTAGTAGGGGACAGTAGAAGGTCTGTCGGCAAAGTCCTTTCTATGAAACTGCACTCCATGAAATAAAATAAGGTATAAGTGTTCGTGTAAGTATAGTGTAGGGAATGGGTGAGGATGATGAAGGAGAGGAAGGGAGATGGCGAAACCCGATGCCGGGACGCATTCTACTCATGCCTTGCATTAAAATTATAATTTGAGAACCAATACAGAGCCACCAGCGTAGGTCAGTCGGCTAAGACCCCTGCCTGCCGATCCGAAGTAGTACTCAGGCATGGGTTTCATTCCCGCTTGGACAGATTACCTGATTGGTTTTTCCCATCCGTAAGGCGAATGTCAGGTAATCTATGGCGAATTCTCGACCTCATCTCGCCAAATAAAATCTTGCTATCACCAATCCCATCGACACTAAATAATATAGTAATTCATACATTGTTGTTAAATAAACAACTAAAAATATAATACAGATTTTTTTTTTACCTGAATAAACTTCAATAGTTAATGAAGAAATTTAAATTTTATATCAGTCCTATATATTACATAACAGAAGCTCCCTTAATTGATTAAATCATATTTCGTGTCTTATAACGTTCCTTAGGTCTACAGAAAATTTGCATCGACATCAGGCAACAAAACTGGAAGAGAAACAATTTATATTCTTTTGTCGTTAAATATGATTTTTGTGTTATAAAAAATGATGTAAAAGGAATTTATCCATGACTGGTTTCTAAACTGGTTTTTATATCACCGTCCCTAGCAACCTAAACAGTGACTTTATTCGCAGCAGTGCTTAAAATTTTTAACCGAGAGCAGTGAATTAAATATTTTTTTAATCGCTCTCTTCTTGACAACCAAAACATTAGCAATAATAAAATGAATATATTCCTTCATTTAAAACTTCTCCTCCAACAACACATTACAAAGAAAAGGCCTACAATTCAAAATTAAATTTACATACCAGTAATGGATAAAATATTGTATAGCACACTACAGTAAACAGATTTTATGAGCGCGTGGAAATTATCACCTGAGTCGAAAAGGATAAAATTTAATTTTACTCTCTTGTACTATAAATCAGTGGTTCCCAACCAGTGTGTCGCGCAGCCCCATGGAGTGTGTCGCGAAATTTTTGGGTTGAAAAATAAATTTTATATCATCTAGGAAGTCTTTTACAAGGATTTTTTTTTATTTACAACGAAGTCGTTGATATGGTACATTTTATTTTGAGACAGACTTTACCAATGTAACTTGAACACCTGCAACAATGCTCAGTTTAATTTTTCTGCCTGGCAATAATTCAAATGAAAGTGAACATCTCCTACAATGCTTTGTAATTAGTTTACTCTTTCCACTTAGTAATAAATGGAGTTTAGAATCGACAGAACATATTGGTCATTTTCAGTATAAACATGTGAGTGGGTGATAGTGCAATTATTTTATCAAAATTGCTTTATTTAGAGTTTTTATAGACAAATTTTTAATTCAGAAAACTGAATCTGTATTAAGTTCTGGATTAGATGACAGCAGTGCTAATTCAAATAATGTGATCGAAAGTTCTCTTCAGGGTTCGCAAAAACGTACTGCGTTTCGTAAATATTATAGTGATGATTACTATCACTTTGGTGGACCTACCTACGAACAGTAGCACGCGGCGGAAGACCTGCATGTTGAAGCTGTTACTGCTAAATTCTGATCACTGATGTTGATCACTGGTTCACCAACACTACACTGCGAAGTTACTTCGTGTAATGCCAGTGATTTTTAAAGTCGGCCGTCCCCACTACTTATCACCAGGCTTCGGATCTGGGCACAGAAACGCATGAAGTTCAGAACGCACGGACGATAGTGTTCTGTTGGTCGAGTGGACTGGGAGATGGAGCGTGCCGTTACTTCGTGTCTCAACATGTAAACAGTCCGTCATAGTACGGCACAAAATATATTTCACCCTGTACAGATGCAGTATATACAGTACATTCCTAGTGTAGACAATAAGTGTCTACTATTAAAGTATTAACGTGAGTTGTAACCTTCAATCAGGTGTCCCTACGTCGAAGCCTGTTAAATATACCGCAGCCAAGCAGCAATACACACAACGGTAATGCGCATTACGGACCCACCTGTGCTGTTGCAGGATCCCACACCGGTCATGACGTCATTTATATTCCGTGTACTCTAAACCTCATACTGGTTACTCTGTGTCCCTAGGCCGAAGCCTGCTTATTACTTATCCCGCCCTTCTGAATCACACAGGTGCAGTATGTATAATAGCTGTCCCTCCGTACTCCGTACTTTTTATAGAAATATAGAAGCATACAGTGTATTTCGAAAGCAAAAACAAAACAAAATTCTATTCCAGGGAAAAGTTTCTTGATAGCCTAAAGAATGTATGAAAATTTCATGCATGACTCTGAGAATATAGACCGTGTCTTAAGTCTGCCAGGTAAAATAAAATAAATTATTATTGCAACTTCTTGTATGAAATAAAACAAAAAAAGTCACGGGAAATTGCAGTCGAAGTTTACTGTCATTTAAAAACTCTGTGCACCAGAGCTATAATAATGGCGTCACACCAACTGAAGGACATAAATGTGCATTAAATTGTATGTAATGTATTTTTCGTACATAAAATCTATTTGTAAGGAACAATACTTTTTAAATTAAAATTATGGGAAATTGGATTCAAAGTTTAGTATCATTTTAAAAACCATGTGCACCAGAGCTAAGTTATAAAAATGGCATCAAAGACCATAAATGCGCTTTAAATCTGATGTAATATATTTCTTCACATATGAAAGAGTATTTTAAAAATCATAGTTTTAAATGTTCTGGTCTTTCACCATATTTAACCCTCCTCTCCCCTGAATGTTTTTGAGAACCTGACAGTTATTATTTTAAATATGAACCTCTGTGGAGTATTTTCTTTACGCCGACAGTGTTTACAGGAAGAAATTACTTAAATATTAGCCACCGGCGTGGCTCAGTCGTTTAAGGCGCTTGCCTGCCGGTCTCAAGTTGCGCTCGGTCGCAGGTTCGATCCCCGATTAGGTTGATTACCTGGTTGGGTTTCTCCGAGGATTTTCCCAACCGCAAGATGAATGCCAGGTGATCTATGGCGAATCCTCGGACTCATCTCGCCAAATGCCATCTCGTTATCACCAATCTCATCAACGCTAAATAACCTTGTAGTTGATACAGCGTCGTTAAGTAACCAACTAAAAACTTGAATATTTGAATTATGATATAATTATTCTTTTAAGCTATTTTACATAAACGTGTCTATTAAAATATTGCGGATAATTGATATTTGCGCAGTATTTTATTCAGCGGGGAAGCGTTTACATGTTAAATTAGTCAAATATTTGAATATGGATATGATTTTTGTTGTGTGCTATTTTTCAAAAATAAATCTACAACATACAGTGAAATCTCTAACTTCTGACTTGAAAACATATTTTACAATTTCTCCCTTCCCTATTTCATATTTAAAAAAAGTTTTGATAAATATTTCTTTAATTTCACATGCTAGAGATTTTCATTACGTCTTCTTGAAAATTTTACATCGGTTAATTATTACCAAAATAGATGTGTACATTATTTTTTTTTTCAAAATTTTTATGTTGAAAAATGTACACAACAATTTTTATTTTCTTTTATTTAAAAATAATTCCTAACTTTGATAGACATTTTTCTACATCTCACATAAAGGTAATTAATTTCCTAAAAGTTTAAAAAAATCGAAGCCTGCCTACAATGAAATGGCACGTTGATTTTTTACTGGTCAATGCATTTAATTACTAAAAAGTTTGTTTTACTTTTTTTTTGTTTTCAACTTTACTACTCGACATATTATTGCAGATTTCTTAATAATAGTATCTCTAGAGCAACTTACATAAATCGAGAAAATAATCGGCCGTAATTTCTCAAAATAAGAAAGACATTTTTTTTAAGAAAATGCAATACTTTTTTTTTATTTTGTATTATTTTCCCGAAGAGGACACAGTCTCTCCTAGACTCTATGGATATAGGATGTGAATTCTGTGGATTAGAAGTTCGTCCAGCTGCAAGGAAGTTTTTACAAGAACATATTGATTTATTTTCATTACCCAATGCGCAATTGTTCTTTTACTGAGATTTGTAATGTCGTATGACGTACGAATAAAGCAGCATTCTTAGTTTTATGTTCGGGATAAGAAATGATTAGCCTAAAAGTGTCCCGTTAAGGGCAAAGGCATCCTCCTATAGAGGGAAAGCTCTATTTGTCTCACGCGGTGAGCTACTCCGCGTAAGAGATGTTTACAACCTTGGAATTGGTTTCTTGGTTCACATTTTGCACTATTGATACTGTTCGCTTGTTTCTGTCGCACTGGTTTTAGTCGCTGTTCACTTGTCTTCTCAAGTTTTCCCATTCTTCCCTACGTCTTGCTCTGCTTGACCAATGGATTCCTACACGTTCACTGAAGAGGTCGGCCCATCTTCTTCGTGGTCTTCCGCGTGATCTGTTGCCAATGAGGGGATCCCATAGTGTGACTGTCTGCGTCCATCTTCCGTCTCTAAGTCCTGCAACATGGCCTCCCCACTTACATTTGGTGTTGGTGGCTTGCAGTGCTGGATCTTTAATTGCTGACATATTTTGTAGCACTTCGTTTGGAACTCTGTTCCTCAGTGATAAGCCTAGTACCCTTCTCAGCATATTCCTTTGGCATATTTGGAGACTGTTACGAAGTTCGGCAGTGAGAGACCATGCCTGACACCCATATAACAGTACAGGAGTTACGCAGGTCTCCAATATTTCCATTCTGATTTTCCTGCTGAGTGTTCTCTCCAGTACGATGAACTTGAGTGTCCAGAATGTCTTCCACGCGAGAGAAATCCTTCGTTTTATTTCCTTCTCTGTCTTCTGGTGGAAGGAGACTAGCTGTCCTAGGTATACGTATTCAGACACGTATTGTAGTTCTGCACCATCAATTATTATGGATGACTCCGGCCCGTTTAACATTACTTGTGCCTTGGTCATATTCATCAGGAGGCCTGCTGATCTGCTGGCGTCGCATAATTCTTGGAGCATTGACTGCAGTTCTCTGGGTGATTTGGCGAACAATACGGCGTCATCAGCAAACCTTAGATTATTTAGTCTGCTGCCGTTGATGTTTATTCCACAATTTCTGTTCCAGTTCAGTTTGCGAAAGATGTTTTCCAGTACACTTGTGAATAATTTTGGGGAAATTGAGTCTCCTTGTCGCACTCCTCTTTTGAGCCTGAATGGTCGTCCTTCAATCTCGGTTTTCACTTTAGCACAGCTTTGATTATATAGTTTATTTAGTATCGTGATGTATTTGTATTGGTACCTCACTATTTACATCGCTTACATCATCCTGATGCCATAAATGTTTCTGAGCAATGTTATGTGCGCTATTACCTTCCTGACTCACTTCTGTGTAATAATTAGAGCACTCATATTTCTTACTGAAAATTTAACATTAGAAACACTTCTCAGTATACGTGCAATAATTTATAACTAGTTAAGCGACATATCTTGAATTTTCAATAAAATAATTACGTACATATTAATTTCTCGGGAAAAAAATTATGGGTCATAATTTTTGAAAGAGAATGTTTCCTCCTGCTTTTCTACTTTGAAAAATAATATTTACTTAATTACTTACGGCTTTTAGAGAACCCGGAGGTTCATTGCCGGCCTCACATAAGGCTGCCATCGGTCCCTATCCTGAGCAAGATTAATCCAGTCTCTACCATCATATCGCACCTCCCTCAAATCCATTTTATTATTATCTTCCCATCTACGTCTTGGCCTCCCCAAATATCATTTTACCTCTGACCTCCCAACTAACATTAAATTAATTTCTGAATTCATCTACGCGTCCTACATGTCATGACCACTTCAAACTTCTGGATTTAATGTTCCTAATTATGTCAGGTGAAGAACACAAGGCTTGCAGTTCTGCATTGTGTAACTTCCTCCAATATCCTGTAACTTCATCCCACTTAGCCCCAAATATTTTCCTAAGCACCTTATTCTGAAACACCATTAACCTCTGTCCCTCTTTAAAAGTGAGAGTCGAAGTGTCGCAACCATACAAACAACCGGCAATATAACTGTTTTATAGATTCTAAATTTCAGTTCTTTTTATCAGCAGACTGGATGACAAAAGCTTTTCAGCCAAATAATAACTGGCATTTACCATATTTATTCTGCGTTTAATTTCCTCCCGAGTGTCATTTATATTTGTTACTGTTGCTCCAAAATATTTGAATTTTTCCACCTCTTAAAAGGAAAAATTTACAATTTTTATATTTTCATTTCGTACTATGTTCTGCTCACTAGACATATTCATATACTTTGTAATTACGGGATTTGCTTCCAAATCTATCTCTTGACTTGCTTCTAGTAAAATTCCCGTGGTTTTTTCTAATAGTTTGTGGATTTTCTTCTAACTTATTCACGTCGTTCACATAGACAAACAGCTGATGTAATCCATTCAATTCCGAACCCTCTCTGTTATCCTGGACTTTCCCAATGCCATATTAAAGCCAAATTAAAAAGTAAAGGTGATAGTTCATCTACTTTCTTTAGCCCGCAGTGAATTGGAAAAGCATCACACAGAAACTGGGCTACACAACAAGATCATGATTTTGATGTCTGTATTTTATTCACAGTAATAGAAAAAGTGAAAAGATTTTATGGAACGGAAATTTGAGTTCGCTTTCAATGGAAATGCTTAAGAACATCTCTTCAAAGAGATGTTTCATTCCTGTCTTTATACTTCTGTGAAACACACTGGTGTTTATTCTGGGACCAAATGCGTGTGAAAAATGACTTTATTTTTACTGAAAACCCAATATCTCTAGCTTTCAAACTGTGGATTATATAACAATAATTTTTCTCTTATGAAAACTAACAGAAAAATCATACTTTGTGTAGGAAGAAATTAATTACTCAAGAATGGGTACACTTAGATTAATGAATTTTGGATAGTTACATATTATCTCAAGTCATTCTTTTATATCACAATAATCTGCCGTTTCATGTCTACACTCGCTGAATTTCCACCTATTTTCAGTTTTTCAAGGAAGACATCTAATCTTCCCACACTTGTAGCAAACTCCAGAGCTGATTACTAAAAATGGAGGGAATAAGCTGATTGACCAGTGTTACCAACTCCTAATGTTATGATTTAAGTGGCAGCGGCACTCCCGGGTCAATTTTTCGCGAATTTCAAACATAACAGAATTTTATAAAATGGCCATTTTTCCTAAAGGAAACAGGAGAAAAAATGTGGATTGTAAGGCGTGAACGAGCTGTCGCAATTTTTTAAAACAAAAAGTACTAATTGCACAAGAAACCTTTCAGATGAGTATAACTCTATCCGAAAATTCGCTGATCTAGGTGAACGCATTCTGGAGTAATTAATTTTTTTCCTACAATAATTTGCAACTGTTCAATATTTTTTCATAACAGAAAAATTGTCATATAACCCAGAGTTTGGAAGATAGAGAGAGTGGGTTTGCAGAAAAAACTTTAATTTTCACAGCCATTTGATCCCTGAGGATTTTACATAAGTAGGTCTTTAAGTACAGGTTGTCCTTAAATTTTGGTAGAAACTTTACAGCATGGCGCATCGTGAACTTAACTCCGGCTATGGTATGGATGCTGATGATATGTCAATTAAAGATGGCGAAACGAGTCCAAGGTCCAGCACAGCAATCCTGCTTCGATTGGTTGAAGGAAAACCCCGGAAAAATCCAAAAAGTTAACTTCCTCCAACGAGGAATTGAACCCAGATTCACTCGTTTAACAGTCAGATGTGCTGACCCTTATTTCATATCGGTGGACATATATTTCTCCTACTTCAGTTACCATAACTCCTATGGATATTTTGAACGAAATTACAAGGATTTCCTCAAATTTCCTGTTAACCATAGTCTATATCTAAGGCAACGTTTTTTTACGATCCCGAACAAGGCTCTACGTTCATTAATCTATGAGTTGTGAACCTCAAATGATGGCAGGATGCTGTCACAATATTTTTGAGTAGTCATCTTACAGTCTTCCAATTGGACTAGTTTACTATAGGTAAATATTATCGGCTATATTATACGTCATGCAGGAGCTTCGGACGCATGAAAGTAGAGCTCCATGATTTCTTGACATTGTCATTAGAATGAGGTAGAAGTGTGGTTGGCACCACGCTCCGATCACCTTTTGCACCCTGCAAAGACCCAGTACTCAGTTTGATATGAGGCTGAGTGAAGATTGTGAGAAAAAAAAAATTCTCCTGACCAAATTATTTCTTCCTTCTATCCCTTCCTTATATTCCAACAGCTGCATATATTGCTCATTCAGTACTTCCATTAGTCAACAGCTTATCAAACGGAAGTCGTAAGTCTTTCAATACAGATTCCAGAACAATGCATTTGTGACTTGTGTTTTGTTTATAACATTAATACTGATTGAGAAACAAGATCTGACGAATATCGCATTGTGAGCAGTTTACTCATCTAATATGAACTGTGTCAGCAATATTAACGTACCTGAGAAGCAAAAGGGCGAATGTCCATTTTCGTAAATTTCCAGGAGAAGCAAAAAAACTGTTTCTAATGATGTATGAGTGCACATTCCTCATTACATATGGGCTGTTCCATGTGAAATCGGACAAAATTTAAGAAAATTTGACCTTGCATTTTTTAAAAAAAGCGGTGCTTCTGTCTTTGAAAGGCCTTCACTGGACAAGCCTAATGGTGAATTAAAATATCCCCAACTAGATTTACTTTTCATTTTATAGAGCGTCATATTTATCATACTTTCATAAAATTCTTAGCTTTGGAAGAACATTACTCAGAGACATTTAGTGGTAGAATTTTCAACGACATCTCTTTTTAAAGCAGACTCAGAGAATAATATAATGAATTTGGAGGGATTTTTTTTTAAATTCTTATTCACTTGACTAGGCAGATTTATTTATTTTACTTTTTTTCTTGACGAAATAGCTCAAACATAAAAATACGACAATATGGGCGACTTAATATAGAATAAAACACAGTTTACAGATCCAAAATTTTCTTTGGGTAAGGGTGGAAAAAAAAGTAAAGAAAAGAATTCTCATCGTGGATTTCTCCGCCGCGCGGTTCCATCCCACAGCAAGCTGAGCGTGCGTAGTTGGCCAACGCTAGCAGCTCGTAGGTTCCGTCATGCGAGTAGTTCACGCATCTGAAAACAACTCGAAATGAAAGATGTATTTCTCTGAATACTAAAATAATTACATAATCACTACACTAACCTGTTACTGTTTACTGATGGTTACTTCTACACTATCGGCAGCATGGGAGAAAAGTTTCATTAGAAGTACCGGTAATATCCATAGGGGATGGTCTAGTCTTGTATAATTGCACGGAACAAGTTTTACACATTCTCACAGAGTTTTTTTTAAGTTAATGGGAATGTTAAACTTTTCCAACATCCGATTTAGCACTACCTTCAACTTTTCTGTGGTCCTTTTTCTATGTAATCGTTGGAAGGGGTTGAAGCAGCGATCTGTCCTAAAACGATTTTCCATTTTAGGCACCCTATAAAAAAGGATTTGACTTTTCAGTACTGATAATGTGCACGTGTATTTTTGTAACGCGAATCTGTGATAGCATGATTGATATCTATAAGTCTTGCTTTTAAGGCAATACGTAAACATTATCTTACCTTAATATAATAGTTTTTGTTGAATTTTCTGCAACACAATAAAAGAAAACTTTCAAACAATGGAACTGAATATCCACTGTCACCCTGTAATAATATACGCAGAAGACTGGCTGGTGGGTCACGTATCCGTCTCATTGCTTGTGTTGTGACTACACACCAGCTGTTTCAAGGCCAGCTGATAAGAACATTCTGGCTTCTCTCACATCGCCGTATGACGCTGCAGGGAGCGCTTATTTTTATAGCGAGACTTGAAATATTTATTTTAAGGCTTTTCATTTAAAATAGCTTTTCAAAAAAAATTGTGTAATTTTTGTCTCAACAATAACTAATATTATAGTATTTTATATACATACTTTTTTGGTGGTAACAAGTTATAAATCACAAAAAACAGCATATCCATAATTTCCACAAACAATAAAATATATGTGTTACACCCCATTAATACACTGAAATGTGCACTACAAAATTAGCTATAGCTTAATTTTTTTATTTCGAAGCCAGGCGTAGTAGTACGTGTTTAAATTAAGAAGAAAATACAAAATACGCTAAATTTTAAGGAATTTTATCTGAAAAACTACTGGGCTAAGAAAAGCCAAAATGTGTACATTTACTAGTTCCCATATACTAAACGTCTGTACGAATTTTCAGACAATTCTGACATGTCATGGTATTTCGTTGTCCGATTTCATATGGAATAGCCCATATATAACTTTTGATTGTGATTTTTAGAAATGATATTGTCCACACCTGTGGAGTAACGGTCAGCGCGTCTGGCTGCGAAACCAGGTGGCCCGGGTTCGAATCCCGGTCGGGGCAAGTTACCTGGTTGAGGTTTTTTCCGGAGTTTTCCCTCAACCCAATACGAGCAAATGCTAGGTAACTTTCGGTGCTGGACCCCGGACTCATTTCACCGGCATTATCACCTTCATTTCATTCAGATGCTAAATAACCTAGATGTTGATACAGCGTCGTAAAATAACCCAATAAAAAATAGATATGATTTTTTGTGTATATGTAATTACGAAATATTTTATTTAAAAGTTACGTCCAAAATTAATTATTTAAGAATAATAAAATAGACATACGCCACTTTTCCAAAAATTTCTTTTCGAAGTATTTCCAATTTTCTATTTGATTTTCAGGGCGATATAAAGTCTCTGAAGCCTCAAAATGTATTTATTCAATACCAACAAATTGGTAGAACATAGGCCTACTACATAAATGTTTGCTGCACAGATTGATAGGCAAAGTTAAACATTATTGAGGAAAACATTTTAAGTAAAACATAAATACAATGAGAAAAATAGAAAACAAAACTTATGAGCCTGACTCTGTTCAAATAACAATGGAATTTGGCTACTCAGCTCGGAGATGTTAACTCTTCTTCGTCATATGGTATAGCTCTGTAAAGTGCAGTATAACATTCTGGGATCGATTTAATCAATGTTTGGAGGTCCGTATATTTTGCTTAGCTGATGGGTTTGGCTTTGGTGCGAATGAGTGGAATTTCTACAAGTAGTTGGAGAGAAATCCTACGATGACATACATTATCAACCTCTTGATAAGCGGCCTTGGAAAAAGATATCTTGTTAGAGATAATTCGAAATTTTGCAGGAGAGACTTTACGCCATAATAACTTCGGTATTTGGAAAAAAACACCGTTACTAGATCGTCTATGCCCAAAAAACGGAGAAGAAGAAGAACCATTAGGGACGAAAAATCTTTGAAATCTTCAGCTTTTGTCGGCCTGGGTGGCGCAGTCGGTATAGTGCTGGCCTTCTATGCCCGTGTTTGTGGGTTCGATACCGGCCCAGCTCGATGGCATTTAAGTGTGCTTAAATGCGACAGGCTCAAGTCAGCAGACATACTAGCATGTAAAAGAACTCCTGCGGAACAAAATTCCGGCACACCGGCGATGCTGATATAACCTCGGCAGTTGCGAGCGTCGTTAAATAAAACACAATTTGTGTTCTTCAATTTGCATTTCATGGACTGTTAAGCGTTTCTTTACTTGACATGTTCGGATGAGTTGAGCCTAGTCACGATGAACAGCAATTCCAAGCTTGGAAGTTTCAATATTTTTGTTTCTTCCATAATTTTTTTTTATTTTAGTTGGTTATTTAACGACGCTGTATCAACTACTATGTTATTTAGCGTCGTTGAGATTGGTGATAGCGAAATGATATTTGGCGAGATGAGGCCGAGGATTCGCCATACATTACCTTGCATTCACATTACGGTTGGGGAAAACCTCGGAAAAACCTCAACCAAGTAATCAGCCCAAGCGGGGATCGAACCCGCGCCCGAACGCAACTTCAGATCGGCAGGCAAGCGCCTTAACCGACTGAACCACGCCGATGGCTATTGTTCCATAAATATTAACTTATCGACTTTATGTGTGTATATGACCTTACACAAGAATTGTGATTGAACTCAAGATTTGATAGCTGTGAAAGAATCCGGTGTAAATTAGTGTCACTTGCACATTTCGATTTTGGTCAGTGCAATTATCTGACCAAATGGTTAAAATCTTAGTTTGCTATTTGAAATGGAATCGAGCCTACTACAGTAAGCAAGAAGCTATGCCATTCTCCATTCTTCCAGCAACAGTTTCATGCCATAATGTTCAATATTCTTCATTAGATGCTGCATCATCTAGCACAGTGGTCGTCAACTCGATGCCCTGTGACGTCATCTCAGCCTACTGTGAAGATCGCTGCGCTCGTGTTTCGCAGCGGAGTCTTGCGATGGTGGCTCCTATTTCGTGATAATAATTCTTTTTCATATTCACCAAATTAAACTTAAAATAATGTGAATCCCTAATACTGGTATTTATACGTAGGAAACAATTGATTGATAAGTTTGGGAAGAAATGAAAGCTGAATAAAACTAAATACTGTACTGCATTTTAGATTTCTACTTTTTTAATGCACATACATCTCTATCTTGTTGCATTACCTTGCATTTCTTCACACTGTACCCTTTTGAACGAATTAAGAGCATTGTAGGGGCGGTGGTTGATGGAGGGTTGACAAGATCATGAAGAGATGTAGGGATGGTGATTGAATGATTGAAAGTATGTTTTATTTAATGATTCTCGCAACCGCCGAGGTTGTATCAGCGTCGCCGGTGTGCCGATCATGTGTGGACCTAAAGATACACATATATGACTGAGAATACAACTTGCATTAATGTTGTCCAGGAGATTAAAATTGTAACAGGAACTGTAAAACATGCATTCAAGCTAATTCACACAAACACAAATATAACTAATTCTAAAGAAACTGTTTGAAGTTCTATAACGATAAATAATAATTAGGATTGAATTATAATAATGATCTTTTTAAAAATATACTGTAGAACACTTTTATAAAAGTATATCTAAGCATGTATATATTATATTACAGTACATGCTATTATTCACAGCAACATTGAAACAAATTTTTCTTTGCAAAATTAAAATAAACATTACTTTTCTGTTTCAAGAAAATGTGACCATTAAACATTAATACACAAGATGAAATTTGTTACGATGATTTTCTGGATTTTTTAATTCTCACTATTGTCTTTAAGCTTACAATTTCAAAAGCTTCTAGAAGATTGAACATTTTTCACTGCAGCCTTCACAATAACAGCTTTACAGTAGCAAGATCTCCATCAGTAAATGGCCTTACATTTTTCGCTATACTCGTACATAGAAAATTGTAATTTTGAAGCTCAAGCGAACAGAATATTCGCTAATTTGATGAACAGCAGTCTCCTTTAACTGTTGTGTCATCTCATCACGTTTATGTCCCTGATATTTGTCATATTCACTTGAGTGACACAAAGAATATTGTCATTGTAGATTAAACATCTTTAACTCAGTGCATTTCCTTGCCACAATCAAAACATTTTTGCCCCTTCATCACACGACACAAAAAGGAAAAGGTTCTCCCATACTGAGAAGGAACTAGACATCGAATGATTAGAAGCCAACACAAAGATATGTTAACTTTCGAAGCTTACAACGAATGAACACTCGCATTGCCTTTACACTGAATTTCCCATACCGTACTGCAACCAGCTACACGTGCACTCAGAAGACCTCATTAGCTGTACGAGCCTCGCAATCGCTGCACATACGTACAGTTTCCCTGGAAAAGGATGAGACGATTGAATATTCTTAAGTCTCAGATGTAAGACACTGCGCATGATCGGAGACCAGAGCACTGATACACAAGATAACGAATATTGAGTTACTTAAATGCAGGCTATTTGGTTTGTTACTACCATCGTTCCGAAATTCACTTCAAATACTGCAAAAAATATGATAATATTACGTAAATAAAATATAAATATATACGTAAATCGTGTAGTTAAATCGACAATGGACCTTCATGACTAGATCAACACTCCGCACAGAACGGAAAACTTTCGTGTCGTTTCAATAGCTCAGACGCTAAGACTTCTGCCTGTTGTGTAATATAGAGCGAGTTCGATTCTCAGTCTACATCAACAATTTTTTTTGGCTAAATAATGTTCAAATAGCTAAGTAACGTTGAAATAGAGTTTTACAAAGTCCTGAGATTAAGTGTTAATGATCACAGACAATACAAAATTACAAGTTATAATATTATAAACGTTAATCTAGTGAATGCATTTATATACACACATATACAATGTAAATGCATATATAATAAAAACTAACAATTAAAATGAAATTAAAAAATATTCTTAAGCCACACAGACAAACTTTTACAAAGGTTTAGACTCCTTAGGCTATGTCATTTGCTGAGCAATTATTACAATATTTTATTAGTAGCTTTCCCATATGTGTAAGAAATGCACTCGCACAAAACACTTTTTGTTAAAAGTGTGGCTTTGGATTATTTCATTCTCACCCCTTCAGTTGATTTTAACTATTTTATCTACGTGTTTCCAATAGTGTTTAATTTAATGTGCATTCAATTTTATTCATGTTATGATTGAATGAAAAAGCAATGTTGCAGTTATTGACTAATTACATACATTAATACTAATTATTAAATGCAACTGTTAAGTAACCAATTGTAGTATCTTTTGCAAAATCTTTAATGTTTAAGTTGTCAATAATATTTCTGTACCATATACTATAAAACGTTAAAAGAATTTGCAATAGATTTGGAATCCTCTACTTTATAATCACTTGTTTTAATGAAAAAATATTTTCTTTCTTAGAATATCTACAAGTTTAACTTTAATAACATTCCGAATAGCTTTAATTGCATTATCTGAATTTTGTACTTTTCTATTCAAATGTATTCTATTTCCCTCTTTCATAATCTTTGATAAATTACACTGTATTTCTTGTAGTATTTAAGAACATGAGGATCATTACATTGCAGCTCATTACATAGAGATTCTTCTTTTTAATACATGAGATTTTTAAGTCCCTGCGTTATCTACATTTTTTTACTTTTGAATTTTTTCACAACATTGAGTGGAGAACATCCACTGAAGTGATTCTGAAATTAAGTGAAAGATACAATACATTTACTCTTAATATCAGTAGTACCAGTATCATATACGTTCTTCAAAGATTCATTTTGTAGACATAAATGTAAATAATCACTAGATACAGCATTTACGAACCCTTTTTTAGTTTTTAAATTAATATTTTGAAATTGTTCAGTGACACTGGAAACACTTAGGATTTGTTTATCATGTTCAGACAAGCCATTAATTATAGATTCTGTCGAATAGAAATTCAGTCTAATTCTGTGTACAAAAATTTTATCAATGATTGTGCTACTTCAGTTTGTATGCTGGTGGAAAAATTACGCTACGACTAAGGTTGTCAGTTTCAAGGAGTGAATTTAATTTACTTTTACGGAAAAGTTCCGAGAGACAACCTATGTTTATGTCACTACAGAATAGCCACCTATGCCCACCGACGCCCTCGAAAGCGAGACGAATTGTGGAATCACGTTGTTGACACCTGGGAAGATCTCGCCGGGGATCAGAACCTATTCCACAATCTCGTGACATCCATGCCGGATTGACTTAGAGCTGTAATAGAAGCTGATGGCATGTGGACAAGATTTTAAGTTAACAGGTCTCTTTTTGTTTCTTATGATTATTGTTTGAGGAAGAATACTTTTAACTTCCAAGTAAGATTTTTTGACGAGGTTCAGCCCACTTGTAAGACCCAGAAATTGGGCATAAATTATTCCATATTTTTCGACAAATTAGACAGTCTAGGAACTCTGAAGAAATTAATTGCACCTCAATAAAAAAGTTTTACCTGGGATCGAACACGAGACGTTTCGGTTATACACTGGAACCGACACGCTACTATATGAGCTACCGAGACAAGACAGCGACAGCAGCAGTCCAGAATGTAGATCCCACAGCAGGCATTTGCCATTCGGTACAGAGAAGCAATGATATTTTGTGACTCGAGCAATGTTGTGAAATCGTGGCCTTAAATGGCTATCTTCTTCGTGATTCTTATTCTGGTCCTTGTCCTTGTTGTGGTCCTTGTAACAATTCTTGTTGTATATGTCATGGTATTTATTGTTACGTCGATATCGAGTGAACCGCGCTGTAGAACTTTAACTTCCGACGATCAAGAGTCGTCTCATTCCTTTTAAGGGTAACTGTACGTCAAAACTAGGTTGAGTTGTCTAGGTCTGATGTAGCACCTCTTGTTGCTGGTAAGTGATTTCAAAACTTTGACAGGAGATATCATTTCGTTTGCATGTTTACTTTGTCCTGGCATTTCAGATTTCGAAGTTTTCATTTTAATGGTATAAAATTATATAAGAATATTTATAATAAATATTTATATACAAAATGAATGCGGTTAATTTATTTTCACGAAATGGGAAGAGAAAATACGTTATTGTGATAGTGTTTGCATTAATAATTGTAAACCATTACAAATTCACAAAACCTTACAAAAGGTATGTATACAGTATGTAACAAAAATATGATATAATTAAAAATTACCTTCTGTTTGACAAGCTTGAATTTGAGAAAGCTATAACAATATTTTCTCTCCTGCAAAACTCATATTGCTGTAATGTATGAAGGATGTGGACTTCTCTTGAATACTAACAACGCACTGAAGTGTAGTGAGAAAGACAAAAAATAATTCAAGAAGGGAAAGTAACGAAGACGACAGAGAGTCATATTGCCTGTATTGTGTTAAATCTTACTCAGAATGTGCACCAGGTGAAGAGCGGATACAATGCCGGGAGTGTAAATTAGTTACATAAAAATTTTATAGATGGTAAAGGAAAGTCTGTTTGCGTAAACTCCTTCTCAGATACTTTTTAAAAAGTCAATATGATATAAGGTCATTTATAAGTTCAAAATTAATTTTTCTACCTTATTTTTCTAGGATTCAGTTCTTCTTTTATCTCAGTGTTTAACTAAATGGTTATATTATATTTATGTGTGTTCATCATACTGAATCGTTTGCCTGTGTAAAGAAATAAATTCTAAACTTAAAAAAAGCTAATCTTATATGCAGTTTGCTCTTATTTAACATGTAGCCAATCTACCCCATACTATGTGTCAACCTTCCTCCAGGGCGGGGTAAGTTGACTCAATTTGCATGTTTCAAAATAATACAACATTTCAAATTTAAATCGTGATGAAATCTAAATTCAAATATCTCTCCAAATAGCCAAAGAACCATGTAGAACGGCCATCTTCCAGGATTTTATAAAATGCTATCCAAATTACAGAAAAAAAAATTAAAATTTGAGCCAACCTGCCTCCCTCTCCCCTATTTGATGTTTATAAAGATACAAAAATCGCTATCAAATTAAATAGCGAAATCACAGATTTTATATTCATAAATGCAGATGTTCGAGAGAGTTATCCTATTTCCCACGGTATTTTTGTAATATACAGTAGAACCTGATTAACCGTCACCCTATTAACCGATTGCCGGATTATCCGACTTTTTTTCTACCTCCTATTTTCTTCTTACTACAGAAAAAAAATATGAAGTACTGTAAGTTATGTTTCTACAGAAGATTATTACAAGCCTTTAACTACAAAGTAAATAGCAGAAATGCTTCGCTGTCGGTAACAAACATAGGGTAAATTAGGGTCTGTTGGACAGTCGGGCATGTGGGACACTTTGTACTTTAACGTGTTACCTCGCCACTTGTGGGCACCACATTCTGCTAGAAGTCAATGACTGAAGTAGCCACGAATGGGGCTACTACCGTCATGGACTTCTAGCAGAATGTGGTGCCCACAAGTGGCGAGGTAACACGTTGAAGTACAAAGTGTCCAACATGCCCGACTGTGCAACAGACCCTAATTTACCCTAATTACTTGTAAAATAATCACTACTTGCTTTCAAAGAAATTACCCCAAGAATTTTTACAAACCCGTGTACAATTTTTATCGTCCTTATTCCTACTATTCAAGTGGACGTATTGTATAACTTCTATTCAAATGTCTTCCACAATTGTCAAAGAAAAGGTATTGTGTTAATTGAATCCTATAGATTCAAAACCCTCTATATCCACTTTCACAAATTGATGGATTTTGATAGTAACTGGTTCCAAATAGTGGGAATTTTCAACCTAACAGTGACTTTTAACAAACCTCTTGCTTTAAATTTAATGGCTCTTTTAATTCAAACTATATAAATCATTAGAATTCATTCTTAGCAAGCAATATGTAGGCATAACTCAATTATGAACAAAATGGTCTTTAGGGGGTTTTGAATCTAGAGGATTCAATTATCAAAAAATTACAAATAATTTAGAAGTTTGGGAAAGATGAAATTGTGGTTAATGCTGCTTCAGAGTAGAAAATTGGCGTTCAACTGTAAGCGAATTTAAAAGAAAGGATAAAAAGTATAAAGTACGTAAATCTACAACACGAGACTTCAAGTATTCCTATGTATAAAGTACGTAAATCTACAACACGAGACTTCAAGTATTCCTATCTTTCCGCAGACAATCATCAACCATCAATCCTTGGCACTTAGGCACCCGTCGTTGACAACCGAACTTTTAATGATCTCCTGATCCACTACATAGCACGTTAACACAAGACCACAAAGGAAATTACGAAATTGTGTATTATGCACTTAATTAATAAACATTTTTATGGTACGGATTATCCAATTTTTCGATTAACCGTTCAGTCCACCCCCTTCATTACCACGGATAATAGAGATTCTACTGTATTTAATTATATGGTAAATACGAGGGGTCACTCTAAAAGTAATGCACTACAGTGCCTGGCCACATTATTATAATCACTCACATTTTTACTATATTTTACATATTACTTCCTCATTTGAACTCTAGTTTCCTTTCTTAAGCATAATTCACATTACATATTTAATTTTTAAAGAATATTAAGTATAATTACAACTATAACAATGTTAATTCAAGAAATATTGATAAATAACCAACCACACCTCATTTTTACAGAAATTTCAGTATTTCGTACGACGTCCTTTGGCTTTAATTACAGCTTCAATTCTCTTTGGCATGCTTAAATACACTTCTGTATTATTTCCTGGATCCTCTCATTGTGATTCCAAACATGTATCAGCCTTTCAATAAGTCGAACTCTGGTAGTAATAAATTATTTTGTCATCTCTATTTTTACGAGAGCCCAGACGTTCTCAACGGGATTCAAGTCCGGTGAGTTTCCTGGCCATTGCAAAAGTGGAATGTTTTTGGAAGCCAGAAACGCTTTGACACTCCTAGCAGTGTGGTAAGGTGCACCATCTTGCATGAAAATATATTTCTCCCCATTTGGGAACCATTCGTTCAGCTGAGGGATAAGCCTGTTTTCCAATACCTGGATATATTGATCTTGTTTCATTTTCAAACCTCGTTCCGAGAAGGGATTCCTTCAGTTTACCAAAGAGATGGTAATCGCATGGTCCCAGATCAGGACTGTAAGACGGTTGTTTCAGTGTTGTGCATCCAAGTTTTCTGATCTGGTCTGTGGTCTTGTGACTGGCATGTGACCGTGCGCTGTCGTGCAATAGCAGAACATCCTGCTTATCCCGATGGGGTCGAACATGACTCAGTCGAGCTTGAAGTTTCTTGAGAGTTGCCACATACACTTCATAATTAATGGTGATTCCGTGTGGCATGATATCCACAAGCGAGAGTCTTCTGAATCGAAAAACACAGAAGCCACAAATTCTCCTGCCGAAGGCGCAGTTTTGAATTTATTTTTCTTTGGTAAATTTGCATGATGCCACTCAATTGTCTGCCTCTTTGTCTCCGGTTCAAAATTGTGGAGCTATGTGTTTCATCTTCTGTCACAATTCTTGCAATAAAGTCATCTCTACCATTCTCATACTGGTCCAAAATTTCGCTGCAAACTTTTTCGGGTTTCTTTGTGGGCTTCTGCCAAAATTCTCGGAATCCTCCCGGCACAAACATTTTTAACTCCAAAAGTTTCAATATTCTGCACACACATGCTTCTCTATTCCAAATAGGAGTGACAATTCTTTCACTATTACGCGTTTGTCAGCCACAACCATATTGTTAACTCGCTGCACATTGTCAGGGCTTCGTGTAGTGCAGGGTCTGCCGCTGCGTGGAATATCCCGAATATTGGCGTGCCCTCTTTCACCAGATAATTTGCTTGCCCACCTACTAACCGTACTGCGGTCGACAGCTGCATCTCCATAATCCTTCCTCAATCTCTTGTGAATGTTTCCCACTGTCTCGTTCTCACAGAACAGGAACTCGCTTACAGCACGTTGCTTCTGACGAATGTCAAGTACAGCAGCCATCTTGAAGGAGTGCTATCATGGCGCCACACACGGGACGACTTAAATTAAATCTGAATATAAGGGGGGAATGTATCTGTGACCTCCATAAATTGCAAAGCTTTAGAATAAAAAATTACATTTAAAAAAATGTTGTGCGTTACTTTTGCAGTGACCCTCGTAAATGGCGAAACAGATGTGCAAAGGAGGATACATCGCCATTAATAGAGTCGGCCTCGGTAGCGTAATTGGTATAATGCTGGCCTTCTATGCTCGTGGTTGCGCGTTCGATCCCAGCCCAGGTCGATTGCAATTAAGTGTTTTCAATTGCGACAGGCTCATGTCAGTAGATTTACTGGCATGCAAAAGAAGTCCTGCAGGACAAAAATCCGGCACACCGACGACGCTGATATAACATCTGCAGTTGCGACCGTCTTTAAATGAACCACTGATAGATATACTAAATCGATATAACTCTTTTTGCAGATCAGATATTATTAGTCACAAATGAAAATGGTCTCCAAAAATCAATACTTTTCTAAATATTGTTGCAAAAACTTTAACATTGAAATTTCTGTAGAAATATTCAAAATAATGACATTCTATGGAAAAGAACCCGTAAGAAGAAAAATTTGTATTGAATGTAAAATTTTAGAACAGGTTAACGCATTTAAATATTTAGACTACAATCTTTCACATGAACAAAAGAAAGATATACATATTTCAAAAATACTAATTTTGTATAAGTCATGGGAGTTATTAACTCAGTATTTAAGCGCACTATTTAAATCAACGTTACACTAGATTAAAAGTATATAATATTTTGGAAAGATCTACTCCAGTCTATGGTTCAGAAACATGGACAATGACGGAGAGGTATGTAGACAATAACAGCTAGACAAATGACATTTGAAGCTCTTGTGAAATCAGCAATAAATTCTACGAAATAAACTATAAAATAAAGTTTACTTTTTCATACGCTCATCATTTCCGCCAATTAGACATTAACCCCAAGTAGTCACAACACCTTTGAAGATATCCCCAAAGAAATCTCTCACTATTAATGATAAACATTCCACTCCCCGAAACTTGAATCTGCAACCCCTGAGGTTGGAGACACTCATTTGGAAACTGTAGCTCTTCCGGTTGGCCTCAGTAGAAATTCTTTATCTGCTGTGCTTTCTTCAGACTTGTGTGGAACATACTGAAAACTATTGAAAACGAATTCATTCCACTTTCCTTATTATACAGTTGGTAGTATTATTCCTACTGGTGAGTGAAATGTCTACTGCTAGAGTAGGCTAGACGTAACGTTTTTAAGCCGTCACATTGGCATGGTTGCATGCACGGTACCATTTTCCGCATTCTTCTTAGGCAGGCGGAGACAAAACACAAAGATTAACGCCAATCCTTTCAGCTCCTTTTCATTGTGTGTGGTGTGTTTTTCCATTCTTCAGAAGACACTCCGTACTCACGTGTACATTGATGGCGTCCGAGTTAACGTTATGAGATTAAGAAACACTTTTCCTATTCTTCCGCACACGCTGCAAGTCTAATTTCTACGTTCTCTTGAAGGATAAAGCACAATCGCTAAAAAAGACCTATGGTCTGTCCAAAACTACTTCCGACCTAACAAATGGCGCCTTTAACATGTTACCATGGCAACCATTCAAGTCAACCAATCACGAGAGACGCGTAACCATGGTAACGGGACGGTGTTGCCGTGTCTATGTTTACAAGTTGCACGTGTATAATATAATACCCGAGATGACTTTGAGTTGGCTCGTTAGCGTGTTTGTTGCGTGAATTAAAAGTTAGAGCCTATTGTTTAGTTTTATTATTGTTTCAGTGTATCGATAATTATTGTGTTTAAATTATATTACACGTTGTCATTGGTGGAGTGTGTGACTAGTGTGTGTTTTCTAGTTTCTGTGAGAGTTTCTAAACAGATGATTTGTGCAATTTCGGAAGGAAGGAAAGGCAGGCGGAGAACAAAGAATATTGTACAAGGTGTCCCGTTAACAGTGAAGCGCGAGAGATTATGTGTAACGTAAGAGAGTATTTTGAATTGGAGAAAGATAATGACGGGCCTCTTTTACCTTTGACGCATGTCGTAATGAGAAATGCTGCTTGTGTTAAAATTATTAAGAGCACTGTTATCGAAATTGGAAATGAAAAAGACCGTATAGATGAAGATGACGCAGGGTCCTCAAAACTTGAAACTCTGGGGAAAAGGGAAAAGTGGAGAAAAATGTAACAAATAAATGCTTTCAAGCAAGATGCTGTTCTAACAATATTACATGGACAAATAAAGGCACTCATAAAAGTAAAGGTATCGCATTAGCTTGTTTTTACAGTTTATAGTCTTTTCAATGCTTTTCTAACAATATTACAATAGGTACATTGGGTAGTAAGAATAATGCTTAAGTACTTTCTCAAATTTTATACTTAAGAGTATGAACACTTCCTGTGATTATATAATCGTAACCACTAGAACATACTCATTTTCGTAAGAAGGAAGACATTCTACCTAATGCGAATATACACTCATCTCTACAGCCATCTCGATCGCTTAATAGTTATTATATACTCGTGTTACCTATCCTCTTTGATCACATTGCACCGTGATGCTCAGTTCTTTTTAAAGACTTTCACATGCTATCAGCATGCTATAGTGGTTTGTGTTTTGCTTTTTGTAAATTTTGATAATGGATATAAGAATAAAATAAATAAATTATATAAATTAAATAAATAAATAAAATAATTCAATTAATTATTTAATTGATTGAATATAAAATAAATCAATTAATTAGTTTAATTTAATTAAATAAATAAAATAAATTATATAAATAAATAAATAAATAATCATGAAAGAGACAGTTAATCAAATAAGTGACGTTAATAAAACAGGAAACAAGAAAATAGCACTGGGAATTCGTCATTACGGGATGTTGGATAGACATTACAATCCATTTCTAGAATTCCAGTTATGCTAATTGTGGGCCTAATTATTATTTTGGAGCGGTTATAAATATATATATAATTTTAAAGTTACAAGTAATTATTGCATTTTGCAAGTCAAATTTTACAAAATAAACTGTAAATATTAATTATATTTAACAATACAATCTAACTTTATAATTTGATAGACATTTATATTTTTATAGGTCATGTTTTTTTATGAATAACAAATATGTGTTTAACCAATTTCACATTCACTTTTGTGAAGTGTTAAAGTCTTCTGAAGTTCACGTCTTTTTTGTATATATTTGTCCATGAGGAACTACATTGTTCATAAATTTTGCCATTTTCTTTTAATTTAACTTTAAACTGAACACAAATCAACAAATACTCAGAATTGAGCCTGCTACAAACCATACTCAGAATAACATGAGAACGAACTTATAAAAATGAGAATATACTAGCTTTTATTCTTATCAAGCATGAGTATATATTCTGTACAAAATGGACGCTTCAGTGTATTCTACTACGCTTCCATGTCATGAGTAGGGGGCCTATGTAATCAAAAATGAGTAGTACTCAAATATTTTTATTCTTACTAACAAGAGTATTTACTAAAAAAGTCCAGTATATACTATATATTCATGTTTATTCTTACCACCCATTGAATACTACTACTACTACTACTACTACTACTACTACTACTGCTAATACTACTACTACTACTACTACTGCTAATACTACTACTACTACTACTACTGCTAATACTACTACTACTACTACTACTACTACTGCTAATACTACTACTACTACTACTACTACTGCTAATACTACTACTACTACTACTGCTAATACTACTACTACTACTACTACTACTACTGCTAATACTACTACTACTACTGCTAATAATACTACTACTACTACTACTACTACTACTACTACTACTACTACTACTACTACTACTGCTGCTGCACTATTAAAATAATAATAATCTACACTAATTTTAATGCATAATATTCAATAAGTTGGTTAGCGATGTATACGTTCATGTCAGCTCTTCGTTACTGCACTCTATCGGCAGCTCGCTCGCTTACACAAGATGGACAACATGACAACATTGCTCCCCCTTCTCTGTAAACTGTCAAGTCGGAAGTAGTTTTGGTCACAACATAGCCTACATTAGAGACACAACCAATCTGATAACAGTCAATACACACATTGTCGTAAGTTCAAAATGGTTTTGAATATTTATCACAGTGATCAATCAGTTCCATTCCAATATTCAAACACCGCTTTAACGCAGCTACAACCGCATTGTCTCTTGCCGACAAGCTCCGAATCACTGCGCGGACCATACATTTGTATAATCTTAAAAAAAAAAAAATAGGCTTCGTCACTTCAAACTTCCCGTTCATCGACCAGCTAGTTTCTTAATGGCGCCACTGCATTTACACAACGTCAGTAAGTTTCTTCTTATGAAAATTTAAATATTAGAATTCTCACTTTTTTGTAGTTCACATGCCCTATCAGACAATCACAAAAGAATTTGAACAGCCTAGTTTCGTTATTCATCCAGTTTTTACTTATTTTTTTCCAAACGGATGTTAGAATTACAGTGCAAAATAGCTCAAACGAAGTATTCCACAAGTAATGACGGATTTACTTTTGAATTGTCTGCAAATGTTCTAGGAGACAGAGGTATGAATAAATCTCAATATGTTCAACAATAATATTAGCGGATATCTTGCAGAGTGATGCAGAAAGATTTTGGATATTAAGGAAAATTAATCTTCAGTCTCAGATACTGCTCACAACGCAGATTACATTTAATTCCAATCTGCGATTCCCTACTAACATACAGAGAAATTAGATGGAAATTCCCTTCAATTTAAACGACTGAAGATACGTCCTAGCAATTATGTGGTCGCACATCAGGATAAAATTGAGCTACCTATATATCTTTATAGTTCAAGCATATGAGGCACTCAGAAGCAAAGTGATACAAGTGACATTTAGTAAGATTTGAGATAAATGATTTTGAAGTTGAAAAGGAAATTTAAAAACCTGTTACAGGACTAGGTTGCGGTAAATTTACAGTTGTATATATTGGTACCTATATTTTTTAACTTCTGAATAGAAATTATCTATTCTAAAACATTTTATTAAAAATAGGGTCCTAAAGTCACTTGTATTATTTTGCCACGAAAATATTTTTGTGGAGAAGTAATATAAGTGCAACAGTTTTCAGTATTTTTATATTATTTAAAACAAGAACAAGAACATTGCTTACAACATTCAAACATTCTTGTCTTAACAGCATTTGAGCTTTCTGATTATCATATTATAACACAAAATGTGTCTGTGTAACCGAAAGAATCCCTCAATCAATCTTCTTAACGTATCCAGCTGTTTGCTGACAACATAAAGTCCACTATAGTCTATTCAGTTTTTTGTTTTTTATGAGAAGTGAGAGGTATTTTGAACGGTGTTTATTATAGATCCATTTGGCTAGTAGCCAGAGTAGTCAATATATACTGCAGAGCTGTGTCTTCTCCAATTGGTATTGATGATTTTAATTTACTTCTTTTGTGGTTTATGGACGGATAGTATAGAAGAATGTGTTCCAGATCTTCATCATGATTATTATACCACAGACAAGTAGGAATATCAGAAAGGTGAAATCGGTGAAGGTACAATTGAGTGACAATGTGACCTGTTCTGGCTTTTGTTAAAAATGTTTGAACATGTCTGGGCAATTTTTTGTACATTTCCAGGTCATTTGGTTTCTTTTGAACGGACTGTAAAATTTTTCCTTTGTCAGAAGAGAACATATTGTTAATCCATAAGTTTATAAAAAGAGACTTTACTGAAGCAAAGGCAATAAAATAAAATAAAATAAAATGGATAGAGATATCACTTGAAGAGGTCTTGGTAGCAAATATGTTACCTATTTCGCAACGTTACTGACTTTCTCATTTTCAGGTATGCCACAATGATTAGGTATCCATTGAAATGTTATTCCTTTTGGATTTTTTTAGTTTAATTAGTTGTTTCTGAATTGGAATAATAATGTGTGTATAGATTTGGTACATATTTAACTATATTAAATATAGCTTCCTTGTAGTCGGTAAGTATGCATATAGATTTTTCAGAAATTTGAGTAACACACTGAAGAGCAGCATCAATAGCTAGCAATTCAGTGTCAAGACGGGGGAGGATGAACATGGTATGAAGTAACTGTCTTGATATTGTGACAGCGACGTGAGATTCGAACTCACGACCAGCGTCCCGCAAGAGAGCAGATCGCGCGGAGCACTGAGGGACGGCGCGCGGCGGAGAGAAGAGAGGGGGTGTATTACGTCAACGCGACGAGGGGAGAGTGCGCGCGCAGCTGCTACTTACGGAGTGAAGGGGACCCTCCCGAATCTTCTAGAGAAGTCCGTCCGAAGTGGAGATAGCCAGAATTCGAGAAGACACCTGTAGAAATTTCTCGCAACTATGACTTTGCTAGAAAAGAAGAAACGCCAGCGAGCTCGAGCAGTTTCAGTTGATTAGTCAGCCAGTCAGTGAGTAAGCCAGAGCAAGCAAGCCAGTCTTGTGTACCGGAGTTCGGCTCGAGTGTGCGTCCGCAACTGTGTCAGCATCCGAAGGCCTGAGTTCGAGTGCAGTGGACCGCAGTTGGAGGGACCTGAGTTCGAGTGCAGTGGACCGCAGTTGGAGGGACCTGAGTTCGAGTACAGTGGGCTATCTCTGAAGGTCTGTGGTTCGAGATACTGTGAACTCGAGTGACTGAGCTAGAAGAACTGTAAACTGAGAACTGATAGTTCTGATTTGTAAATAGTGCTTTGTAAATATTAGTTAAGATTAACAGTTCATTGTTGTTCGTAATAGTCCAAGTAAATTGTCATTGCCGTCAGTGGAGTGCTATAACGAATACTGTGTTGAGTGAAAATCCTATTGTTGGCGAGAGCGTTTAAGGTGAATTGTACAAAGGAATTATTGTTGGAAGAATAAAATCCTATTGTTGAGTTGAAATAAATTGACATTGGTGTCAGAATCGGGACATTATCGACATAATGGAGAACCTACAGCTGATCCTGCAAGCCATCGCGGAAATGAAAAGCGACATAAGTGGAGTGAAGAACGACATAAGTGAAGTGAAAACGGAGATGAAAGGCGACATAAGCGGAGTGAAAGATGACGTCACTACGCAAATTGAAAACGTTTCGGCCCACGTAGATGGAATTGTCGCCATCGTGAAAGACGAACTCAAAGCCGATCTTGACAACCTAAACAAGAATTTTACAACTATAAACGAGACAGTAGCCGAATTGAGACAGGAGGTAGACCATTTCGACGGCAAAATCCGCGATCCCGAGCGTCGTCAAGAGCAGACGAGCGAGTTGCTGGACAAGACGAGTGAGGTGATGGACAAACACGCCGAGGAAAACTAGCACATACTCACGTTGATGGACCGACATGCTGAAGAAAACAAGCACATCCTCGCGTTGGTGGATCTCCAGGCTAGAGAACATAAACAGATAGTTGCCGAGGAGGTTCGACGTCCCATGCAAGAAGCGGCCACAGAGTTGAGGACTCCATATAGTGGCCCTGCGGAACCATCGCCTTCAGCCAGACATTACAACGTCAAGACGCCGAAGTTCGACGGTACGACGTCTTGGGCGATATTCCGTCGCCAGTTCGAGGCCACCGCTGCACATAATTGGTGGACGCCAGCGGAGGAGACTACCCAGCTGCTGACCGCGCTTCAAGGACAGGCGTCGGAGATTCTTCACAGCGTGCCGGAAGATGGGACAGCCACTGGCATTATGGCGGCCCTGGAGGGACGTTATGGTGACCATCAACTTGCGGCAGCATTTAGGACTCAACTGAAAACGAGGGTCCAACAGTCAAGCGAGTCCCTGCAAGAATTTGCGATGGCGGTGGAACAACTGGCCCATAAGGCCCTCAGGGGCCTACCTAATGATTTCATTGCTGGAGAGGCGGCCTACACCTTCGGCAGCGGAGTTCGAGACCCCGAAATAAGACAACAGCTACTCTTGGCAGAGCATCGCACCATCAACGCAGCTCTGGCGGCGGCCCTCAGGATGGAGGCAGCCAAGTTGACGGCGAACGTCTCGGCATCGCACCGGATTAGGAGCGTCGCGGCGGCCGACGTCGAGGAACGTCAACCGAAATCACCAGAGCGACGAAGACGAGGAGTGCCTACCTGCTGGTCCTGCGGCGAACCTGGGCACTTGAGGAGGGACTGTGACCGATCTGGTCACGAACAGGAAAACTAAAAGGGGCCGATGCGATGAGGGGCACGTCGGCGCCGTCATCACCATCCCCTCGGCTGATCTTGAAGACGGTTAACAGAAGATGCGACGATGGGCTGATTGCTGACGGATGGATAAGAGGCCGCCCATGCAGAGTACTGGTAGACACCGGGGCGTCGCTCACTATCGCCAGACCGGAAGTCGTGCGTGGCCTACCTGGCAGGACGCCGCTGAGCCGGTATGAGCTATGTACTGCCTCAGGCGAGTACCTGCCGATCCAAAAAGAGGTTTTCCTGGATCTGACATTGGGAAAGAGAAGACTGGAGATGTGGGTGTTCGTCGCCAACTTCACTGAAGACGTCATCCTGGGACTCGACGCCATGCGGATCTTCGATGCAACGGTGGACGTCCGGAGCCGTATCCTCCGTTTTGGTCAGGATGAAGTGTTCCTGAGGGACGTCGAAGACCAACCCATGGCTAGCAGACTCACCTACGAGAATCATGTGACAATCTCGGCAGGCTGCGAGATGGTGGTGACGGCAAGACTGGACGGACAACCTAAGAGAAACCTGCTCCTCGATTCGCAAACAACTCCGATAGATGGGGTTTATGTGGCCAGATCCCTACTCCCGAATCAGAAGGTGGTACCGGTGAGGATCCTGAATGTCACCAATCGGGACAAGGAGGTGCCTAGTGGAACTGTATTAGGTAGCGTCGAGCCCGTGGTGTCTGTGACGTCTCTGGCAGATAACGAGGAGTGTCACCGACCACGTCCAGATCTAGACCCATCACTGAAAGAGCTGGCTCGAGAATTGGCGGGGAATTTAAACAAAGGAAAAAGAAGACAAGTCCACGATCTACTGACAGAATTTCAAGACGTATTCAGTCTGTCCGAAAACGACTACGGGAGAACGGAGAAAGTTCAGCACCGCATCGACACCGGAAATGCTCGCCCAATCAGACAACCTCCTCGACGCGTCCCTCTAGCTAAACAGAGGGAGATTGACAGCCAACTAGAGGGCATGAAAGCAAGAGGGATCATCGAGGAATCCGACAGCCCTTGGTCATCACCTGTGGTGCTGGTGAAGAAGAAGAATGGGGACCTGCGTTTCTGCGTGGACTACAGAAGACTGAATGACGTCACCAAGGACTGCTTTCCCCTTCCACGAATTGACGACACCTTGGACACCCTGGCCGGAGCAGAGTGGTTCTCGACGTTGGATCTCAAGTCAGGATACTGGCAGGTGGCGCTGCATCGTGAGGACAAGGAGAAAACGGCATTCTCTAAAGGCCAGGGACTATGGCAGTTCACCGTTATGCCGTTCGGCCTCTACAACGCCCCGGCTACATTCCAGAGACTAATGGAGTCCGTAATGAGAGGCGTGACATACGACACCTGTTTGCTGTACATTGATGACGTCATCGTGGTCGGCAAGACTTTCCGCGAACAACTGTCGAACCTGAGGAAAGTGTTCGAGAGACTGCAACAAGCCAGAATGAAGTTGAACCCGAAGAAATGTCACCTATTCCAGAAGAAGGTCAGCTACCTGGGGCACGTAGTAGGGATCAACGGAGTGGCCACAGACCCGGAGAAGCTACAAGCCGTCAGAGGATGGCCGAGACCGAGGGACAAGCCGGAGCTGCGCCGCTTTCTCGGCCTCTGCACTTATTACAGAAGGTTTGTACCTGGGTACGCCAACATCGCTAAGCCTGTAACCCAGCTGACCGAGGAGAAACGACAATTCCAGTGGACGGACGAAGCGGAGTCATCCTTCCAGTCACTGAAAGAGGCGCTCTGCACTGCTCCTGTACTGGGATATCCCATCCCTGGAAGGAAGTTCACGCTCGACACGGACGCTAGCAACTTAGGCATCGGCGGAGTACTCTCTCAGGAACAGGACGGGCAAGAGAGGGTGATTGCCTACTTCAGCCGAACACTATCCAAGGCTGAGAGAAACTACTGTGTGACGCGTAGAGAACTTCTTGCCATTGTGGAAGCCCTGAAGCATTTCCACAAATATTTGTATGGCCAGGAATTCCATCTGAGGACAGACTATTCTGCACTCACCTGGCTATTGGGCTTCAAGAATCTGGAGGGGCAGACCGCCCGTTGGGTTCAACGACTGCAGGAATACAACTTCACCTCCGAACATCGCCAATGGAAGAAACATTCCAACGCTGATGACTTATCAAGACGCCCGTGTCCGGACAGCTGCAAACACTGCCTGAAAGTAGAAGAGCGAGATGGCGCCCACGCAGTCCGAGCAATTGCCGCCCAGCCGAGTCCAGGAATCCTTCACTGTCAAGGACGGTATCCTGAAGAGGATTTGGGAGTCGGCCGATGGAAGGACCCGCATAGAACAACTTGTCCTGCCCAGAAGCAAGGTGACGGAAGTGCTGGAGGAGACTCATGCTGGAGTGACTGGAGGCCACCTGGGAGCCAACAAGACGCTGGACAAATTAAGGCAGAGGTTCTATTGGTTGCATCTGAGGACCGACACGGAACAATGGCGCCGAAGATGCGACACCTGTGCAGCCAGTCGCGGACCAAGGACCCGCAGCAGGGGAGCCATGCAACAGTACAACGTGGGAGCTCCTTTTGAGAGGATCACCATCGACGTTGCTGGACCGTTCCCGGTCACGGATCGCGGGAACCGCTACCTGCTAGTCGCAATGGATTATTTCACAAAATGGCCAGAGGTGTACGCGATTCCCAACCAAGAGGCTTCGACGGTGGCCGACGCGCTGCTTGACAACTTCATCTGCCGATTCGGGGTGCCCCGGGAATTGCATAGCGATCAGGGGCGCAATTTCGAATCCAACCTGATGGGAGAATTGCTCGAGGTGCATAAAACCAGGACCACTCCCCTCCACCCACAGTCCGATGGTATGGTGGAACGCTACATTAAAACCGTGGAAGAGCATCTGCGGAAGGTGGTGTCCAACCATCAACGAGACTGGGATGCCAGAGTCCCACTGTTCCTCTTGGCCTACAGAGCTTCGGTCCACGATACAACAGGGATGACAGCGGCAAACATGGTGTTTGGGAGAGAGCTGCGCCTGCCCTGTGATCTGCTGTTTGGCACGCCACCCAGCGCCGACCAGTCAGCGACTGACTATGCGGCAGAACTCACCGAGAAGTTGAATGGAGTTCACCAACTGGTCAGAGAGCACCTCAAGATGGCCAGCGACAGGATGAAAGTGCTCTACGACAGGTTAGCCAACTCTGCAGGATTCCAGGAGGGCGACCTGGTGTGGCTGTATCGACCTACCAGGACCAAAGGGAAATCACCAAAGCTGCAGCGTGCCTGGGATGGAAAATACCGCGTGGTGACCCGGATCAACGAAGTGGTGTACCGCATCCAGCGACAACCTCGAGGGAATATGATGGTGGTGCATCTGGACCGACTAGCAGCCTACCAAGGGACTGCCCGAGACGAGCATTCCTAAGGAGGGAGCAATGTGACAGCGACGTGAGATTCGAACTCACGACCAGCGTCCCGCAAGAGAGCTGATCGCGCGGAGCACTGAGGGACGGCGCGCGGCGGAGAGAAGAGAGGGGGTGTATTACGTCAACGCGACGAATCTTCTAGAGAAGTCCGTCCGAAGTGGAGATAGCCAGAATTCGAGAAGACACCTGTAGAAATTTCTCGCAACTATGACTTTGCTAGAAAAGAAGAAACGCCAGCGAGCTCGAGCAGTTTCAGTTGATTAGTCAGCCAGTCAGTGAGTAAGCCAGAGCAAGCAAGCCAGTCTTGTGTACCGGAGTTCGGCTCGAGTGTGCGTCCGCAACTGTGTCAGCATCCGAAGGCCTGAGTTCGAGTGCAGTGGACCGCAGTTGGAGGGACCTGAGTTCGAGTGCAGTGGACCGCAGTTGGAGGGACCTGAGTTCGAGTACAGTGGGCTGTCTCTGAAGGTCTGTGGTTCGAGATACTGTGAACTCGAGTGACTGAGCTAGAAGAACTGTGAACTGAGAACTGATAGTTCTGATTTGTAAATAGTGCTTTGTAAATATTAGTTAAGATTAACAGTTCATTGTTGTTCGTAATAGTCCAAGTAAATTGTCATTGCCGTCAGTGGAGTGCTATAACGAATACTGTGTTGAGTGAAAATCCTATTGTTGGCGAGAGCGTTTAAGGTGAATTGTACAAAGGAATTATTGTTGGAAGAATAAAATCCTATTGTTGAATTGAAATAAATTTACAGTATTTTGGAATATAATACCCTGTTTCTGATGTCCCATCATCAGGGTTTAGAAATTCATCTGTATAAATTTGAAGATGATCCTTATGTGCTGCAGAGTAGTTCCATGGCATCTAACTGAAGAATGTATGGAAGATCATTTTTGGAATAATTTCCTGGAATTTGTATGCTATGTTCTGGAATTACCCATTTCCATGGAGGAATTTCACAACTGAAGTGTCTGTGATATATACTGGTATTTCTTCTTTATTTATTTTGTAGAAATTACACATGATATTATCTGACAGTTTGAATAACATCTGAGATCTGGATGAGGCTTGCAATTTTAAGTGTATTTTTATATCCCTTTTTAATACATAGTGTCTGATAGGTTGAATATTACATTCAATTTCTAGGGAAACAGTTGATGTGGTTTTTAGTTCTCCGAAAGAAGAGGGTTAAGAAAATATTTAATTTTAAATGTAATTCAGCCTTAGTCGCGTTTATTACGTCACTAGCCTCATCTGAAGAAGTCGCATCTCTCTCTGCTGCAATATCTATGTCTCTGTCATGAAGTGCATCTGTAGGACTCCTACAGCGAGTAACTTATTCCCTGAACTTTCTCTTCCACGCACTCTTCCACGTCCTGCAGTCCTCATTATAGGCCCATCCTTCATGATTCAGGTCATCAAATAAAGAGTTGTGTATGGGTGGGATGAATTTATTTATCTATTGCAAGTTCCTCCACTTAGAAAAATTATCCTTATTGTATAGTTGGTCCTGCTCAATGTGTGCAGGCCTTCCATGAAGATGTTTCGAATATGTAATATGTTACCTCTCTCCATTGTGGCAAATGAATTAGTCATAAACAGAAGAAACGCAACAACACTATGTAAACAATGCACTTGTATTAGTTTGCCTCTCAGTCAAAACTCTGTATGCATTGTAATGTAAGAGTAAGGTCAATATGGAGCAGCAGTGACTGGAACTGCACTTACAGTATATTACTTTTTCTCTGAACAGAAGTGACGTTAAAGATTTAGAATATACACTTATCTCAATTAAAAAAAATGTCACTTGTATCACTTTGCTTCTGAGTGCCTCATATATTATTATTGTGTTATGTGACATTAGACAGGAAATTATCCATGTTGATTTTGTTGAACAGCAATCTTAAATGTCAAAAATGAATGAAATGAATCTTCTGCAGAAACATCTTATGTCAAGTCGTGGGTACAAAATTTACAATAAGAGATTGAAATAACCTCTTGTGTCAGATATTGGTTTGTTATGGTGATGTTAAAATATTTTTTTCTCTCTCATAAATTTCAATATTTTGACATACGAAGTTATTGTTCAATACCATCGCTATGTAAATTTCAGCAATATATTACTTTTCGTGTTAAGATTACTAACATCTCCTGAAATTGATAATGTGATAAATAAGTGGCCTACAGACACCTCAATGCTAGAACTGGCTCAATTTTGACAAACGTGAAATTATATAATTACAATAGTAGATAAAGTTACCGATATGTGATTATTCCCACACCCCTGACGAAAGTTGGATAACATTTGGAGTAAAAGATAAGCCATCTTTTTCATCCTGTTTGATTTACGTACTCTTCCGGATTCCTCATTTTCGGAGACGAATTAAGTTCTTCAATTGTGCCACTTAAGGATATGTTTTTACTTCTTGTTCCCTTACGAAACAGGTAGAAATCATGAGTGATCTTCAACGAATGGACGTGTTTTGTCAGATGTATCTCAGGAATAGACAAGACAATGCCCTAAATGTCAGCACATTTATGTACTAATCCAGGCCTAGGAATCCCCATTATTACCAATATTTCTTCTTCAACATATAATAATGCATAATAAAGTTACTGTATGCAAAATAGTACCCAGGACGTTTATACGGGATATGAATTCACAGTACATTGGACATTAGGTTGGTATTTATTACATAACATATTGTAAGAGTCAGAAATCTCATAAGGCTCCATTGTGCTTCATATATCCGTGCACGCTAAACATAAATATAGCGATTCTTTTTAATTGACCAATGTATAATGTCACATTCTGTGAAAAATTGTCACAGAAATGAAACGACATGATGCTCGTTATGCGTGAGAGGGAAAGTAGGTGCGGAGACTTGTGAGAGCGCCCTCCCGCATGGCCTATCTCAAGGCTCGAAGTCAGAGAATAACCCCCTCCCCAAGTACAACATTGAATTTTCCAGTACTCTGCGCATCTCTCTGAGCAGTATCCGGTCGTTTTACTCGTTTTACGAGCACTGTACATTCCAGTCTATCATGTGAGGATCTGGGGATAATCAAAGTAGGAAATTTCGAAGTAGCAGCACATATTATAGAACATTTCCAAAATACTATACTTCAACAGTTAGACGTTAAAATGCAGTTAAAAGTTCGTGTTGCATAATTGGTATTGTAATCATTCCGATGAAGGTGAGAGTAATCTGGGCATTGATTCTCTTTATCATAGAAATTGAACATCATTGCACTTCAAGACATTCTGCATTTCCAAAAGAAAGGCATTTTCCAGAATTGATGGCAGTAATTGTATTAAGGCTAGGAAACTGCACAAGAGTAATGTTGCAAACAGCAATAATCGAAGATATTACTGACTGTACAATACAATAATCAACACTTCTTTGTAAATCTAATTTTTAATGGAAAAAAATACATTATACAACCATCAGCCAAATCTTTTATGACTATACAAATTACACCAATTTAATTTCACAAAACTGATTACATTATGTTTCTTAATTAATAACATGTACCACCGTTCGTCTACGTAATAATTCAGTGTATCGTGCATACACCAGCAACGAAGTATAAAAAAGTGATTATTATTTTTATTAATTAGTACCATATACCTCCACCATCTAGAAAATAATATTCACTAGGCTATATTGTATGTATATATATATACCAGCAAAGCAGTAACAAAAATTGATTATAATATTTTTTTAATTAATAGCATACACCACCATCCGTCTAAAAAAAAATTAAGTATAAGCTTAGGCGTATCGTGCATATATCAGCAACGAACACCTTAGATTTGTTTCAATCCCTCATTCTAAGAGTATGCTTTAAGTAAACATACAAAAAGCAAAGCTACTTAAAAAAACAATACTACAATAGCAATTTTAGTACACTTTGAATTGGAGTAACTCAAACAAGCAAAGAACACCTTACGTTCATGTCTTCATAACTCATTCCAGATTTACAAGCTGACATGAAATTTTAGGGTAACTGCCGTGAACATCAATTATTATTAATACAGGAAGCTGAGAATAAAATTTAAAATTCGAGAAGGCAGTTGCAGGATGAGATAAGAGATAATTGTAACAGTGTTAAGGGAAAATCCTGGTTTGTCAGTGCTGAGGCGTGTGAAGCTAGGCATGAAAAGAAAGAGTGACGATTTCCCTGTTGACTTTTAATCCTCCTGCTAAAATTGTAATGCAAAATTTCAGTAAGTTCTGTTACGCCCCTATAACCTCTGTGTGAAGCGTTCCATCTCCGCTTACAAACTGAAATTCACTGATAAACTCAGCTTCACTGTGAATAATTTCGAAAAGATGAATGATATGGATCACATAGCAAATTTTGAATAAAAATGTTGTAATTTTTTATTTCTGTATAAATTGAAACAAAACTTTTGGGGACCTGTTTTACTAATTTAAATGTCTATATAACTTATTACTATTTTACAAGCTCATTTTATGTGCCTAAACACACATTTTTTTAGTCACGAAAGTCCCAGCCCAAGTTACAAGTAATCATTCACAAAGCAATGTCACTGCAAATTAACTGTACTGCAATAGCAACTAAAGTATACTTGGAAATTAATGTAACTTAAACAAAGAACAACTTAAATTCATGTTTACATCACTCAATATAAAGTCATGAGTAAACACACATAGCACAATGCCACTATAAGTTAACTATAAAAGCATCACCAGTACAATTTGAAATTAATGTAACACAAACATTAAATAAACGTATATAATACAAATTGGTTGCAATCAGAATGCTCCTGTTGACGCTGTAACACAAGAAGCAGATTCTTCATCACCTCCAAACGTTTCAACGGCAATAATTAGGCCTATTTCTTATAAATCAGAGTGCACGAAGCACAGCCTCATAATAATTGTTAGCACAGGCAGACGAATGTCTTGTTTGCTTATAGACATAAATTTATAAATTTTCAATTACATTTCAAGTCCTATTTGAATGCTTTCAGCCTTGAATTTTACATGCAGAATAACAACGGAATTTTAAATTGGAGCCAAAGGAGCTCCTCTGCAATCCGACTGTTATTTTTCACGAGACAAAGACGATATACTCGCCTAAAAGCAACATTTAAGTGGATGGTAGTTGATTTCAAATAATCACAGGGCCAGGGTATGATGATTAATTTTTATTATTTATTCATTTTTTCAAAGAAATAAATAAGAACATTCTTCATAATTTGATCTCAAATTATTAAAAAGTTAAGATGATTCCAAGATGATTTGAGATTTCAAATAATCGAATGTGACCTCATGATCAATATATTTCTCACGTATTAATTGAATAATTAATTAATTAGTTTATTGATTTGTTTGTTTATTTATTTATTTATTTATTTATTTATTTATTTATTTATTTATTTATTTCAGTAAATAATAAAAATGTTTGTCTTGTCACCTGAGACTGTGAAATCACACAATTGCATCACAAGAAATACATACAGCATTTCCTGATCAGATCACTAATATTATTTTGAATGCAAAAATATACGATGGTATTCAAAATGCATATTTATTTTCCAATAACGATGTGTTGCGGGTTGCATCGTTCTCCCGCTAACGCTCAAGAAGCGCTAAGTATTAGGCCGACAGAAATTCAAGTAAACATTTTCCTGGACAGGTGCTCACTTAAATGTTCCACGTTAAAAAATACAAAAAAGATGTAAATGCAAGAATTTCTCACGTCGATATCAGATTTTTAGCATCTTACCTACTGCCCTCTTCATTAGCATATAATTCCTCTAAAAATGCATCCTGTACTACTCCAAATCGAAAAGGAACAGTTGGACGTAAGGTATTACAACAATTTCTCAATTAAGTATTCGGTTTTAATTACTGATAGGCTATGTGCAAAAACAGAGAGGCTATTTAAAAAGATAAGACTTAAATGTTTTTTCCTCCTCCATTGTCTTCAAACTCATAGTAAGTAATTGTTTTTACGTGATATTTAATAAGTTATAATATCTGTACCTCTTAGCGTCAACAGTAGAAAAGCTGTATTATTATGGTGTAAGGCTTACGAAAGATTTCAGGATAATAAAATTCAACTTCCATATATATGTTTCACACATCTTTCGACTTGAAATTGGCACTAATGTTTACAAGACATTAAATTTTGTCGAATATAAGCTTTACATTAATATATAGAAATATTTATCACATTAAAAATAATTTTTATGACTATTAACGCCTTCAAAACAAGGTTATTAATAATACGAAATGCAAACATAACAATGTTGTGAGTCACGCATATGACAATGAATTAGAGAGAACAAATCTCACAATAGCTTCTTCAACCGCACATATTAATTACTATTGTCCGGATATTGGTAAAATATATTGTAAAATTTAGTGCCGATTCAGCTCCGAAGAAATTCATGAGTCAGTTTTCAGCAGGAATACATTGTACATAAGTACTCTGTCACTCCATAGGCCTATGAGTCATCTGCTCTCTTCTTCACAGGACATCAACATGGAACGGTGCAACAGGAAACCTGTAAAAAAAAGGCGTACATTATTTTTATCCTTCCTCTTCTTTAACTTTCGATTATTTGTTTTCTCATCATCTGCCGAGCATTTTACGTAATAGCTTATAGAGAGATTCTTCTAAAAATCATCTCCGTTCAACATCTATTTGCAGGATTCAATGAAGATCTGTTTTCAGAAAATGGGAGGGGTGATAGTAGGATAATAAAAATAAAGTGCATAAAATTTGCTGATAGTACGGCATTGGCGTTGGAAGAAGAGATGAAGGGATATACTAATGGAGCTAACCAATAGATGTGAGCAGTATGGGATGAAGATAAATGCAGACAAAACGAAAATCATGGTTATCGGAAGAAAAATAAAGGCGGTAGGCGTGCGAATTGGAATTGAGACAATACAACAAGCGGGAAGTTTCAAATACTTGGGGTATACTATGAATATTAACATGAGCTGCTGCCAGGAAGTCGAAAGGAGAACAGCAATGGTAAAGGAAGCTTCTAATGAAAAATGAGCATTATCAACAGACGTTTTCAAATAGAACAAACAGACACTAGTTAAGATGTAGGCACACAGTACCGGTGCATGTAGGAAGACTGCTTCGTTCATTGAAGTGTGAACTGTTAACTTGCAACTTGCTCAATTTAGACCTAGCCAGTATTCAAAGTAACCAAACGTAGGACTCTAAATATTGATATATTTAAAGGCGAATTTAGGTTATACAGTACTCGCAAATCGGCGACTAGTACGCTTCATGTGGTTTTCACTGTTACTTAGGCAGATGCCGGGTTCGAATTTTCATTACCACGGTTCATTTTCCCTTCCCCTCCCGTGTAGAAAAGGAATTTAAATTTCATATCATATCGTTCATCTTCTTCATCTCATTCAATATCCATATTCAGGTCAAGACGCATGTCTTCATCCGCGCTTCGACAACTTGTAAGGGCCTTTGGAATAGATCCTGTGATGCTTAGTCACCTTGCCGGTATGAACGTAGAGCTGGGGAGGATAGAAGGCCCCCATTGGAATAGCGGGTGAGGGGTCACATGCTGCCGGTGGGCTGGTACACCTTCAAACTCATTCATCCAGTAATATTCGGGGTGCACAACAGGCCTCAGTATTGCCGACGTACAAAGAGTCGTCCTAACCCACCCGTGGCCACCATGACCTACCCTAACCCTAACCCTAGTACTCATCACAATCCGGCGAGGCTGTTGTGTAACACCTCATAATAACTTTTGGGACTAGGACTGTAGACTATACCGCTCAATCTTTTGCTCTCGTTTTAATAATAATAATAATAATAATAATAATAATAATAATAATCTTGAACACACACGCCGAAAGAGTCATACAGAGTTGAAAACTGTAAATAAAAGAACTGAAAATAAACGAAGCTGACCTCAAGTTCTTCTGAGACTTTTCTAAGATTCCCAATTAGGACTACGGACGCGGCGACATAACGCGACATACCGACAATAAAAAAGGAATAAAACATATTCTCAGGACCCCAGGATGTAAAATGTTTGACCGTGTTTTAAGCTATAGTTGTAGCAGCAACTGAAGCGTGAAATTTTATGGCGATATGGTTCATAAGTACACTCTTAGACAAAAAAAAATGACCGGACTCTTGAAGCGTAAATTTGTCTAAGTTCCATTCGGATGTGCGCCTGATAGACAAAAGTAAAATCAGAGTAGCAAGGACGAAACCAGCGAGATCCAAGAACATACTCTTATATCGGCAAACAACGGTTTGAACTGTGTGTCATAGCTCCGTGGTAAATCTCTGACTTTACACGCAGAAAACCCGGGTTCGTACCCGCCTTCGTATATATATATATATATATATATATATATATATATATATATATATATATATTTGTTTCGTTTTATTTTTTTCTCTAGCTGGAAACGAATGATACATAATTATATTAACGTGCACAGGAGCTTGGATTAGTTGAAAAATTAAACAAAAAGTTCAGTAATATCGGAGAATTCTTCCTAATTACCCTTGAATTAAAACAGATGCTCAGTTCTTGGATTTTCTCCCTTCTCCATAAGGAGTATTGTTCAGTTACTAAAATTAGTATTAGTAGTAGTAGTAGTAATAGTAGTAGTAGTAGTAGTAGTAGTAGTAGTAGTAGTAGTAATAATAATAATAATAATAATAATAATAATAATAAGAATCTAATAATAGTATTGCAACAACGAAAATAATAACAATAATACTATTCATCATCATCATCATCATCATCATCATCATCAGCCTTCAAGTGTTAGATCCCAGTGGATCTGGTACGGTCTCTTGCCAGCGTTTCCTAGGTCTTCCTAAATATCTTTGACCTCTTGGGACATACGACAAAATCTGCCTGGGCCATCTAGAGCGATCCATCCTCTTGACATGTGTCAGCCACTGAAGCCTGTATTGCTGCAGATAATGGACAATAGACTCAATCTTTAATTCCTTCAGAATATCTACGTTCCGATGATGGTCGAGAAGGGAGTAGGCCTATCCAGCAATTTTTCTCATGAATCTCACTTCGGCAGTTGTTAGCCGTTAATACTATTCACAGCAATACAAACAGGAGAATAATAATAATAATAATAATAATAATAATAATAATAATCATCATCATCATCATCATAAAGTTAATAGTATTGCAAAAACGAGATGAATAATGTTTAAGACAAAACCAATGCGTTCCAGATATAGGCTACACTCGTAAATAGTGCCGTTACATATCTGCTTCGTAACAGCCCAAATCATATAATATAGATTGTTCATTCCTATGTTAAAATCGGTTGCACTTTGAAGAGAACAACCGCCAGGATCGCCACACGTCCGCCGTAAACGAACACAAGATGGCAGTACAATCGCTAATGCAATTCAAATAGGTGTTATGACGTGACTCCTTATGTAACAACTAAATGGCAGCATAATAAACCTGACAAAAATTGTTACCGTCAGAGCCTATAAGGCAGAGCAATCTGGGTATATAATTATGATCTAGGGTAATAGCTCCGTGGTAACAGTCCTGCTTCTTGTGTAGGCGATTCAAGGTCGTGTACCCCGTAAGGACGTCAGATGTTTATTTATATATTGATGTGTAATTAATTTAGAGACATCTGCAACTTCTGAAAATAAACATAGTTCTGCGCACATGTAATTGCGCATATTAAAAGTGAAACAACCATTATCTCTTGTAATTATTAGGGGTAACATGGCTGACAGAAGACATAGGCCAGATACGTGAAGACAAGCTCTTCTCTCTCTTGTGAGGGAGGCCTGATTTTCCGCTACTGAGGCAGGTAGGCGACTAGGAATGCACGATTCCACAGCTAGAAGATGAGCGAGATTATCCAGAGAAGGAATTGAACATAGTCAGCCAGGTTCCGGTAGAAGACGTGTTTCAACTCTTGCACATGGTGGAAGAATACTGGTGAGGCGGTGCGCAGGTATCGTCCCCTCTCACTTGCACAGATGACGTCACGCCGGGACCAAGATCCAGCCTTGCCTTCGGTAAAGCATTACATTGAGGCGGTTCTGATCATAATTTTATTATGTTACTCGAAGGCATCGTTGATGAAAATAAATATTTGTTAGGGGACATTATAATTATGAACAATGATAATATGCTGACGATACAGCAATAACTCTGTGCACTGAAGGTGAAAAATGAATTAATGGACAACCGCAAAAAAAGCAGTGAATTACGAACAAGTATTGAACTCTCTTTTAATTTTGATAATTATTATATTACAGCTGTGAATAGTACCACGTTTATTGGAATTTTTGTCGATAGAACTTTAAAATTGTAGGCCTATGTTCATATTCATTTCATCTTTTATGGGGAAATGCTATTAATATTACTAGAGCCTTTATTGCTTAGAAACAAATTATTAGAACGATTTTATTATTAAAAGTACTGAATCTTGTCAATCTTCTCCTTTTTTTTAAGGAATACAAAATATTATAATGTTGTATACTTATATCTATAGCCTATGGCGTTTAAGCGTAATGAAACTGAATATATAATAAAATATTAGATTGTCATGATTCTAATACACGTAATGCAGAACTATAATAACAGAACGTCACAGATTAAAGAAATATAAAACGTCTTCTGATTATTGTTTAATAAGTTAATTTCTAGGGAGTCGGCCATGACAATGACGGTGATGTGAACTGATTTCGTATCGGTATACTGAATTATGTTCAATTAATAATCGACAATTACTTCAGTTTTGTGTTAATACAGAGCAGAGGTTCCCAACCTTTTTTGACTGACGACACACTTTACTGAACGCCTACGATATCGCAACACACATTTGTTTTTATTAATAACAATATAATAATAACAACCAGTGCTTTTCTTCTGGAGAAAAAGGTGATGGAGCTCTTTGTAGAATATTTTATAGCGGACATGGAAATGATTACTGTTCACTGCAAGGGAATTTTGTCGTTTTTAACTTCCTTTACGCCCAACTAAGGCTGTCAAGGTCTAAGCGAAATTCAAAGAAAAATTATATTGAAAACATAGTTATTCACACATATTTCGGTTCCATGGTGAAAAATGTAACAAAAATATGCCCGAACGCCGTTCCAGCGCGTTCCGCCAGAGAAAAGCACTGAAAAAACTTCTATGTAGTGTCGGATATCCAGTGTTGTACATAGGTCGATGTTAATACTCAATAAAAAAACAATAAAAAATAGCAACTTGAGTAGCATTAGAAAAAAAACAAAGATATGTGTCAAACATTTCAACTTATCTATGCTGGATGTCCGATAAAAGATTTCTATGATCGTTTTTGAAAACTCACCTATTTAAATAAATGTGAAGTCTGCGCTTGGTAGGTTGCAAAGTGTTTCTCTATTCGTGGCCTTATGGTTGACAGGACAACACGTAAATAAGCATCACGTAAGTCTGTTCCTTTGTTTATATTTCACTATTTTCATGGTAGAAAATGTTGATTCACACAATTATGACGTTGAAAACAGCAGTTCTATGTGTATTTCTAGATTATTCAGCACCGTCGACAAAACATTTCCTCATATAAGACACTTGGGATTTTGTTTATATTCATCTTCACGGTACGTAAAACCATATTGCAAGTATTAATCACTCTATTTACAAAACGCAGTACGTTTTTATAAACCCTGGAGGGAAATTTCGCTCACATTATTTGAATTAGCACTGCTGTCATCTACCCAGAACTTAATTCAGATTGTCTTTTTCGCATTAAAAATTTGCCTATGATAAAATCTAAATAAAATGCTTTTGATAAAATAGTCGCACTATCACCCGCTCACACGTACCGTATAGCTATACTAAAAGTGACCAATATATTCTGACGATTATAAACTCTTGTTTTTATTATTGGGAAGAGTAAACGAATTACGAAGGCGTTCACTTCCATTCGAATTATCGCCAGGCAGAAAAATTAAACTGAGCAATGTTGCAGGTGTTTACGTTTCACTGGTAAAGTCTGTCTCGAATAAAATGTACCATATCAGAGACTTCGTTATAAATAAAAAATGCGTTGTAAAGAGACTTTCTGGATGGCATAAAATTTATTTTTCAATCCCAAAATTTAGCGACATACTCCATGGCTTTTAAGGAACACGGAGGTTCATTGCCGCCTTCACATAAGCCCGCCATTGGTCCCTGTCCTGAGCAATATTAATCCAGTATGTACTATCAAATCCATTTTGACATTATCCTCCGATCTAAGTTTCGGCCTCCCCAAAAGTAATAATAACAATGGTAATGGTAGTAGTAATAATAATATTAATAATAATTGTAATGGTAATAATAATAACTTAATAATAATTATCATTATTATTTCCACATCAATAATATTTAATATATTTGTAAATGCGTACATTCAAATGTTTCTACTGTCATGAGAAAGACTTTAGCAAGTATGTAGCATTACATTATTGTAATGTCAGAACAAATATTCTTGTTTTAAAAATCGTAATTTAGCGTCTTATAAATTGAACTTGTCCGCCCTTCGACAGTGATCCACGAGCTCGCTAGTAGCTACGTCTTTGTCCTTCGGAAATCCGTAGTATCTTATGTTGGTTCATTTCGTTTTTTTTCGAGTACATAACACAGCCCGGCATTCTATTGCATATTTCTTTCGCATAGATTAAAAAAATTCGCGCAATCTTTCTCACCATAACGACTGCTGTGCTTGATTCCCAGCTCTGACATCCCAGTGTGACGTCACATGCGCAGACTCGACGCATTTGTGTCAACGATCCGCCACACCAGTATTCTTCCACCATGCTCCTGCACAGGACGCTGCTTTAGTTGCAGAAGTAGAAGCGAACCCGCATCAATCTGCTTCTTCAATTAAAGTAAATGCCCGTTTCCCTGGAACTTCTCGCACTGTCATAAGGCGTCTGCGGGAAGTAGGACGTCATCCGAGAGTGGCAGCAACGAAAGGGTGCATCACTGATGACCACAGATTATTCCGCCTTGCATTTGCAGAGGAAAATGTTAATTTCGATTGGAATAAGGTAATAATTTCAGACGAAGTTACTTTTTCCTCTGACAATTACTGGCGGCAAATAGTCTACCGTTCACGGGGATCCCGATACGATCCTACGCATGTGACAACTCGCTTTCGCAGTGGCCGTGTATCTGCTCCATGTTGGGGCTGGATGTCCAGTGACGGCCTGGGTGTTATATGGCGGCTCGATGGGAATCTTAATGCCCAACAATACAAGGTCTTATTGGAAAATGTTATGCTTCCCTCTGCACAGATGATATATCCTGATGATTATGAGATCATATTTCAACAGGATAATCATCGTGTTCACACATGTGGTGAGGTCATGAGATGGTTTTCAGAGAGGCCATATATCAGACTGATAGAATGGCTTCCCTGTTCACCACATCTGAATGTCCTAGAAAATGTGTAGTCGGAGGTCAAGAAAACTGTGAACGCGATGATAAATACAATGCCACGTCGGCCGACCACAAAAGATGCACTCTGGAACATTATCGAGGACGATTGGTTGTACACTACAGTCACAGTACTGCTTCCCTTAGGGTTTCTTTCTGTGCCATAATGGTGTCCAGTCATCATTATACTGAAATTTGTAGTCATGCCGTCTTGTTTGTGTCTGATGGATCTCAAATCAGTTCTCTTAAAATCATCTATTTTGAAACCAGGCCTAATAGAGCCATAACAATTCAGTACACCGAAGTTTCGAAAATATATGTAATCCAAAATGACACTGGAAAGGACTTTGGTTTATAACGAGCTAACTTACAAATAGACACATACTCTGGTGGAATGTGTATCTCTAGATTATTTAACTTCCCTCCAATAAGTGAGTGTATAGCTTCACATTCCATCTGAGTATCAACCCTTATACAAGTATTTCTGAGTGACCGTCATTTTATTTCGTTGGGCGACATGAAGCAAGGCACTGCTCAGCGTAACATTTCTGTTCTGAGTTGCGCAACCATCACTATCTCCTGAAACTGTTGGCAGATCTGAAATGAAATTATAGAGGATTGTGCTGAATTAATTGAAAGTTACCTGCTCATCATCTTCATGCCAAATAAAACAATGGCCTTCCTGTGTTTTGAGGTTGTAAATTGTAAATTTGTATACACAAATTTCATCTTATAGTAGAGATGTAACGCTGTCATTCAAGGACACATGAGGATGCCGTGCAGATTCATAGCGAACACCCATTCTGGGGCCTTGATATAACACAAATCAAAATGAATAAGTTATTTAAAGTATTTTTGTTACCGTACTCATTTTTGTATGAGGACATTTTATAAATAAAACCTCTTAAACATGCATCTTGTATACAAAGCTATCCATTCAAAACTTCTTTATTAACGGTGACATTTTAAAGGTTTTTGTGGCTTTTTGTCATGAACTACATCTTATTTTATATGTAACATATTCAGGAAAGCGATTGTATTGGGAATATCTACAAATAATAAAGAGTTAATGACAAGAAAGAATGAAACAGCTTTTTACATGCGAACAGTGTACTCGCTCCACAGAGAGCAATGATTAGCAACACGCTACTCTATTAAGTTACAAGGTTTTGGAATCAACTTATGAGAGAGAGAAGTTAAGTGGTTTCGTAATAGACCGATTTTAGCACTAGTATGCTAAAGTAAGCTGCACTGTTTTATCAGTAGACGAATATCTGGATATATTTAAAATCGGCCAAAAAGTGAAAAGCGACATCCGAGCGAGTTACGAGGTTTTGGAAGTAAGGTAACAATATATGTGAAACGTAAAATATTGTACCCTCTGCCAAACAGACACCCTCAAAGTAAATGACCAAGTGGTGAGTTTTTCCTCGTGGATATTCAAGCAAGATAGACTCTATAGAAAAATACGTTGTATAGTAAAGTGGGCTACAGTATATTAATAGAACTAAAACATATTTCACGAATTTATTTTGTGTTATTGCTGCTAATTCGTTCATTATAATTAATAATAAAATGCATAATTAACTAATATATGTAGTATTTTACACAGTACCTTCGTGACAAGGATTTAGTACGTTGACTACTTTCCTTGTGGCAACCCTGTGGAACGAACCAATGTCGACAGTATCGTAAATGTAGGGGTTCTCTCGTTAAGACTGGAGTTTTCGATGTGTTTGGTGTATACGCTGTCTGTAGCGTAATTCATAAATACTTGAAGCAACTTGAGATCAAGTGTTAAAGTTGGGTCTTTTTCTATTAACCATTAATTCATTGAAATTTACGAACTTCGAGTTACAATGGGTTTGTTAGACTTGTGTTTTTGATTTACATAATTACACACTTTAAATTTATGTTTAAAGATTAGCTTACCTAAAGGATACGTAAATACAGTTACCGTTGTAGGCAAAGTGACACATGTTAATACTCTACTAAATCTTTGTAATTTAATAAATGAAATCAACTTTGAAAAATGCTGACAGAAAATAAACATTACACTTAAAATATTGCATACATAATAATTAGCATATTTTCATTTGTGAATAGACTGGGATATAATGTTTTCTTTTAAATATACCGTCCATTTCAAAACCGTAATATTGCAAACAAATTAACTTGCATATATATATATAGAAACACCGTTCGTCTGTGACATTGTTACATAGTCTTCTGAGATCACATCTTAGTATTTATTTTAGAATTACAACCTAGAATCTAAAGATATTGACTTGTTATAATTGATGAAGATCAAGTTGGTGGATTTTGGTTCGAGCATCACTTTGATATTTATATTTTACTTTAATCTTTTCCGTTTTCAGCATTCCTACATAGTCATTTACAGTTGGTAGTTCTGTTGTTAATTGGTAATACAGCAAACTTACTGCCAACCACACATGTACGAATACATTATTTTCTGTTGGTGGGTCGATACAAAGGAGGACTTGATTCATACCATTCACACTCTAGATGTCTCCTATACTATACAGTAGTCTTTTTGCTTCTTCCCAAACAAACTTTGCAGGTCCACAGTTCGTTACACGATGTTTTTGTGTATCCAAAAAGCCACATTTTTTGCAGGCCGGTGACGCAGTGATATTGTGGCGATACTTCTTCTTTTCCGTTGGGATAATTTCATTGATGTATTCATATGCTGAAATCTTCCATGTGGTAGGAATGTCCGCCAGGTGGAGGTTATTCCAGATTTTGGACCATCTCTCATTCGGATATCGTTCCATTATATGTAGTGTCTGATAAGTGTCTTGCAGAGTTTGCTGATATATCATTTTTGTTTGTTGCGGGCCATTTACCCCCAAAATATCTGCTGGGCATTTTTCAATCTGTTCCCAAGATTGTCTTATCAAGTGTGGTAATGTGGAGGTCCTCTTTCGTAGTAATGGTGTGTGATGTTCCCAGAAATTTATATCTACCTGGTCCCCCCTTCCTTGTAGTGCTCGCATTATGTTGCGTATAAAAAGTGCTTGACATTTCTGTTTTACGGCTGTTAGCTGCAACCCTCCCTTCTTTTTTTCGGTAGATATAATTGCCTTTTTTTTTTAGCTTTAGAAATGCCCCTTCCATATATAATAGTTTACAGCTCCTTCCATGATGCATGAATATTTGTTAGTCATTGGCAGAACTTGAGCGATATACCATAATTTTGACAGACAAAATACATTGACGTGCCAAATTTTCTGAAACAAATTAAGATTTCTGGTGACATTTTTAAACATTGAGGGTCGGCTGCTGGCAGTAAATTTAGACCAATTGCTTTCCACCATATCGTCAAAGGAGGTGCACACCGTTAGACCTAACATATTTGTTTTAGCTTTAATTGGGATGTTATTAATTGTTTGTTGTTGAGGCCATTTCCCTACGGGCAATAAAGTTGACTTTTGATAATTTATTTGCGCGTTTGAGGCCTCACAATAAGTTTGCAAAATGTCCGGTAGATATTCACACTCTTCGACATCACGAATCAGGAGGACAACGTCGTCTGCATACACTCTTATTGTAAACATTGGTATTGGTACTCGATTTCTAGAGTGCAGTACCTGATGTGCAAGTCGTATAAATGGCTCTACACTGACGGCAAAAAGAAACAGATAGAGGACACCCTTGTGTGACTGAGGATTTTATTGGAATTCTTTTATTAATAAACCCATTAACTTGAATTTGAGAATGTGCCTTTGCGTATATCGCTTTAATGGTATTAATTATTTTCTGAGGTATACAGAAGTTCTGCATGACTGCGTATAAATAATTGTGGTTCACTTTGTCGAAACTTTCTCAAAATCGAGCGATACCAGTGCACCACTTTCATTTGGATGTTATTCATAGTGTAATATGGTGTCTCTGATGGCAGTGAGATTGTCTACTGTATAATGAACTTATTAGGGATGCCACATGTTTGCCCTGTTTCAAAAATATCTTCAGACATAGGTCGAAAACGGTTGGCTAGAACTTTCATCAGTAGTTTATAATCGGTGTTTAATAGTGTGATGGGTCTATAATCGGCTGCTCTACTAGGAGATTTCTTCTTCGGGATGAGCGTCACCACACCGTCACTGAACCCATCAGTTATATCATGAACATTAAAAATATAGTTGAACAGTTGCAACAAATATTATTTCATCACTACCCAACGTGTTTTTTTTTTAAACTGGTATGTTAGACCATCTGGACTGGGTGCTGTGTGTTTAGGTGCTGAGTCTAATGCTTTCCGGATTTCCTCTTCTGTAACTGGGTGTTGCAGTTCTTCTTGCTGGATCACACATAAGTGACGATTGATATGTTTGAGTAGCTTTTGTGTTTGCTGCTGCGATGTATTTATATTTGCATACAGAGACGTAAAGTGTTTCTCAAATTCTGTTATACATTCCTTGTTTGTGTTGAGAGTTTTCCCAGCCGCCGTCTGAAGATTTGTAATGAATTTGACATGGTGTTTTTGCTTTTCTTTTACCAAGTGATAGAGGGCACATTTTTCGTCTTCGTTTATTGTAGGAACTTTCGCTCGAATTACTACTCCATACATTTTCTTTTCCTGTAAAGTGTATATTGTGCGTTTAATTTGACTGATTACTTCCCATTTATTACCTTCTGTCTTGTGACGAGAATAAAGTTCATTTAACAACTGATAATAAAATTGAAGTGTAGCTTGACATTCCTGTGCTCGCAGATATCCCGCAGAATGATAGAACGACTTAATTCCGTGTTTTATAATACGAATCCATTTCTGCATAATACTTAGAGGGGAATTTTTTACTCTGCGTTTTATATTTTCAAAATGATCATTAAAATTCTGATTCACATCATGCAGTTGAACTAAGGAATTGTTTAGTTTCCAATAACTGCGTCCATACAAAGGAGGTAGTGTTTCGGTTATTGTTGACAATAGCACACAATCATGGTCGGAGAATGGAGTGGGAATGACTGTCACGTTGTATCAGCTTATGTCATTTGTATACGCTTCACTGATGTAAAAACGGTCAAGTCGGGACGCACTGTTCTGTCTGTGAAATGTAAACGTTACGTTGTTTCCATGCTTATTTTCCCATGTGTCCACAAGTTTTAAGTCCGTCACTAGTATTTTTAAAACAGGCGAGGGATTATATTGGAGTGTAGGCTTTCACGGCCGGCGTCAATAGTAGAAAAGTTTTCCGGGCTATGAGGCCGTGGTCTGTTAGTTGTGAGACCAAACGTTTCGTTCACTGCTGCGGTGAACATCTTCAGTGGTGTCTATTGCTGGTGCGGCTGGTTCTACTGCGTGTGCCGATTACAGTCTGCGCTCGAAATCGAAATCGAAAAATCGAAGGAGACTTGGGAGGAAAATTTAAAAGGTACGCAAAACGCGTCCTTGCAAGGGGTTGGGGGCTGTACAAAACTAAATATGTGAGCTCCAAGCCTGTTGGCCACTAGTCTCACTCCGGGTTACGCTGCTCCCCTGAAGGAGCTCTAGAAAATTTTGAAGGGGAAGCCAAAATTGGACGTAACCTCTTAGGTACCACATACGCGAGGGGGGCTGAGATTGATCAATTGATCACGGAACGGGGCGAGGAGGAGTTGGCTGGTGTTTGCCGTTAGGATGGCAAGACGCCGTCATCTGTTGTTCGATGACAAAGCAGGTGAAGGCCGTCGGAAGAAGCGACGTGAAATCTAAGCTGCAAGTCGAGAGGTCCCTGTCCTTTCAATTTGCGACTTATTGAGTGACCTCGTATGTTTAATAGACTATTAATATTATCTGAACTAGGGCATAAATAATTTATAATAAAGGTGGAATATATATGGGGAAGGGCATATAGGTCCGTGGCCCATTTCTTATAGGGCTCATCCCGACATTTGTCTTACGCCTGAGGAAAACCACGGAATACCTTAGGCAGGATGAGTTGTCTCATATAAGAGACTAGCCAATTTGGCTATTATGTAGGAGGTCATGAGCCTTGTTGATTTGTCTCAATTTCGAGACCAGCCATTTGGCTATATGATGGCTCAATTGCGAAGAGGGGGGGGAGATGTAATTGTTAATTAGGGAGATTCATGGGGATATGAGTGCAGGTCCGTGGCCCATTTCTTTTAGGGCTCATCCCGACATTTGTCTTAGCGCCTTAGGAAAACCACTGAAAAACCTTAGGCAGGATGAGTTGTCTCAATATCAGAGACTAGCCAGTTGGCTCTTAGGTTGAATGACTCTATGAATCGATGGATATATACTAGCCAATTGGCTCTATTAGATTTCCATCGATCAACAAAAGTAGATAATGTTATGGAGGGATTTTGTTTAGCCCAGTTAAGACAAGGTCATTTTACAGCGGTTTCACTATCCAAGGAGTCTCATGGAGTTGAGTCGTGGCTACCAAAACCTGGGAGTAACGCCAGCCTCCCTGTCCTCCTGTCTCAATAGTATAGCTAATGGACCTGTCTGGTGTCTACGCCGTAACCTAGGATCATACTGGCCGAGGCCAGATATGAGCGGGTTGGGGTTAGCACGAGCTTCCGCATACAGGTTTCTAGCCAGTCGAGCAATGAACTCGTCTATGGTTGGCAACTCTAGTTCATCATGGAACTTTCTTCTCGAGGCGACTCGGGGGAGATGGGTAATGAGTCGAATCACCTGGTTTTGGACAACTTGGAGTTTACGGAGATGGGACACTGCCGCAAACCCCCATGCGGGTGCGGCATAGGTAATGACATAGCGAATGAGGGCCTTATACATGGTTAGACCTACCCTCAGGTTGTCAGGAGTTAAGGCCGCCAGAATGGGATAGTGTCTAACTATCAGCCCGTTGGCCTTACGAAGAAGGGATTGGATGTGATCTCGGAAGTTGAGATGAGAGTCCATAATGATCCCTAAATATTTAATTTGGTTCATCCACGGCATTTCTCGTCCGAAAAGTGTGGGTGGTGGTGGTATGTCTTCGAGCCTCGCTCTTAGTGAAAAGAGTATGGCCTGACATTTCTCTACATTGACCTTGATTCTCCAGTCGTGGAACCACGGCTGGAGGTGATCTAAGATCGACTGTAATCTACGGGACGCTAATCTATAGGTTTTGCCCATCGCCAAGAGGGCAGTGTCGTCTGCATAGATATACAGATGACTACTTCTGCCGTGGATATAGCGAAATGGGAGGTCATTAATAAATATATTGAAAAGTATGGGCCCGATAATGGAACCCTGTGGGACTCCTGCGTGAATTTCACGGGGGGTGGAGAAACTAGTGCCTACACGGGTTTTGAATGTACGGCCTCGGAGGTAGTTAGAAATGAGGCGTATCATTCCATCTGGGACTCCCATGCCCAGTAACTTAACGAGGAGTCCCTCATTCCAAACCTTGTCGAATGCTCGCTCGATGTCCAGGTAAGCTGCAGCTACTACACGCTTCGTGCTCATAGCCCAGGTAATGTCCTCCGTCATGCGGAGTGCCTGGAGTGTAGTGGAACGACCAGGGTGAAAACCGAATTGCTCGTTCCTGATTTGGGGCAATACTACTTCAGTGAGGCGTCTATGTATGACCCGCTCCGCCAGTTTGCTGAGACAACTGAGGAGACTAATAGGCCTATAGTTGCTTGGATTCGTCTTATCCTTTCCGGGCTTTGGAAAGAGAACTACGTGAGCTTCTTTCCAGGGAATGGGATAGTGACCGGAAGCCAAGATGTTATTAATTATCTCTGCTATGCGCTTCATAGCTGACCTTGGGAGATGCTGCAATATAATTCCTTGGATACCGTCGGCTCCTGCGGCCTTATGAGGGCCGAGGCGACGAATGAAATGGGCGACCTCGTGGGTGTTCGTAGGTCGTATCCCATTTTCCGGCTCCCTGCTAAGGAGGTCTCGAACCGATTCCTCAACAGCTCTGATGTGGGGCAAGTTTAAATTTTGTTCCACGGGTTGAAAAGTGGTCTCTAGAACGTCTGCCAGTGCGGTAGCCTTCTCCTCAGGAATAAAGGCCGTGACATCTGGACCTACTACTAATGGGTGAATAGATTGAGACGGATTGGACAGAGCTCGAGATACACGCCAGACATCTGACATGTTTCTGCTGTCCATCGTCTCAACCTTGGATTTCCAAGCATCCACGACCGTTTCGTGGACCGCCTCACTGATCCGCCTGCGCAAGCGGTTCATTTCTATTCTATGTTGATCTAACCTAGTACGCTTCCACAATGTTCTTGCTTTATTGCGGGCGATCTTTAGGTCTCTAATATAGGCTGGGAGCTGCATCCGTCCCGGTTGTGAAGACCGTTTCGGTATTGCAGCAACCATTGCCTTCTTTATGCACTCCGTCAGGTCGCTAACTGACCTATCTATCCCTGCCGGAGTGACTTCAGGGGGGAGTGGTGGAAGCGTAGCGGCTACCTGGTCTTGAAAGAACACCCAGTCTGCCGCCTTGTAGTTGAATTTCTCAGCGGTTGGGGAGAGTTCGACTGGGTGCATGATCTCCATTATCACCGGTAGGTGGTCGGACGGAAGATCATCCAGGGTTGTTAGTCTCGCTCTAGTTGTGAGACCTTTCACCAGAGCGATGTCTAATATGTCAGGCAGTTGATTTGCAGCATCCGGTACGTGTGTGGGTTCCCTAGGGGCCATCACGACGTATCCGTTTCCTGTAGAATTAAGAAAAAGCCTATCGCCCTGCCGATTGGGGCTTTGACAGTTCCAGCTAGCGTGCTTCGCATTGAGGTCGCCGGCGACTACGAATCTATCGGATAGACTTGTCACTATATCTAAATCGCGTTCATCTAGTATGCCCGGAGGACTGTAGGCAGCCATAAGCAGAAAGGGGAGTCTGCCTATGTAGGCTCTAATAGCCACTGCCTCTAATGCCGCTAGCTGGGGAAGGAGATACTCACAGTGCGCGATCGTAGAACGAACGAACACCGCTACACCTCCGCCTCTTCTGCCCGCTCTATCTTGTCTATAGACTTTAAACCCCGCGTATCTTAAATTTACTTGGGGTGTCAGGAACGTTTCTGTTATAAATGCTACGTCTATATTATTAGCGTCTAGGAAAGCCCTGAAATCATGTCTATCATGTCTAAGCCCCTGGCGTTCCATATACACATCCTAGCAACTCCGTCACTTCGTCTGGCCATTGAGAGAAACGAGGGAGGTTAGGAGCTTAAATATCTCCGGGAGGGCAGACATAGGATTCTCCATAAGGAGAACTATCACTCTGGTTAATCCTTCTAGGATTGGGGCGAGCGGGAGGTTAGGGTTTGCTAATTGCAACGCCTCGGCAAAGTGCTGAACTTGGTCCAAGGTCGCGCCTTGACCGGTCGGGCCTTTCGAGGTGCTTGCAATAGCTTCCTGCTGGGCCGGTGGGACAGGGGCGGAGATGGACTCTACCGTGGTAGCCTTGGTGGCTTTTCTGCTGCCCCTGTTGCGCTTAGGGCGCTGAGAAAGGCGCTGCGCTGGCTGCATCGTTGTATATATAGTGCGGGAGGGGGGGGGGCTTGAATTTACTCTGTATGCAATTTATATTTAACGTAGCATAGTTTCTTAAGATTACCATACTGAAAAAGTAAAGAACTGTGATCGCACGTAAAGAATATTTGCTAGGAAATGTACCACCACGTTTCATAATAAATATTTGCAACAAAACGCTTTAGCTTACGGAACATAGCCAAACTTTAAGGCAGTGTTATCTCCTGGCTACAACCCGTTTCAACCGCGTTTTCTTTCTTGGTTCCTTCTTTAGTACGACCGTATATCGCGTAAGGATGGGGTCGCGGGTTGTTCTTAATTTTACTTATTGTAAAAGTGTTCTACGAATCTTTTTCTACGATGTTAGTTGAATTTGCTATTTCTCTTTTACGCAGCCTAGGATCTCGTATAATTTCGTGTTCTACTGTTGATTTCAGTTTTTTGTTGGGAGTTGCATCTACCTGCTGCTCTTGCGCTTTACAGTCCACAGACATTGTTGTATCTTCTGCTGGATGTTTCTCCTGATGTCGAATTTTATCCTCCATGTCCTCGTATTCTGCTTTGTTATCCTGTTCTTCAGGTGTTTGCTCTAGAGTCCTCCGTTGCCTTCAAATAATTTACGTCATTTGACTTTTCTACAGACTTGATCACAGGTGTAGGAGACGCCGGATGTGTTTCTTCTAATTCCATTGGGTTGGGCTGTTCGTCATGTATTTGCTCCGTCGTTAAAGTAGATTCGGTGTGCTCCGCGGCATGGGAAGCTGGCGCGGAACACTCAGTAATCCCCGCAACAACGTCACTTAGCAGTAGTTTCCTGGGTTGAACACTCACATTCAGTTTGGTTTTTCGTTTAGGGCATTCTTCTTTTAGATGACCTGGCTCGTGGCAGACGAAACACAATTGCGGTTGACCTACGTATGTTATTTGAGCAGGGAAGCCAGCAATTTTTACTGATCCAGGAATATGTTGTTTAATTTCCATTTTTACTGCCCTAATTCCGTTGTTGACTGGGAAGGGAAAGGCTGTACTCCACTGTTCGTTTCGTATTGAGCCAATGATTCCATATCGGTTTAACACTTGTGTCACTACGGAATTTGGTATTTCCGGGGGGAGGTTAAATACTCGCACTATGAATGAGGGAAAGTCTGCTTTGCTAATTTTAACTTGTGTGATTTCACCATTCTCATATTTAAAAGGTACTTCCCCTTCATATGTTTGTACTATTCTCTCAAGTAAGTTAGAAGAAATTACCTTGAGATAAAGTGATCTTTCCTGTGTGTTGAGCTGTACCATGTCCAACTGGTCTGCTGTTATCTTTAACTGTTGTTGTATCCATCGGTGCAGTTCCATTGCTGTAGGTCTCGTTGCCGTTGTCTCAAATTGAACCTTGATGGTGTTGACACGACGAAAGGTCGTCATTCTTGTTGAAATTCACTTAAGCACAACTATTTATATTAATTAGATGTATATTGTCTGTTACTAATGTACGTTATTTGACCGCACTGTGTCACTTACACTGTAAACAATAAGAAACTTTACGTGCGCGTAATCAATCAGTTCTCGTCACGGTACACAAGCCGGATCGGAAACACACGACCTTCCTCTACCGTGGTCAGAACCACACTGATTTGAGATCAAGTGTTAAAGTTGGGTCTTTTTCTATTAACGATTAATTCATTGAAATTTACGAACTTCGAGTTACAATGGGTTTGTTAGACTTGTCGGATGAGTTATTGTTTTCACTTCCACGTACAAAATTTAACTGGAGGGTACATTGTTCCCTATTACCTATGCACGAAAGTAAATTTAACCTAATAATATTAACATGGGAGATTAGCTATCACATTGCTGGATGAAGAATTGCCAATATGAAAGATTTTATTCAGTAGGTCAATTTTTTCCTGACTATTGAATCTTGTTTCATCAACATTTATTCTTCAGTAGAATCCTGCACTTTAAATTGTTTTCACCGTGATAAGTAGGTACATCTGTAGTATTCCGAAATCCAGATGGTGAAACTGTGTAGCCTAAATAAAGATATAAGGAAATGCAGAATTGTTACCTGGAAGGCAATATCTAAAGGTAGGAAAAACTTGGCGAGGTCGGAATAGGGGGTTAAGTTCCACATAGGAATGTAGAACTATCTGAGATGAAGGTAATTTGAACTGTACTTTCAACAAAGTTTAGTTAAATATCGAAAAAACTACCTAACCATCAAAAGTGCATTCCCCTTGGTAAATGATGATAACGATGGTTAGTTGGAATTTCGAGTGGTCAATGTGTTGTGAGGCATTTTCCCAGCTCTACTTCATTGTCTCGCCGTTGAGATTATCTCGCCGTTGAGATTATCTCTGTTAGTTAACGCCATGAGGAACCTGATTCTTATTAGAATTGTGGGGCCCCCTTTCATCGACTTCAACCTTGACAAATATGTTAAATCTTGATTTCGAAAAGGCCGTCATGTTGTAACAGACATCGGAAGGGAAAAGCGTAACGCAAAGGGAGAAAATACTGAAGCAATTGCTATGCTGTGCAAAATTTTCTGATATTTTGGGAACCGGTAATTAGTTTTGTAAATGTCTTCGTTACAAACTAATTATTTATTTTGTTAATCCAAATTGAGTCATTTTATATTGACACGAATTTAATTTACATTTCTTCTTAAAGGTGCATTAAGATGTGAAAATTAATAAGGGTTAATTATATTTTTAATGCGCTTTTCTCTCTGAACATTGTTTAGGTCTTGAATTACAGGTACAGTTGGCAGTAATCATCTCTCCGTTTGCTCCAATGAATTTTGCACAGTTACAACTTCTTCTCTAGAAAAAAAGGAACTGATTATTGTTATTGTTATTATTATTATTATTATTATTATTATTATTATTATTATTATTATTATTACCATTACTATTACTATTCATTATTATTAATTTCACTGTTTGATTATCTGATAGTATATTTGTGACCTGGTTGAGCGTGTAAGAGGAAGCCACATGGCCTTAAGTCGGCCAATATAAATGACAAATAAAAATTTAATAATAATAATAATAATAATAATAATAATAATAATAATAATAATATTATTATTGTTATTATTATTGTTACTATTACTTGACTTGGACTGTAGTAACGAAATGTGGAGTAGGAATATGAAACCTCCAAGGAAAAAACATTTTAATGGGCTGAGACTCTCATATCTCTTATAGCCAGTCAAAGTCGAAATAGAACCACAAATTATTTTACGTGACGTTAATTGTTTACGCAGTTCCAAACACAAATGAAATTGAACAAAGAAGTCGTATTGAATGTCCCTGGGCCCTTAGGCTTATGTTTGTTTTATGGCCTCGCTCGAATTCTTACACTGTGACTCACGACCCAAGGATAATAAAAGTCTCAATCTGCCTGTCATTCCATCAAAGTTAATGCTCGTTTCTTCAGAATATGACGCGATGTTTCCTTCTACTTATTTTAATTATGAGGGAACAAATTTTAAACGCTGTCATTTCTGGGTTGCTTGCAGCCAACGCCTTGCCAATATGAATTCCTTGGACTGATCAGTCTTGCGTCACGATGATGGAATGTTCATTGCTGTCACCTACAGCAGTGGTAGTCAAACCTTTTTGTTAGCGTACCCCCAAAATACCTTTATTACCTTCGTATCCCATTGCGATTGTATAAGAAATAACAAAAGACTATGACTCCTGCACGCAAAATAAGTAATAATAATATTATTAATACATACATACATACATACATACATACATACATACATACATACATACATACATACATACATACATTCATTCATTCATTCATACAATAGCCATGTATGCAATAATAAAAGTAATAAATTAAGTAAAATGTTATTGAAACAAGAAAAAACCAGAGTTCATACTGTAAAAGAAAATACGTAAGTTGCAATAAATACCAAAAGGTATAATAAAATTAATTTATCAGCATTTTTACATACGTAGTCATTGGGGTGCGTATCCCTTGAGACAACCCCGCGTACCCCTAGAGATACGTTAAGATTGAATACCACTGATCTAGAGTATTCTCTCGCTTTAGGAATACAACACATCACTTCTGATCCCTGAGCTGTAGATCATTTGCAATTATTAATGGCGACTAACTTTCAATATTTCTCGTGCGACGGGTATTTGTTCTGCCAGAAAGTGGTCGATGCCCAAAGGAGACATTTCTCATTAATTGTAAAATATCCATTAGCTGTACGTGAAGTCCAGTTTGGCAATCATGCATTAAAACAACCCGAGGATCATGGAAGCAATTTCTTTGTCACGCAATAACATTAATTCGCTTTCACTGTATCCGTCAGTTACGCTATTTTTGTGTTGAGATAGTCATTATAGTTTATTATAAATATTCTGGCAGTTGCTAAAGAAGATAATCTATTTACACAAATTATGTGACAGTGAAATTCAGTATATTAATAGCTGATATATTACAATTATTTTTCAATTATACGCAGTATTAGCACAATTTTTTGTAAAAAGAAGCGTGTTTTCCTGCATTCGCTATTTGTATATAATTTTATCCCGATGACGTACTAGTATATTATCTACTGCATTCTGAATTTCAATATTCTCTCGTAAAATGTGGAGGTGAAATATAACGTAAACTCCATTATTTTAGGATGATAGTACTTGAAGAAAACGCTGTCAGACGGACAGAATTTTGGAAATACATTAATCATTTTCAGTGTGTGCTTTTATTACTGATCTGATGATGTCATAAGTGGCTTTACCTTTCATTTTAATCACATAAGAATTATTTAATTTAAAAAATAGTGATTTATTTCAATGCAATATATAATATGTAAATATTTAATATAATTTATGTAACATAATTTCTGAAGATTAATTCACAATCACGTGCCGACATTAAGATACACGGCCACTAGCTACCAAAGATAACTGTAATAAATATCTGAGATTTAACATTGAATGAAGCCATTGAAAAGAATATTACGAGTTACATGGTAATAGGCATGGTATCACATAAAACCGTCTAGTCCAAAGGAATGCTCCAAAAAGTTACCAGTTGCAGGACACTAGGTATAGAATCACAAAATGGTTGCAGGACAATCGGCATGGAACCACACAGCCATAGACGGAGTAATGGGGGTGCATAGGGGTGCACTACCCCTCCAAACTTGTCTCAACTCTTTTTTGCTATTAACATTAGAAAATATTGAGTTCAAAAGATCTTTTATGCTTTTCTCTATGATTAAGTTTCTGTGCTTTATTTGACGAATTAAGTCTTCAGATCATGTGTCTAGACTATAATATTTATTTTAAAGTTCTGAATGTGTAAGAATTTCTATACCTCATTTGAGGAATGGAAGCATTGTAATTTTTCTTTTGTAACAACCGGTACTCATGTGTTAGAAGTCTCCAGGTATTCAGGCCGCCACTTGGAGAAATATGAGTTACATACTGCACAACAATGCAGAACAAATTAAAAGTGATCCCGGAATAATGTGTAAACTTAAACACGAGATTAAATAATAATTAGGGTTTACATTTCATGATACCTTCAGGAAGGTAAACTTCATATGAAATGTTTCTGTTAGCACTGTTACGTAGTTTTATTGATGTATGCACGTGTTTCTGTACGAGAGACAAAAAGGAGATTGTTTTAAGTTATGTCCTATTATAATTATTTGTAGTAGACCTACAGTTCAAGCCCTATATAACTCGGTCCGAAGCATCGCGGATATGGACGTAACTGTAAGAAACATGCCCCCGAAAATACCGTTATTATCAAATGATTATATTCCGATATACTCTACAACGGTTAAGCTATAACGGGGGGATGAGGTAAATGATGTCCCCATAACCCCGTTATATGGGGATTCTATGGTTTTGCTTTGACCCTCTCTCAAGGAAACTGTTGTCTCTTCGCCTATGACATAGCATCGTCTAATATGTATGAATACTGAACATGGCAGCATTAGAAGAATCCCCAAGAAGTTAACGAGTGACAGGACAATAGGCATAGAACCAACATAGAACCGTCTAATACCTACGAATGCTGAACATGGCAGCATTAGATAAATCCTCAAGAAGTTACACGTTACAGGACAATAAGCATAAAATCACATAAAACCATTTAATACAAACGAATTCTGAACATAGCAGCATTTGAGCTGCTCGTGTGAAGACAATGTTAAGTGACTAAAACTACATTTTGAAATACAGTAACTTTAATGTTTGAAAAACTCATGCTCATGTAACACTGACATGTATTGCCAACATTTGAAACTTCAATATAAAACGTCTCACATACAAAAGACAAATAGTAGTCTACTGAAAAGATCTTGTGACATAACATTATTTTCATGAATAACATATAATTATGTGAAAATGTTACTTAACATTGTCTTCACCCGAGCAGCTCATTTAAAGGATCCTTAAGAAATTAAGATTTGCAGGACAATCGGCATGGAGTCACATAAAACCGTCTAATACAAACGAATGCTGAACGTGGCGGGATTAGAAGAATCCTAAAAGAGCTGCAACAGAAATGCATCGTATGCACATTGTGCGCTTTAATCTGTATACGAGCGTACAGTGGGTAAAATAAGTCTCTGTACACCAATCGTAATTACATTATTTATTCAATAATATGTACGTACGTAGTAAGAAGAAAATTCTACTTGATTATAGAACACTTTATGCATATGCATATGGTGCATGTATCAGGGGCGAATGCTGGTCACGAAAGTTAGGCTTGCTCTTTAAATTGATGGGGGAATATGAGAGGATATAATTCATCTGGTTTGCAGATTTTCGTGTCTTGTAATAGACAATGTTAAAGTATTTAAATTGTCAAAGCCACTTTTACACCATACACCGTTATCTGTAGAAAATAACAAACACGTCCAACAAAACAGTTTATTCAGTTTTTTCGACCCTGCCAACCAATGCGTATTGTTGTATTGAGATGCACTGAACGAGCGCACATATTCTATATTTTTCTCCTTATGCTGTCTTTTTAAATCTGGGAGCCCTGGACATGGTCTGCCGTTCTTTATAATGTCGGTCTTCACTTGAATAGTCCTCCGGGAAAATGGATTTAATAATGAAGTTTCAATAACACACATTTCCGAACTCATTGCAACACTTCAAATTAACGTTTAAGAACTAATAATACATGCAGCAGCTAACATATGCATTCCGCTCATAAAATTACATAACAATCGCAAATCACAGCACATTCACTGGTAAAAACTGCTGCCAATCAGTGTTGCCAACTCGATTCTTAATCATCCGTTGTGAAGCCTTGCAGAAATCGCTAAATTGCTATATTGTCAATGTAAAATTATATTATTTTGCCGCTGTGAGTGCTAAAAATACCCGCTAAATCCCTAGATCAGCAATACAAGTTTCATAAATTTTACCCGCTAAACTAACGCCGAAAAACGCTAGATCTAGCGGGAAAACCGCTGAATTGGCAACACTGCTGCCATCTGTGTAACGTTAAACAGTCGGTGTAGCTCTCGGGCCAGAGCTTCATGTAGCATATAACAGAAGCATGTGCGACTGGGACGGATTAGGAGGAAGGCACTTGCGCGCGCATCATATTCTCGCTGTTTCTACGTCTTTCCTGTAGCTCCGAGAAACGAGCAAGCGTTGCGATCTTGCGGTGTGCAAACTGCGGATGGTATTATGCCTATACATTATTACAAAAATCAAAAGAAATTTTAATGTACGTAATCCCATTTTGAGAAATACACATTCTACGAAAATATTGGGCTTGCGCAGCAAGCATAGCATGCCCGGAGAAATCGCCCCTGGCATGTATATAAAACAACGCGAAGCTGTGTGTGTTCATTTCCCTCTCAAACATGTGATAAGTTAGTGATCGTTAGTTGAAGGTGAAGAAAGATCTCCATACATGTGTTCTTTCCATTGCTGTAAAGGTCATTTTTAGTGGCTTAATGTGAGAACTGAACTGTATCAATTTAGTTACGGTTAGTACATACTTTATTACTTAAGGCGAAAGGGTGTGCAAGAAAAAAAGTTTTATTTAACGATGGTCGCAACTGCCGAGGTTGTATCATCGTCGCCGGTGTGCCAGAATTTTGTCCCGCAGGAGTTCTTTTACATGCCAGTAAATCACTGACATAAGCCTGTCGTATTCAAGCGACCGGGATCGAACCTGCAACCTCGGGCACAGAAGGCCCGCACTCTACCGATTACGCCACCTAGGTCGACGAGTGCAAGAAATGCCATAAAAGTGTACATTATGGAACTTTTATTAGCTATTCGAAGTTTAATTGTGAAGTTAACAAAGGAAGGAAAATCCATTAGAATAGCAGACAGTGTCAAGAAATCCACCTTCTTTGCTCAGTATTATAACAGGAATTTCAGTTAGGGCCTATATGACATGTCATCCACAGTGCCAAAAGAAAATCACACACAAGAATCATAGGTATATTACCCCACTAGCATAATCGCATTATCATAATCAATACCTATAAGTGATTGCCCAGCACTATATTAAGATTAACCGCTTTGTTATAGAAAATATTTCATTGTCATGTTACCTAAGGTGACGATATTCCTGTGAAACAACCGCTGCCGCATTGGTATTCCGTTGCATGCTAACATAAATGTGGACTATTACTGTATGTGATCTACCGCGAGAAACTAAAAGTATTCTGAAAGTAGGCCTATGTTCCATCTTCATATCGCGCTTTGGTACTACCAAAATTTATGCTTTTCTTGATGTTTTGAGTAAATATCCCTCGACGAATTTTAATGTCAAAGTAACCTAGCACAGCCTGCATACTCTATATATACAGAGTGAATCGTTAGTATTGTCATCAATTTCAGGGGGTTATTCTTTGAGACATTTCAAACAAAAAAGTTTAATACAGTTCTCCTCGATTTTGCTTCCTTTACGAGATAAAAATTGTTATATATGAAATATTTCATAGCGTATTTTGCGAACACTATTGACTTAATTCTCAATGTGCTAATTCAGTTTAAGGAAGCAGAATATTGTGATCATAAATGACTGAAAAAATTTATTTCGTCCTTTAAATGTCAGACATTTGATCCCAGCAAATGTAACATTGTAAAAGTCCTATGGAGAACGAAAAGTTACATTTGTTCGAATCACAATTCAGCACATTTAAAGGACAAAACTAAAATTCTTTCAATGTATTTTTATAATACAGCACACTTTTAAATTAACTGAGTATATTGGAAATTAAATTAGTGGCTTTTCCAAAATACCCTATGAAATGTTTCATATAAAACAATTTTTATCTAAAAAAGGAAGCAAAATCGAGCAAAAGTGTACTAAACTTTTTGTTTTAAATATCTCAAACAATAACTTCTGAAAAAGAAATATATGGAAATCGAACGGAAATGCTTTTGAGCTCGTGATTATTCTTTTTTTTTTTTTTTGTCTGTTTCATATTGTGTAAGTGCATGCTCAAAAACTTCCACAAAATTTACGCTTCCAATTCTGATTTTAACTTTTTGAGAAAAAAGAACGTAATTTATATGGGCGTATACCTATCTCACGACATAGTCACTGCATTTCAAAATGATCCTGAAATAAAATATTTTGAATGACACAAAGAAAACAAGAACAGTGCAAATTATAATAGCAATGCCAATTATGTAACACGTAATCACAGTATCAACAAAACACACTCAACAATCTTGTTACCATTCAATTTGCATGCCCCCGTTCTTAGAATCAGACACAAAATAAATTTCAGTTGTTGTTGTTGTTGTTGTTGTTTAGTCAACTGTCCGAAGACAGGTCTGAACCTCACAAGAATACCAAGAAGACACAACTTATGAGGCAACTAGGCCAGAAAATAATGTGGTAGGGTGGCCAGTTCCTTTCCTCCTCCATTGTATACATCGCCGACTAGTTACATATTATACTAGCCAGACTTCTGATGCATACACACAATTATTCTTCCTCTGGCACATATCGTCAAGTGAGATATACTGCCTGATGTATATCAGGCAGAACTTCAATCAGAGGATTTATAACAGTAACACTCAAAATTCTCGCAATCACACTGGAATTTTCGCACGATAATTACTAACGTACTCCCATTACTGAAATCACGAAGACATAATTACACATTGATTGTTATGTCCCACTCTTGATCCTGCTCGCACATTCACATTCTCAGAATCACACGAAACTCATAGGGACATTGATACACACACACACAAATTCACGCTATCGCACTCACATACTCCCATAACCACAATCACACTTACTCGTATAGGCCTAATCACAATATCACATACAATTTCACTAACACTCATGAATACGCTGCGGATTTAGCATATTTTGCATGTTCTGCACACCCCTTAAAAGTAATGCTAAGCATACAGAAAATTACGGGCCGGTTTCATTACCAAAATGTTAAAAATGCACTAATCTGTTTCTTGTTAACACGTGCTATAATTTTAACGATTGTATTAACATCTTTTCGTGCAGTTCGGATTCAACAACGATTTCCAGACGGATGTTAACTAATTTTTTTTTTAACTCTAGCGAAAATGGGGGACAGAATGAGCCAGGAAGGTCTTGTCAAAATTAAAATTAGGCCTAATCTGAACGAGTTTCACCCGCTTCAAATTGAGAAAACTTGTACAATATTATGATCTCTTTGGCAATTACTATTTGAGGGGCTCGGGTAACTGACTTTTTGTCAAAAAAGAGATATGTAGCGCAGAATATGGTTTTTTTACATTCTGCGTCTAATGGAGTAATTTATTTTCCAACATCTCAACAGATGGCAGAAGTATACAGATTTTACTTTCCTGGTAACTATAAAAAGTTGCTTGTATAAAAGTTTACCTACCTATAACTTTAAACACTAAAACGTCACTTACCATGTTTTACTCCCGATCTCCTCATTTGTTTAAAATGAACAGCAAAACTACTGATGTGAAAAGAAATAAAGGATCCCGTTTTACTAATATAGAAAAGTTTTTTATTGGATTTGGTAACTAAATATAAAATAATTCGGAATGCAAGAAAACAGTCGGTGTGAAAATCAAAGCCGATGATGACGAGTGGGTCCTGATTCACCCAGGAAGTTTGGAGTAGCAGCTGTCATATTAATTATACGCCATGACTGCAAGACAAACACCTAGACAGACTAGGAATCCTCCAGTCAATTATTTGTCTATTGTGCGGGCTGAATGAAGAGATTGAAGGGGAGCAACTCGTCAGGTGTCCAACCTTCCAGAAAGAAACTATCTACGAGAAAATCGGAGCGAAACAGGACGAATGGCTTCATCGTCAAGTGCCCGGCTTTAAAACGTTTGTTCCTTGCATATTTTCTATTTTTAATGCATGTTTTCCTAAGTTTTGAGAATATTTACACGGTTTTTGGCGCTTATGAATCCGCACCCTACTAATAATAGATCACACTCTCATATTCACACAAACTGAAGAAAAAATTATTGCAGGACAGACCTTTATCCGAACGATGGCACAGGTGTCGGCGTGTATAGCTGGGGATGTGTTACTTCATGTGGATAATATCAGACAACTGGGATATCTTCTTCGACACTGGAATCCACAACGCTGCGAAGCATATTCTTACGAAGATTTTCAGTGCCGTTTTGTTCCTTCATCACTTCTTGTTTCTTCATTTCTTGTTTGATTTCTTCTTTCTTGACTTCTTCTTCCTTTTCTTCTTTCTTGGTTTCTTGTGTGTCTTTTCCTTCTTCGCCATCTAGTTTGATTTGTTTTACCTTTGGTTCTTCAACTGATTCTCTGCGCCCAATCGCCTTGCAAGGATAGAACTGCATCTGTAAAATAATCAGATTGGTTCCTCAAAAGTTACTGTAATTTGTGAAGTACAAGCACAAGAATAATTTCAGATTTTCTTTATAGCAGCATTAACTAACTTGTCATATCGCAACTATCTGCAAGGAAAAGTACCAATGGGTTTCAATTTTCCATTTTGCTTCACTTTTACCGTTCACAGTATAAAACTAAGAGCTCAGATGCCCATCACTGTGGTCTCGTGGTACCGTGTTCGCTCCCGAACCCAGCGGTGCTAGATTGCCCACTTGGGACGAGTTGCCTGGGAGAGGTTTTTTTTCCGGAGTTTTTCCCTCACTCCTATGGATCAATAAGTTATCAGGTAACTTTATCAGGCGTATGGAATCCCACTCATTCTCGCCACTTCCTTCTTCTGTATGGTTGTGAATCTTGGAATCTCACTTTGAGAGAGTAGATGTTAAGGGTGTTTGTGAATAAGATGCTTAGGAAAATATATGGGGCTAAGAGGGATGAAGTTACAGGAGAATGGAGAAAGTTACATAACGAAGAACTGCATGCATTTTATTCTTCACCTAACATAATTAGGAATATTAATCCAGACATTTGAGATAGGCTGGGCATGTAGCACGTATGGGCGAATCCAGAAATGCATATAGAGTGGTAGTTGGGAGGCCAGAGGGAATAAGACCTATTGGGAGGCCGAGACTTAGATGGGAGGATAATATTGAAATGTATTTGAGGGAGGTGGGATATGATTGTAGAGACTGGATTAATCTTGCTTAGGATAGGGACCGATGGCGGATTTATGTGAGGGCGGCAATGAACCTCCGGGTTCCTTAAAAGCCATAAGTATTATTATTATTATTATTATTATTATTATTATTATTATTGTTTGATTCATATTGAAATATGTTAAAAAAGGAAGTGCATTATATATTTTTATTTGTGTTTGTTTGATTTGTGTTACCTCAACATTCATCATTTTATTTGTATTTATTTCTACGAATTATGTTACCTAATTACTTTAATTTATCAATAGTATTACTCTTCTCCAAATAGAACATGGTTATATAGAAGGCTAGTAATGTTATAAAATAAATAAACATTATGATCTTCAGTTCAAGGTTCCACGTTTTATCAATTATTTTATCCATTTTCCGTAATAGTAAATAACTGTGTGTTATTTTTTAAGTGCTTAAGGCAGCGTTTCATGGAGCCCGTTTGTTTCTATCTTCTTTTTTACTTAGCTGCAGCGTTTAACGTTTACCTCACATGTTAATTTATTAGCCGTTAGTATTATAAATTATTTTATCGGTTTTTCTTTCGTCTGTCATATATAAGAGCATTGAGGTTAAATAAGTCTTTCATGTAAAATAACTCTGCAAATAGTTGTAATCACGCAAATAAAATTTGCAACTGCCATTTTGCAACGAAGAGAAGCACTTTTTTTCTCGTCAATTAGTAAAGAGAAAGCGCTTTACTACAACGCTTTTAAAACACGCTTGGATTCACTTTCAAAGTACACTCTAAAATCGACTCAATCTAGCCAAATTTTAAATCTGCCGCCATAAATTTGTGCTCGGTTCTCGGATCAACTGACAAATGACGTCACAGTGACTGCTCCGAACCGAACTGCTCCGTTCCCAGCCCTACTTCATCCCTCCATCCGCACTCACTCTACGTAGAACAGGCAGAGTACATAAACAAGTAGTTGTAACTGACGATCATCATGTCTGTTTCTAATGGCCGTGTGCACCATTCTCGATCATCTAGCCCGTTTATCAGCAATCACGGAAACATGGTTAATTTTTGACAATGATCAAGTTACAGATGCGGTGCACCGACATTTTCCCTCGATCAACTCAGTACCGTCAGCTGACGGTACGTTCGCTTGAGAAGAATCATCTGAGCGCTAGGTTACTGCGTATAAAACAGCGAACGAACGCACTCTGTTAATTATCGCTTCGTCTTTCTTTGTCGGACTGTTTCAAACATCCTCGCAGTTTTCAAATAACAAGTTTCAATAATCATGGAAGAAAAAAAGAAAAGAGCACCGAACTTCTCACAGTTCGAAGTGGGAATTCTTTTAGATCTCGTCAGCAATTCTGCATCCATATTAGAGAATAAAAGTACTGACGGAAGTTTTCTAAGAGAAAAGCAGGCTACCTGGTTGGATTTAACCTCACAATTCACGTGAGTTATACGTGTTTACATAATTCCACATAATTTGTAACGTAATTTATACAGTGGTTATTTCATATTATTGATAATAATTGGGTAAATTTCAGTATACGGATACCTCACTGACAATTATCTTGGAATAGGCTACTAAAAAGAGTAGATTTGTATGTGTTAGTCGAATGCTCATCATCTTGCTTACGAAAAGACAGATTTCAGTGCCAATAATTTATTTGGGAAAATTTCAGTATACGGATACCTCGCTAACAATTATTTTAAAATAAAAAAAACAATTCGTCTGTGTATGTCGAATACGCATCATTATGCATACGAAAAGGAAATTTTTAGTGCCAATTTATTTTGTGTGCACAAGGTTGGAATTTTGGAGTAGGAGAGGGAAAGGAAAGTATCCTTGTTCTGAAATTTATCCCTTTATTTTGTGTTCACAAGGTTGGAATTTTGGAGTAAGAGGGAAAGGAAGGTATACGTGTAATTTCTCTTAATTCAAGCGTAAATAGCCTAATTGTCCAAAACGTCATGTAGGTCCTAATAGTGTCAAACGGAAAATCTATAGCTAATAGGTGATAATCTCGCATTCTACAAAATGGTCATTTAGTTTTACTATATTATTACAGGCATAGAATAACTAATTTATTATTATGTTAACAAAATTGGACAGTTATGCCTAAATAATATTTTGTCCTCAAGTAAAGTCCCGATCTTCCAAAGCAGAAACATATATAAAACATTAGTCTATTTTGAGAAAAAAAAAACATTGTCATTATTCATCTACAAACTTACTCTTTCTACAATAACACCAATTCTGTTACTTCCGCAGTTATTTGCGTGTTCAAGATACATCATTTCATCTTCACTTCCATCAAGTACGTCAAATCGTGCCGCCATTTTGGTTTTCTCGACTTGACCATGTTCAATTCAAGATAATCGGTCCCACACCCGTGATCAAAATTGATCATCATCAACTCGCTTTATAAACTTTGATCGAGATTGATACTCCGCAAATTGGCGTTGAATATGGTCAAGTGCCGACTTAACCATGGTCAAATTTTAAGCGAGAATGGTGCACACGGGCATAAACCATTGAACGTAAAGATTGCAGCTAAAAGAATATTTGTAAAAGAATGGAAAGAGAAATTATTTTGTTGTGCAATGTTCTGAACTACTTAAAGGGTTTCATAATACCACCATAATGAGATATTAGGCCTATACAAAACTGTATTGTCATTTGTACTTCGCCATAATATTAATACTGATTAAGTAAAAAACGTTGCCGAATATCATTTTTTGATATTATAAAATTTTGAAACTTTGCAAAGAATCCTAAATAAGGGAAAATTTCTCAGATTTAAAAATTTCCCGAAAATTCACAATTCAGAATATTCACTCCTTAGGTCATTTTGTGCTAGGGTTTTATTTCAATGTAGGTTCGACAGGTTTGATTCCGATCTCTGATAATGAATTTGAATGACGCCATGTGCGTCAGGAATCACACCGTCAGCTGGATTGCAGCGAGAGGTGACAGACCAGTAGTGAGTTACTTTATAATCAGAGTGTTCGGTGTATCACAGTAGCAATGCCCAAGATATCGAGCCTTTTTGGGAGGGGTACATAACAACCCTTTCCAATGCCAAGTACAGTTACGTGAAGATCATAGGAGCCTGCAAAAAACGTGGTTTAGTTAGTTCCCAGAAAGGCATCTTGTGTGTACTTAATAAGACTGGCAAAGCTCGGATTGGATTAATTCCAAAGTGGAAAAAACAAGCAAATCCACCCCCGTCACAAATCCCCGCACCCCACGAGATGATATAAATTAAATTCATTCGAGCTTTACTAATCTTATTATGAACACAGAAGATGCCTTTCTTGGAAATAACAAAACCTCCATTATTGCAGGCTTCTTTTATTTCCACTTAACTGTACTTGACATCGAAAAGGGTTGTTATGTATCCCTCCCAAAAAGGCTAGATATTCTTGGGAATTTCTGCTATGAGTCGCCATGCACTCTGACTATGAGATCACTCACTACTGGTCTGTCACCTCGCTCCGAAGTTCATCTGTCATGTGACTCCTGACGCACATAACGTCATTCAAATTCGTTATCAGAAATCGGAAAGAACACTGCATATACGCGAGTAAATACTTTAAAAAATGAAACACGTTAAATGTAAAGCGCACCCCCGATTGACCGACCAACATCTATTTGAGGGTCCACACCTGTGGAGTAATGGTTAGCGCGTCTGGCCGCGAAACCAGGTGGCCCAGGTTCGATTCCCGGTTGGGGCAAGTTACCTTGTTGAGGTTTTTTCCGGGGTTTTCCCTCAAACCAATATGAGCAAATGCTGGGTAACTTTCGGTGCTGGACCCCGGACTCATTTCACCGGCATTATCACCTTCATCTCATTCAGACGCTAAATAATCAAAGATGTTGATAAAGCGTCGTAAAATAACCCCACTCTATTTGATCAATTACAAATTGCAACTTATGATAGAGAATAACATTTCACTTCAGTAATTAAAAGATCGGGATAGGCTGATGAATAATTTCAAAGCCATCAGAAGGATGCAAAGACATCATATAGTTCGGTTAATTATTTCCAGACTATACGGGCGAGGTTCAGTCCTCTCTTCTCTCCAGCCTACTGTTTTCTACCACCCCTCGTCTTGCAAGGCGGGTTGCGTTTCATGTGGCGACAACTACGTTAACGTTTTGCCGACGACTGCTATATCAGCATCGGAAACCCGTGCTACCCCCAGACTTCACCCCAGCCTATTTTTTCTATTGCGGATAACAGATGAAGTGAGGTAGAGTGTATTGATGGAATGAGAGAGAGAGAAACAGGAGCACCTCGAGGAAAACACTCTGCAACGTTTGCTTTCTCAACAAATTCCATCATGACCTCGCCGGGAGTCAAACCCAGTCCGCCTGGATAGAAGACCAACGCGCTAGCACTTGAGTCGCAGCGGGGCTAGTTTCTGGCTTCCAAATGAGAATAAAGTGCAGTTTGAAAGGATATTGTAAGAATAATACTTCTACATACTGAAGACTTAAACACTCCATGAATATGTGCTATTGTATGGAACTAACACACAATATCCATTCAATGCGAAGCAATACAAAGTTGTTGTTCTGAGGTTAGACTACACTTTCCCGCGTTGGATGTTGGATATGAAGTCTTGTATTTTTCAACAGTGCCTTCATTGCATTGGGACTCATTTCAAACCATTTATTATATTCATATAGAGATGTGAACGTGTTTGTTCTTGGCCGGAATACAGTATATTTATCATCTTTAATTAGGCCTGGTCTAAATTAATTATATTTTTTGAGTCAATGAATATTAATAACATTATACGAGGATCATCTTAAGTTTCAATCGCGTCAATTCATCCAGGAAGTAAGTTCCAATCGCATCCAGAGATGGCATGACTAGTTATACGGGAATGCGCATATGCAGGTAGAGGGGGTATGTGAGAATAATACAGTGCAGTTTCAGTCTTGTAACGGCAGTAATTATTGCGCAGCGCTAGGAGAAAATGGCTGTACTGTTATTGTCTCCCACCAACTGCGAGATTCGTGCAGTTATCCGATTTCTGCACGCTCAGAAGCAATCTCCAGCAGAGATTCACCGCCAATTTTGCAACATGTGTGAACCCGACATTATGAGCGACAGTATGGTTAGACGATAATGCAGGCAATTCACTGCAAGCCGAACCAATGTGCACAACGAAGACCGTAGTGGCCGACCTTCATTGATGACGCCAGAACTGATGGAAAGTGTGCGGCAAGCAGTTTTGCAGAACCGGCGATTCACAATTTCGGAACTCTCTGGTCCATTACCCCAGATGTCTCGCTCACTGCTGCACAAAATAGTCTCCCGGTGACTTGGTTTTCGGAAAGTGTGTGCAAGATTGGTGCCAGAACAGCTGACAGATGAACACAATACGAAACGTCTTGCAGCAGCATTGAAATTCCTCCAGCGGTAGGCCTACGAAAAGCAAGGTGACGAGTTTCTCGACAATGTTGTCACTGGGGATGAAAGATGGGTATCGCATGCCACACTAGAAACAAAACAACATTCCATGCATTGGCGGCATAATGGTTCACCTGTGAGAACCAAATTCAAGCAGACAATCTCTGTCAAAAAAATCATGTGCACTGTTTTCTGGGATGAACGTGGTGTCATCGTGCGCAAGTTTTTACCGCAAGGGGAGACCGTTAATGCTGACCGGTATTGTCAGACATTGCGAAATCCGAGGAAGACGTTCCAGAACAAGAGACATCACGCTGACAAGAGGCATCACGCTTTTGCATGACAATGCACAACCCCATACAGCCAACGCCACACGGTATCTGTTGCTTCAGTTTGGATGTGAGATCTTCGACCATCCACCCTACAGCCACGACCTAACGTCAAGTGACTTTCATGTCTTCCGTTCCATGAAGAGTTTCCTGCCAGGAAAACGTTTCCACAACGAAGCTGAGGCACAGACGGCAGTGACTTCATGCCGCCAGTCGTTGGCGACAGACTCCTATGACACGGGCATACAAACGTTGGTGCACCGGTACGATTAATCCTCAATGACGCTGGTGAAAATGTTGAAAAGTAGCCAGTGAATCTCTGTAAATATTGCAATAAATATTTCTTTCTTATTGATGTTTTTGTTTTCTTTATCGGCCATTCGATCTTACTTCCTGGATGAACCTCGTCCATGCTCTAGTTTAACCCGTAATGGTGTTGAGTTACTAATTTAAAAAATTTAATAAACACGTATTTATTTTCTTTATGCACAATTTCTTGCATTTCCAAACTTTACACACGTAAAGACAATAATTGAGTGGGTTACCCCCAACAGCGTTGCAACTGCCAGAAGTTAGAATGTTACTTTACAAATAAAGTTTACACATTTGCAAAATCACTTCTTCAGTGTGAAGGAAAATGCCTGTAACGTATGCAACATTTTCTTTGTAAAGATTTGACTTCTTTTTTTAAATTCGACTTTACAAACTCAGATTATGAAGCAGAATTTTAGAATTTATAACCAAAATTTACAATAATTGCAAACACTGTAAAACGGGCACTCTTGTTTAGTTCCAAATTTCCGAATATAGAGTTATGTCACGTTCCCACTTCTTCCTGCTTCTGTATGGTGCCAAATATAGTGTTTATTACTTTTGAGAATACAACGAAAAAATTTTAAAAAATTATCATAAAGAATTATTTTTTCGGAAATTCGAGTATTATTAGTGTACTCTATTGTACTGAAAAGGAGAAAAAATTGTCTTAAAACTAGTCAAAAGACTTATAATTAAACTGACAAAGTTATTCACTCAATATCGAAGTACTATAACAGCCATTGAACCACAATGAAACAATGTGAAATGTTGTGAAATTACGCTTACTACGAAGTTCTAGGTCCATTCTTACGTTAACAAATTCTGAAGCCGAAGTTTATAGTCTGTTAAGTTAGGTAAACTTAAAAAATCAACATTAGTATATTACACGCAGTGTTAAGTCTTAAGATATCGTCTCAGAAAAAAGAGAGCTGTTTTTACAACTACCAGAAGATGTCATCCCAAAAATTATATCAATATCCTACACTTCACAAGAGTCGCCGTCCTGTTCAGAGAATTTCGCAAATAGCAGCTTGTTACACATTAGGTGAAGACGGGGAAGCAGATATTTTAGACAAAATTGTAAATTGGTGAAGTTTTTTCATAGAAAATTGCATTATTTGTCTAGTAGTCTATTTTCACAACTTTTGTTATGAGTTTAGCGCCGTGTTAATTGTGAAGTTGGCAACACTGTAAAATACCTTCCTGGGAAATACCAAATTTAATTCTAGAGCAGATTTCAAATTCAAACGTTAAAAATGCACGAACATGTTTGTTAACATATAACTAAAAATTTAACAACTCTGTTAGCATTATTCGTGAATTTCGTTGCAACCAATAATTTCCACATAGATATAAACCAATATTTTGTTAACTCTCACGAAAATTGTGTATAGTATGAATCAGAGAGGCCGTGTTAGAATCAAAATTATTTGAACACGTTTCACTCCCTTCACAATGAAAAAAACCGTGCAATTTGGCAATTATTACTGTTATTAAAAATGAACCGCGAAATTGACCACATGAAAAGAAATAAAGGATCCAACTTTTTACTAATATAGAAAAGCCTTTGTTACTGGAACTGGTAAGCAAATATTTTAAAATTATTTTAATTACAAGAAAACAGGATGTGTGAAAATCAAAGCCAAGGATGTTTAACGGCGTAGATTACTAATGCATTCAATTGACGTGGGAGTTTACCGCAAGAACTAGCCTAAGCAACGCAACATTTTCTGGCCGCTATTAATTTATGGAAACGTTACATATTTTGGTCTCATTCTCACTACAGCATTACAAAATAGTTATTAACATCTCGTGGGCTCATAATGACAAGTTTCTATGTGACATTTTTAGCAAAATTAAGAGTTTTGTTGCATTGAATTCTGCTACTTCACAGTTATCTACCGTATAAATTATAATTTGATATCTCAATTATTGTTCGTCATAAAGTCGTTTGAAAAGGTTCTAATTAGGCCTACGCACCGAGTTCTCTCATGAGAGTAACAAGGTTTTATTTGCATGTTTCTTTTTGAATCAGATAAACCAATGTAGCCTTTTCAACATTATGCTTTTAAAATAATATGTCATAGTGAAGCATGAAATTTTTCATTCAGTACCGTTAATCAATTTTGATGTTATGTAATGGTATTTGGGTAAATGCACAATATAAATATAGACTAGGCGTACTTTGAAACCACAATATTATTGCATGAATAATTTCACTGATATTGGTAGCACTGGTACATTTTGTCTGCTGTGTTATATTATCTGTTGCTCAATTGTCATTGTTAATTAACATACCAGACCGTTTCTTTATGCTGTGTACAGTGTATTTTATTTAGTGCTTTTCTTGTCGTAATAATAACAATATGTCGAGAGGTAAGGGAGTGGTAGAAATGGTGTTATCGAAGCATTGCAATAATTCAAATTCAGACAATGATTACGTATCAGAACGCATTATTTATCAAGCAACAATGAATATATTCCATAGCATTTTCCTGTAGGCATGAAGTTCAAAAATGTAGATAAGTAGCCTAAGGTTCCGGCAATTAATTTTATTAAAGACAGTAATTCGCGGATATATTAATTCTTAATTCTCATCTTGGCTGTCAGCAAAACAGAATGATGCTAGTTTTACCCTGTGTTAAGGTTATGAGGCATCATGGCTAGTCGTGTAAATATAACACAAAATAGCTTTGCCTAGCACATTGGTCAATAACATGATTTTTTCTTAAGAGAGTAATAATAATAATAATAATAATAATAATAATAATAAAATAATAATAATAATAATAATAATAATAGTATAAATCTCACTCGTAGTGAATAAATCTTTTACTTTACTATTAGGTTATTTGCAGAGAATGATCAAAGTCATTCTTCCCCCTTCACTTCAGTTCTGTTTGTTTTTATTTGCAAAATGTTATAAATATTCCACAGTCAAATGTTAGTGTTTCATTTTATGAGAGGTAACTGGCTACATATAATATGACAGCTCATGTATCAGTTTTAAGAAAGGTTATTGCGCAGTTTAGACTGAATATTTAGTTGGACGTTCAGGTAACAACATTGTCAGTGCTATTAAAAAGTTACTGGAAAAAAATCCTCGACGATCATCCCAATGTTAAAAATGTGGTAACTTTGACTGACAGTTGTGTTCCTCAAAATCGTAACTCTATCATATATCTGGCAATGGCTGATTTCTTGCAAAGACATAAAAATCAAATCAGTTGTTATAAAATATTCAACTCGCAGGACATTCTGCTATAAAGGAAGTAGATAATATTTATCCCCATATAGAAAAGACAGTGAGATGTTCTCAAATATGGTCTTCACTAGGCCTTTTGGGAATGCTTAAGAATGTAACCGCAAAAAGCCATATAAAATTATCCAAATTTTGGCCCAACATTTTAAGGATTATGAAAAAAGCTATCAGTAGCTATGCCATGCCACATTCAATTCTTCCATTTAGTAAAGTCATTCAATTGATTTTCGAACAAGGTTTCCCTTTCAAAATTGGGTATAAGCTTTTCCATGGAGATTCTAAATTTCATGTTGTTAAGTTGGCGTATGCAGTAAAAACACGTCAATCAAATGTGGTTAAACTTCCACTGCAATCTATTAACAGGCGTAAACTTATAAAAGAAAAACTAGCTGACATTCAGTCAATGTATAAGTGGATGTTAGAGATTGATAAAACTTATTTCAAAAACCTCTTCAAACAGTAATAATTTTCTGTACAAGGAAATATTATCCTGCATTAACAAGAAAATGTTGTAACAGGTTTTTTTTATGTTAACGTTAATACTATAAATTATAAGAAAAAAACAAAATATGATATTAAAAGAGAAGTAAATGTTATATTTGTTTAGAAGCATGAATGCTATATTGTACTGAATGCAAAATGTTAAAACGTTGGAAGAGTTTATCCCCTTGGAAAAATAATGGTAAAATTTAATTCATTCTTATTTTGTTCTATTTCTGTATTATGTTTTCAACATGATAACTTAGCCAAACAATACATTTTTATAGATACAATGTTAAAAATGATTTCTTAATAATTTTTATACTCTACTTTTCATTACCTTTCCTTATATTGAGAAGAATTTTAAGGGAAAAAAATATTAACAGTGAATGTAATTATGTAAAAAATATGCTGATCTCTTTAGTTTTTTGTCGTAATGTAACTAGAAAAATCAGTTTGGAAACACAAGATTCTATTTGAGAATAAAAAATCACAATTTGGAACTACAAGGTTCCATTTGAGAACAATCATTTTATTTTCATCTCATTTCAAGGTAAATAATTTAATGATGAACAGTTTACGTTCTATATATGTTAAACAACGACTCTAACTACATAAAAATTCCCAAATGTTTAAAAAAAAACTTCATCTGATTTGATTTTATTAACAACCAAACATTTAAAATGACCTCATGTAAAATTCACTACACTACATAGAACCTTGTCAATCTGAGCCCGCGATTTGTAGCATGGAAGAGAGACATAAACCTACTGCCATTGAGTTCTAACCTCTCGCGAATTTGGTGTGCTCATCTTCCTCACACCATGTATTGTAGGTCCCTATCACCACGGCATGGCGCGTCCTCAGGATGTGGACCGAGGAGACGGCATCCACATATGGAGGACAGCTGTGAATATATTGAATAAGCAGTAGCGGACAGCCGATGAGTGGTGGTCCTCCAGTTTGGGGGTTGGGCGAAGGGCTAACAACCCATCACCGTAAAAAAAAACAGCTTGTTACGAAAACTCAAAATAAGCCTCGGAATGGGACTGATTCTCTCGTACGACTACAGCAAAGGAATAAGTTTATGACACTTGGTACTTGGAAAGTTACAAGTATATATAGAACAGGAAGGGTAACATTGGTAGCAAAAGGACTAGCTAGATATAGAATAGACATTGTGGGAGTACAGGAGGTTAGGTTAGATGGGATCAGCATAACACAAATAGGGGATCACTTGTTGTATTATGGGTAAGGAAGCGATAATCACCAATTAGTAACAGCATTCTTTATCCATAAAAGAATAAAATCAATAGTAAAAAGGTCCAACTTATCAGTGATTGGTTATCGTATTTAGTACTTAAGGGTAGATGGTGCGATATCATAGTTATAAATCCTCACGTCCCTACAGAAGAGAAAGACGACCATATAAATTATAGCTTCTATGAAGAATTGAAACACACTTTTGATGAGTTACCTAGATAGCACATGAAATTTTATTGGGAGATTTCAAAACTAAAGGACGGGAGGACATTTATAAACTGACTATTGGAAAAGAGAGCCTACACGTAACTAGTAATGATAATGGAGTTAGGTTAGTCAACTTTGCCAAATCAAAAAATTTAATTGTCAAAAGTACAACATTCCCCATAAGGATATACATAAATATACTTGGACTTCTCCAGATGGATTGACACATAACCAGATAGATCATATCTTGATAGATAAAAGAAGGCATACTAGTATAGTAGACATCGAACCTTCAGGGGGCAGACTGTAATTCTGACCATTATTCGGTAATTGGAGAACTAAGAGAAAGACTATCAGTAGCCAAGCGAGTAGAGCAACAAGTTAATATTAGAAGATTCAATATTCCGAAATTAAAGGACGAGGAAACTAAGCAACATTATCAGATCGAAATTTCAAATAGGTTTGCCGTACTACCAAGTTCCGACGAAGTTGAGGAAGAGTTACATGTTAGTAGCTTGTGGAAAAATATCCGATAATTTCAAAATTGCAGCTGAACAGAGCATAGGTTATTATAAAACTAAGAAAAAGAAACCGTGGTTTGATGAAGATTGTTGCATGGTAGTAGAAAGAAGGAAACAGGCAAAATTGAATTTCTTACAGGATCCAGTTGAGGCGAAAAGAAATAATTATTTCAATAAAGGACGGGAAGCAAATCGTACACTTATGAATGAAAAGAGAGATTACTTGAACAAAAAACTTAATGAGGCAGAAATAAATCTTAAAAATACAATAGATATTTACATAAGGGCATAAAGCAATTAAAGAATGGATATCAGGCAAGCGTAAACGTGATCGAGAATGAGAATGGTGACTTGCTTGCAGACTCTCATTCAATCCTGAAAATATGGAAAAAACTATTTTGGGCAACTAGGCCTACTAAATATACATAGACCAAATAGAAATGATCGAGACGAAATTGGAATACAAATTGCTGAGCCATTTATACCCGAACCCACACTTTCGGAATTCGAAATTGCGATAGAAAATCTGAAAAATTATAAGTCTCCAGGTATTGATCAAATTCCAGCAGAATTAATACAAGAGGGTGGAAGCGCATTATCTAACGAAATTTATAAGCTTGTACTTGCTATTTGAGAAAAGGAAATTGTACCAGAATAATGTAAGTAGTCCATAATCGTACCTATCTTTAAGAAGGGGGACAAGAATAACTGTATTAACTTTCGAGGAATATCACTTTCGTTGACGTCATACAAAATTTTGTCCAGTAATCATTTGAGAAGATTAACTCCAAATGTAGATGAAATTATTGAGGATCATCAGTGTGGTTTTAGTCGTAATAGATCAACTATTGGTAAGATATTTTTTTATTCGACAGATGATGAAGAAAAAATGGGAGTATAAGGGTACAGTGCATTAGTTATTCATAGATTTCAAAAAGGTATATGACTCGGTAAAGAGAAAGTTTTATATGATATTATTATTGAACTTGGTATTCCCAAGAAACTAGTTCGACTAATTAAAATATATCTCAGTGAAACATACAGCAAAGTCAGTACAGGTCAGATACTGTCAGATGCGTTTCCAATTCACTGTGAGCTAAAGCAAGGAGCTGCACTATCACCTTAACTTTGCTCTAGCGAATGCCATTAGGAAAGTTCATGATAAGAGAGACGGTTTGGAATTGAACGGGTTACATGAGCTGCTTGTCTATGCAGATGACGTGAATATGTTAGGAGAAAATCCACAAACGATTAGGGAAAACACGGGAATTTTACTTTTAGCAAGTAAAGAAATAGGTTTGGAAGTAAATCCCGAAGAGACAAAATATATGATTATGTCTCGTGACGAGAATATTGTACAAAATGGTAATATAAAATTTGGAAATGTATCCTTTGAAGAGGAATAATTCAAATACCTTGAAGCAACAGTAACAAATATAAATGATACTCGGGAGGAAATTGAACACAAAATAAATGTGGGAAATGCCTGTTATTATTTGGTTGAGAAGCTTTTTCCATTCAGTATGCTGTCAAAAAATCTGAAAATTAAAATTTATAAAACAGTTATATTACCGTTTGCTTTTTATGGTTGTGAAACTTGGACTCTCACTCTGAGGAACATAGTTTAAGGGCGTTTGAGAATAAGGTGCTTAGAAAAATATTTGGGGCTAAGAGGGATGAAGTTACAGGAGAATGGAGGAAGTTACACAACACAGAACTGCACGCATTGTTTTCTTCACCTGACATAATTAGGAACATAACATGCAGTCCTTTGAGATGGGCAGGGCATGTAGCACGTATGGGGTAATCCAGAAAAAATGCATATAGAGTGTTAGTTGGGAAGCCGGAGGGAAAAAGACCTTTGGGGATGCCGAGACGTAAATGGGAAAAGAATATTAAAATGGATTTGAGGAAGGTGAGATATGATGGTAGAGACTTGATTAATCTTGCTCAAGATAGGGACCAATGGCGGGCTTATGTGAGGGTGGCAATAAACCTGCGGGTTCCTTAAAAGCCAGTGTCTTCTCCAGATACCTCAGTAAAAGAATTCGTCCTGAGATAGTATTTCGAAATCATCAATCGATCATGTACACTCTTTCCCAACGAAGTACTTTTAAAATGTTAAACAGCGATTCAGCATTTACAAGAGATTTGCACCATATGCCTAGTTCAGGTTTTAATAATAATATTGTTTTTTTAGCACAGGAAATTATGATTCTAATTTCAGAATTTTAAGGACTTAACCTTCATGAAAGAGTGTTTAGGTTACATTTGTTGTTAAATCAGTATAATAATTTGCCAAGTTTTTACATCTGTTGATGCAATCGGCCACTTAAGTGACAGTCAAACAGAAAACCGGTGGCAATGTGACTCTTAGAATAGATTTTGATCAACAGTGAGATTAGAACATGCCACTAGTCCTTAAAGCTTTACTGATAATGATTAATACTGATGATGTGTTACCTAGCCTAACTTGAAATGTTCATGTGAAATAAATGTCAAATATTTACAGTATTATGTTAATAAGGACTACAACTTTATAATGATTAAAATCTTAGACAGTAATAGTAAGACATAGGCATTCAATTGTCATTGTTGCAGACCGGCACAATTTCAAGAAAATTTTGCTAATAAGTTATAGGAAATTTATTTAACAAAATGCAAAATGAATATTTCAATGTTAAAATATCTTCGTTCCTGAACTATTTGAATCAAGTTTACATCATATTTACAAAATAAGCTTTCATATATTAACATTTCTGTCTATATTTAATATGACACTATAACTAAAATACAGTCTGCATAATTAAAGTTTCTCAGCATCATCAAACATGTACCTGAACCAAATAATTAGATAACTCTATTTTTTGCACTTGCGTTTACGGTATCGGAACTAAATACTGGCTACAATGACAACACAAGTACTAACTTTTCTATATACGTATTATGGTACAATATTACCACATTCTGCTATTTAATATTGTTTTCTACGATGGAAAACCTATGAAGGTTCAAAAAGTCCATAAGTCAAGTAGACAGCAAAATTCATTTTTAAAACAATAATTTATACGTGTATAGCTAGCCATGGCAACACTGACAACAATTTTATTTGCTTGCATTTCAAAAAATGGCAAAATGTGGATTGGAAACTATTTATTTATTTATTTATTTATTTATTTATTTATTTATTTATTTATTTATTTATATATTTATTTATATATTTATTTATTTATTTATTTATTTATTTATTTATTTATTTATTTATTTATTTATTTATTTATTTATTTATTTATTTATTTATTTATTTTTGGCTCGTCGAATTCATTGACGCTAAGGGTTGAATGACTAAAAAAATATGAACAAGATTTCACTTGCTCTGGGTAATCTCGGAATGTTGGTGTAATGGTTGGCTTGAGTTCTTTAGTGTTTGCCGAAAACATCTCAATGAGCTTGTTTCCTTGGGCCTCTAAGATCGGGAAAATCCGGTACATTGTTGGTTGTAGAAATATTAGCATTTGTGGGGAAAATCGTGAAAAATATGAAGATTATTTATAAAATATCAATATTTTACCAAAATGAGAACAAGTATGAAAAACGTTTGGTGTTAATGACATTTTACTAATCGTGAAAATCATAGTTCCGATAGCACTTGCAGACTTGGTTTAGAATATGGTATTTCATATTTTTCCTGCCTCTAGTCACGATCCTAAGGAAAGTGTGCATAGACATATTATTTCCATGCAAACGAAATCGTATTGTGGAGTTATTAAGTTGGAGCCTATATGTAGTAAAAACTGACCAACTTTCGCCCTCTGGAAAGCCACGGCGTTTTGTTCTGACTTCGGCTCTCCCCTTTCAGGCTAATGTGAAAGACCAATCGACGCTTAGGCTTGAAGTCAGGCATAATCTGTAAAAGAAATATCAAACTTCCAGTGAGCTGATCACATTTGACACACATTTTGTAGCGTGTTATATATAATTACAAGCTTACTGAAGCGAACATTTTATATTTCTAGTGCAATTTTTTACAATAGAAAATAAATAATTGTAAATAATTAATTAATCACTTATTACAACTAATATAATTAATAACTTAAACAATGACAGCGCAACAGTTCCCAAAGTTGTGTAATTACTGGGACAGTTTATCGAAGTATCAAATTCGAGCAATTATAAATATAAAACTAACCGTTTGGCCAACGGCATAACAGTGGTTGTTGTTCTGATTTGTAGACTGAAGATCTGTGTCGTCTCTCACGGTCATGTCTGTCACTGAATTTGTCCGACACCTGAAAATAAACACTGTCAAATTATCGGTTTCATGTGAAATAGAAGCAGAATGGCAATATCATTATCAGTTTTGGTAAACTTCGCCACGGCTGCTGCGAATATTTTCGTATAAAACAATTTCCCCTATATCAATAATACAGCGCCAAAGTGGGCACAGTTACTACCACTACCGCTTTGGCGAACATTGTCTCAGTTTCAGTGCAACTTTCAGTATTTCACATTAAAATAGCTGCAATTTACCTCTGATTGTGGTTCTGGCTCATGTGTAAATGTATTAATTATCAGGAGTACATCTCACTTGACTACATGTTCAGAGGAATTACTATTGTTCTTTATACATTTTATATCTGGATAGTGAAATATGTAGCTATTCAGTGATGTATGCAATAGAGGAGGAAAGAAACTGGCCACCCTACCCCATTATCTCCTGGCCTAGTTGCCTCATGAGTGATGTCTTGATGGTTTTACTTGTGCGGTCCAGGCTTTTTTTTTTCGGACAGTTCACTAAACAACAACATAGCTGCAAATAAGATCTTTACTCTTATCCACAAATATGAAGTGAGTAATTTTTATGCATTAAATACTGTATGTAAGAATTGCCTGTACTTCTCCATAAAATTATACCGAAAAAGGTAGTTTTTTGCTTCACTAGCGTCTGTGAGATATGTCTATTGATAAACACGTGATTTCAGTTTGCAGCCACAAAATCTTTCAAAATAAAAATCGTTTGATACTTATCTCTACATTCTAATGCATCTTTTAGTCTTAACCCCACTTCTTGAAAGCCCCCAGTAACCTAACCTAAACTAACCTAACCTAATTTAACCTAACCCTACTTGTTATTAATGTAGCAATCGAGAGGTATAGGATGCAACACTAGGGAAAGGCATCATATCTATTGTAACTCGTCCTGCACCTCTCGCATGATGTGTTGATAATTATTAAAGAAGTGAGATGTGCCTTCTTTAGTGTAGTTTTTTTTTCTGGACAATCTGCCTTTCTCCTCTGCAATTACCAACATAGCATGATAGAACTCCAGAATGCATTACTATACTAGGAACATGGTCTGTTTCCCTAGCACTGTGTCCCGGACCTGTCTAGTGCCTTATAACATGTAAGGAAAGGAGCTGCAACAGTGATTTATATATACAGGTAACTACTAAATGATTTTCATGTTGAAAGTGTTTGTAGTTCCAAACTAAACACGCGTTTTTTAACCATAATCTCACTAGAGGTTTTGATTTATCTAGAGAAAATCAAAACTCTAGTGGAATATAATTAACTATTACACGATTAGAAGAGAATATATAAAGATTAGAAAAAATAAAGTACTCTAATACAATAAAATATTAACTGACTTGCTAAAATTCTACTTCACTAATGTGAGATTCACCAAAACGTTTGAACGGAGTCGCCATTTTCAGTTCACTACCTATGCGGTAAACAAATGACGATCGCAAAGCATGTTTTAGGCCTATAGTACCGTAAATAATTTGCAGTTTGAAATGTTGGCAAACAAAGAAACAAATGGTAGGGAGGTGATGAAAACAGAAGAAAGTATATAAAGATTAGTAGAAATAAAGTACTCTAATACAATAAAACAGGTATTAATTGAATTGCTACGATTTTATTTCACTAATGTTAACTTCACAAAAACGTTTGAACGGAGCCGCCATGTTCAGTTGACTATGTGGGAAACAAATAACGATCGCAAAGCATGTTTTATAGAACCGTAAAGAATTTGCAATTTGAAATGTTGGCAAACAAAGAAGCAAATGCTAGGGAAGTTATAAAATTGTAGTGATAAATAGTAATGACTGGTTGAAACACGTCCTTTCGTACCGTTTTATTGGTCAAAAGTAGTAGGTCTATAACGTATAAAATTGTAATAGTCATTATAATAATATTACAAAGCCAGCGAAACAAAAGAAAAAATGTGCCTTCTTCAGTGTAGCTCTTCTTGAGAATTACCGAACTACTCCTTTATAAATTTGACCTTAAAACGGGCCTGAGGATTTTGAGGAAATAGGGTGAATCTTCCATTGCAGAGGTTGCTATTGAAGGCGACTTTGATAGAATGTTCAGCTCATAATCTCTGACATTCGCTTCTATTCTGCTCACAGTTGACAAAGAAGCAGGTGGTCGATTTTCATAAGTTTTATTAAAAAGTGTGCATACCTCTTGTTGTGTACGTTTTCTGGCACCAAATCCGTCATCACAATCTGTTCTCTCATTTTCTGTTAATAACTGCTTGTTTATGTTAATTTTATTAATAAAATTGCTTTCAGAACACGAACACTAACAAAATGTAACAAGAACAAAATTGTTACCATTGCAACCACTCTCATATTGGTTCTGTATAAAACAAATAAAGTAATGCATAAAAATATTTTCTTTCAAATGATATAAAAGTAAGGTGTAACTTAAGAGTGTTCTCGAAGACGTCATAACTCGTACAGTAGTCACAAAAATATTTTGTTTCATTAAAAATATTTGTTACCGGTACGTTCTGAAAGCAAGTTCTGACGTATCTGAGCTTTGTCCAAAATCCCCCCACTAAATTTTTATTGTAATTATGAGTTAAATATATATATATACAAGGTGAACCCTAGGTAATGTTATTAATTTCAGTGGATAATTCTTTGAGATATATTTGAAAGAAAAAATTTACTGTTAAATTTACAACTTGTTTACTATGTTAGCGTTTTAGGAAAATACCTGGTAATTTCCTAAAAAAAGTTAACACACTAAAGAAGTTATAATATTAATCAGTGATTGTATAAGTGTTAAACAATGAAAAAAGTTTAATACATTTTTACTCGTTTTTACTTCCTTTTCGAGATAAAAATTATGTTATATTAAACATTTCGTAGCGTGTTTTCAGAAATCCATTGATTTAACTCAGTCGATTTAAGAGCGCAGTGTATTATGATAATAGATGCTTGAAGTAATTTCAGGTTTGTCCCTTAAATGTGCAGAAATCTATTCAGAACAAATATAGCATTGTAAAATTGCTTTGCAGAACGAAAAGTTAACTTACATTTGTTCGGATAAAATTTCTGCACATTTAAAAGACAAAACTTGCTTTATTTCAATAATGTATTATCATAATACACTACTGTCTTAAATTGACTGAGTATATTAGGAATTGATTCAATAGCTTTCCCAAAATACAATTTGAAATATTTCATATAAAATAACTTTTTACTCGAAAAGAAAGGGAAAACGAGCAAAATTCTATTAATCTTTTTTGTTTGAAATATATCGAAGGAAAATCTCCTGAAATTAAAGACATTGCTTACGGTTCACTCTGAACATTGTATAATTATACTTTTATTCTTATTATTTGTATATGTTTTGTGTTTTATATTCAGAAGGGAATAAAATGTTTTCTCAAAAGCTCTTAGGCTTACTACACTGCAAACAAAAATATTTGATCTTTGTGGTCTCTGATTCGTCTGAAGTAGGGGAGAGTTGGGTAGTATCGGACATCGGGTAATATCGAACAGTGCGTTTCTTTCATTTACCACCATATGGTAGTACCTGAATGACATGGTTACGTTTCTGTTTGCGACATCACAGAAACGTAACCGTGTCATTCAGGTACTATCATCGTATGGTAAATGAAAGAAACACACTGTCCGATATTACCCGATGTCCGATACTACCCAACTCTCCCCCAATTATTCTTGATAATTTTGACTCCGCTCTAAAATCTTAGGAAATTTAATAAATTCTTGCCGTCCTGAATCTCTTTTATCGAACAATTGTCGCTCTTCCAGGTATCATTCTAAAATTTAATGTCAATAAAATGTGCATATTTGTTACGTCAATGTATACAAACTCGTTGTGCGTATGTAGGCCTACCTGAACGGGCTATAATGGAAAGAAAAAATGCGTAACTTAGACTTATGTAGACTTCACAACCGGAATTCGTAAATCACGTTCCACATTTTCAGAACCATCTCCACTACGAATGAATTCCAATATCATGTCGACTCCCTTATGCTCCATGTAACACGTGATTGCGCACCACTATACTGTGTATAGGCCCTGTACGAGGGTTGGGGCATAAGTCATAGCAACTATTTTTGTAGGAATTCGAATGTGGGTGTAAAATGTGAAATAAGTTATACAGATGAAAGGACAAGGAATGGGGGAAAGGTGCGGACATTTCACAACACGCCAACATTTTGCTCCTTATGTTTATTACGTCCGCTGCCATAACATTACAGGGTTCCTGTGCCAGAATCATTACAGCACACCTACCCATTCTAAAGGCCCTCAAAGTAGCTACCCAACTCGCGACTGTCCGGTACGTAAAGGCATTATTCCCGACAGCTTCTACCAACTCTCTGTGGCATTCTCTGGCATACCTCCCACGGAGAACGACTATTTTATATACGAGCGTTGTTCAACACGGGTTACACCCATCCTGCACGGCGCTAAACTGACAACTGATTTAACATTTCTCTCTGTTCTATTTCAGACAAGCACAGAACAGTGGCGGTTATTCAAGTGAAGTACATGAAGGCCACCTTCACCCCTTTTTTCGTGCTTTAATAAAATATATTTTATCAAGAAATTAAAATAAAATGAATTCTTCACTAAACCATATTTTGCTCTATTTTTTAATATCTTGTTCGGCGTAATCCGCTCAGTTAACGTTCACTGCAGTACTTCACACGAACCCCTCACCAGTCAGGCCACGTGGCTAGCAGACCAGCTGAAGGTCCGAATGAGGCTTTCCTTTTCGCCTTCAGTAAACACACCCGGTTGCCATGACAACGAGTTGCTTACTATGAATTACTGGTCCCTTTTGCGAGGCTATTATGAGGGTCTGTGGAGCAGGCATTCATCTCCTTTCTCTATTCTTGAAAGACAGAATCTCTCTCTCGTCCAAACATTGGATCAGGGTGGCAAACTGTAATATTTTGCAACTAAATAAGAAAACATAAAATATTCTGTAAAGAAGTTAAATATTGTTTAAATTTAGTATATAAGGTATATATTTTGGTATTTTTTAACGTTAGCACCTCTTGAATATATTATTTTTGTATGGATTTTGAAATAATTTGAGTACCCTGTAATAAAGAAAGTTGGCATAACATTTGAAACTACGTTGTACATTTAACCCGCGCTGACCAATGATTTCGCTTTACGTATTCTTTGTTGTGACAAGTGCAGCGAAGTGTGAAGGTGTTACTACGTGTATTAATGCGATGAAAACATGAATCCGTTAAACGATTTAGTGTGTAATCTTTTGGAGACACCGTTCTCTCGTTGGTGTGCAGAAGATAAGCAAGATATTTTAAAATACCGCAGAACAACAAGTCACATTAATATAACTACGAAAAAAGTGAAAAGTGGTGGTCGGTCATACAATATTCAGTTTCAAGATTCGTGGTATGCCGATTGCAACTGGTTATGTGGGAGTCACTATAACGAGAAGTTATATTGTTGGCCTTGTCTTCTTCTGGGGAACAAGAAACCCGCTTGGAATTCAACTGGATTTTGCGATTTCAGAAATGTCACTCGCGGTCTTTACAGCCATGCAGATTCAGCTGAACACATTAAATGTATTTTGCAATTAAAGGCACTGCAGAAGAACATGAACACCATTGCGGATGCACTAAAGGAAAGTTATAGGTTATACGTAAGTCAATTTAATGAAAACGTACGTTTAAATAGACTGGTAATGCACACCACAATCGATACGGTATTGTTTCTAAGCAAGCAGGAGTTGGCTTTTCGCTGTCATGATGAGAGTATTTCGTCACAGAACAGGGGGAATTTCAAAGAATTATTGGCTCTCATTTCATTGGCCCTATGAAAATTAGAAATCACTATGAAAAAATTAGGCCTGTTCTTTCTGGGAAATCTAAAACGATTCAAAATGAAATAATTGATTGTATTTCTGAATGCATCAATGAACTTGTAAGAGATGAAATTACTAGTGCCCCTTTCTTTTCCGTTCAAGTGTAAGTTTTCTGTTCAACAGAATACTGCTTTGATTTAATCGTAGCTGCTTGATTTTACTGGAGAGGTAAGCTTATATTGGAAGTTGCATGTTCCGAAGTTGATTTAAAATATGAAAACAGTTTACGATTATGATTGTGATTTTGAATTTTGTTATGGGTCCTATTTCTTGTGTACTCTTTTAATTTGATGTGTTGTATAAAATGTGTTAGATTTTGTCTTTTTTATGTCATGTGGACTTGTGGTTGTTTTATTATATTGTGGTATGTATTGTGTGGAAGTTTTGTTGGGACAGTGAATTCTTCGGTATTAAAGGGACGTAGCTTCCGAAAATGTTGAAAATTTGTTTATTTTACATGCTGTGCTTTTCATAAAACTTAAGAAAATGGTGAATATATTACATTAATTCAATATGCCCATCGTATAGGTTACAAAAGCATTCGCGACGTCACGGGTATATAACGATTCCAGGAAATTACCTAGAATTCTATTGACCTTCACCTAATTTATCCGGCACGAGCCGCCACTGGCACAGAACCATCTTGTGTTGTGGACACACACTATGATGCACGGTTCCATTTGATATATGACATTTTGTGACACAACTTCATAACTTAGAAAAAAAATATATATAGCCTATAACCTACATATATACAGAGTGATTCACTAGGATTTTCCGCCACTTACGGAGCTTATTTCCGAAGTCATTCTGAGCAAAAAATGTCGTGTAAATATGTGTAATATTCTCAATATTTTCAGAGTTATACACTAATTTGAATTTGTTTATAAAATACCATTATTCTTCAGTTCTAAAGGTAAAAGAATATTACAGATAAAGAATGAACTATTCAGGAGTATAATTTTTTTAATTACCTAGTATTCTGAAACTAAAAATATTATTTGTATTTCATAGTTGTTTCGTACAGAATTTGTTTTCGATTTTTTACAAAAAAATTACATTTTTCTTCCGAATTTATCACAACAATTATTACAATCACGCCACGCTTGTAAATTCTTTAAGACTATACATTAGGATGCATAATTAAACTGTAAACAATCAACTTCCTAAAGTCGTATGATTTGTAACAATTTTGGTGACAAGTGGATAAGAATGATGTAATTTTTAGTTAAAAATTGAAAAAAAAAAAAAAAAAAAAAAAATCTGTACGAAGCAATTAGCACACTTTTAGCTTGAGAACATTAGCCAATTAAATAAATGATACTTCAGAATAGCTCATACTCTATGTGTCACTTAAGCTTTTACGTAATACTACACTCCTAAATTATTTTGTTTGCTATGCTGCCGTCATGCTACGTCGAGACAGGAGACGCCTAGCGGATGAAGCGGTAAACATCCCAACAACATGACATATGTCCAGCTCATTCGAACCACCGTTCATTATTTTTACATTTTTCTTCTGAACTGCGTTTTGTGCAATAAGCATTGCTTTAAAATAGCGAACTTTCCATATATAGTGCAATAAAAAGTTAAATGTGTTGTCAAAATGATAAAATTGTGAAAAATTCGTTTACAGTGGCGCGAACATACTGAATCTTCAATGTGGGCACTAGGCCTAACTAAAATCACGAGTTTATCGCTGTAGGACTATATAAGTCACAGAAGCCAGTGAAGCAAAAAAAAAAAACGAAAAGTATTAGTGCCTCCAAAAAGAATAGCTTTTCTAAAAAAATTAATAGGCCTAATAATAATAATAATAATAATAATAATAATAATATTGATTAGTGCAATATGTAGCTAATCGACAATATATGCAATTCAGGGGGAAAGTAACTAGTCGCCCTACCACATTAGGCCTATCTCCTGGCGTAGTTGTCTCATAAGTGTTGTCTTGTTGGTATCATTTGTGAGGTTAAGATCTGTTTTCGGACAGTTGACTAAACAATAATAATAATAATAATAATAATAATAATAATAATAATAATAATAATGCCTTAATAGTAACCAATGTAATAACAAAATTCCAGAAGTTGAAACTTGGTGTGAAACGTGGCAATGCGACACTACGATTGAGCTACCTGACGCCATCTTGTAATATGACACATAATGCAAAGTATTATCACAGATTTTTAGCACTATCAAAAAGTTAAAATTCATAGCTGCAAGGACAAAATTTTGTCTGTGACTTTAATGAGTAATTAGTATGATTAGGCCTGGAATAATATCAATTATATCCATGTTATTATTTTTATTTTATTGTGTTATTTTTATTTTACGACGCTGTATCAACATATCAGGTTATTTAGCGTCTGAATGAAATGAAGGTGATAATGCCGGTGAAATGAGTCCGGGGTCCAGCACCGAAAGTTACCCAGCATTTGCTCGTATTGGGTTGAGGGAAAACCCCGGAAGAAACCTCAACCAGGTAACTTGCCCCGACCGGGGTTCGAACCCGGGCCACCTCGTTTTGCGGCCAGACGCGCTGATCGTTACTCCACAGGTGTGGACTCTTCCATGTTATGGAATGCAGATTGATAGGCCTATATCACGAATTGTCCAAAAGCACTAAATATTAAGATGCATGTAGGACTACTGCATAACCATGAAATTAATGAAAATCAAATTAATTTCAATTAGGCCTATTTATCTGTTAAATGTGTATCACCTTGCATGGGCAATGTAATTTTGGCCTTTGAATTGTTTAGAAACTATGTGAAAACAAAGCAAATGTTATGCTTCACTGCACAACAAAGTATTCTTAGCCACAAAACAAATGAAGACTATACCTACGTTAATACTTGTGTATTTAGGCCCGAATTAGATTTAGATAACAGTTTCGCTTGCAATACCACAAATGTATTCTACCATTAAAAATGACGACGCGGGAATATCTTACAGCAGAGCATTATGCCGCTGTTATTTCCAATAATTGACAATGGAATTTCAACTAGTCGTAATATAAATATGTTTAAAATGCTCTTAAAGAACCAGAAAAGTTAACAATAAATCCCACAAATACTCATTACAAAAACTCTAGAAGTAAACTCCTGGAAAACAAGAGCCAATTGCTAGAAATTCTACCCACCTCAAAATGGCTGACCACACAGTTACAACCAGGCTTGCCAACACTTTCGTTACGCGTTTGCAAGTTGCAAGTTTAAATCTTACGCCTACACTTTCACACTGCACTACCCGCTTCCCTATAACCAGCAACCATTTGCATTTGAATGTGTTAATAAAGGAAAACGAGAATGGTCGTAATCTCAATATCAGTAATATAGTCGAAACAAAGAAATTAACGATATATCTAAAAACCAATTCCTACATCACTTCTTCAAACTAATTAACAGCAAGAAAGCGAACACTCGCGTAACACATCTTTCCTCGACAAGAACCGGAAACGAAATGAATCACTCATATGGCGGCTAGTGATGGGTCGTTCGCGAACGAACTGATTCTTTTGAACGACTCTCTCCTTCGAGCTAGTAACGAGCTACCTCGCTCGTTGAGAGCTGGTCGTTCGCGAGGCACTTCCAGACCGCGCCATACGCGAGTAGCGGACGGATGTGAAACTAATATTACGCGGCTTTCTATCAGCTGATGTTTGTGTAGAAAAATATACGTAACGTTTATGTTGCAGGCTTTGTTTTTTCATCTATTTTGTTTAACATAATACGATTGTCCCTGTTATCCTTCTGATTCCTTATGTCATAGATGAGACTATTAGTCTATTGATAGTTTCGATATGTTACGCAACCAGCTCTTGAACGACGTCGTTCGCGAGCTGTCTAGCCTCTCGTGAACGAACGAGCTGGCAGCCAGCTCGCGAACGAAAGAGCTGGCAACCAGCTGGCGAACGAAGGACCTGTCAACCAGCTCGTGAACGAATTGACTCTTTTGAACGACTCTCTCTTGGGAGCGCAAGCTGACGAGCTAGCTCGCGCCTAAGAGCCGGTTGGACCCATCACTAAATTGGCGGCAAGTGACCATTCAAATGACGGTTGGTATTTGTTTGCCATAACCGTTCTTCTTAACGGCTTGAGTTATTAGAAAATGAAAACAAATATTAAACGTATTAAAGTAGAAATTATTATTGTATTGCTCATTTTTTAAAGCGTGCGATTTACATTTTTATATAGGCAATAATTTAAATTTTCGTACTATAGTTACCTATTAGTCTACCTTTTCCAGACAACTTCCACAGCCAAGTTCCTACTTGATTAGTCAGAAGATATATAGGTCTATGCCTAGCTTATATAACATGTAGGCTACATTTTAATTTCTATACAGGCCTACGTATCCTACGCGTATATTAATGTAATAAAATATGCATAAATAGTTTAATTAAAACGAATTTATATTATTTTATATTTCAGAAAATATGTGATTATTAAAGTTGCAAATTTGATCATTCAGTTATTTTATTTGACCTTGTTCTGCAGATTAAGTAATTTTTAATAATTTCAAATTTATTTAACTTATAACAAAAATACAATGTAATTTCCAGACGAAAGTAAAAGAACGTCGGCAAAATGTTTGTAAATTCCACATGGTATTATAAGCTAATTAGAATTCAACAATATTACATGCAGTTTTATTAATTTTATAATATGTGAAGTGACGTCAGCTTAGACTTAAAACTTAGCAAGAATATATAATAGAATATAATTATATTTTCTTTATTTAATGTAGTAGGCCTATACAATTTCATTGCGTACATACAAATGCTATTGAATTTTATATTTCGACCAGGTTATTGACTAAAAAATTAAATGTGTAACTGCCATTTAGAATGACGTAATATGGACCCTAACACTGTATCTCAGAAACTCTTAATCGAAGTGTAAATGATGAAATATTTGCGTAAGTTATAACATGTATTTTAACACAATTTAGCCCTACCTTATAAAATTGGGTCTACACCCTGCTAAGCTGCAAAACACCAAAAGTCAGTCGATTTCATGATTCTAATCTGTTTCAATTCACTATTAAGTAGTGTATAAAGAATTTAATTTAAAGAGATTGCAGTATTTCCCTTCCGAAAATATGAATAACTTATACAGGTTTAAAAATAATGTATCTCTCCCAATAATAAGAATTTATTTTAAAGATTGTAGGTTAATATAAGTAATTAGGCCTATATACATTGTCTATTATTGTGTATTGTTATTCCATTCTGATATTAATTGTCTAATATAATTGTGTACCATTAGCAAAACTTGGTATATCCGTATGTGCTTAGTAAGCACTGCTTACTCTATGCATATGGCAGTAGGCTAATAATAATAATAATAATAATAATAATAATAATAATAATAATAATAATAGTAATAATAATAGCAATAACTCTTAATTAGTAATGCTATGACACATGAAATTAAATGTTTCGATATTAATTGCCACTGGTGAAATAAGAGGAAATAGCTCAAAGTAACACATTCAAATTTTGTGAAATAATGTTAAGCCTCTTTAACACGTCACACTACAAGGAACTGAAAATTAAACACTAACCAACCCTTTGTATTCATAAACTTATAATTCAGTCTAAAAGGTGGTGTTCTAGTCCTACAGATACAGATCAACCTTGGCCTATTTTTAAAATCGATTATTACTGTTAACTATTTTATTTATTTTTTAACTTTGAAATTATTAATTAAATAACCCTTTTTTTTCTTTGGTTCTACAGCCGGGTTCCAGCCTTGACCGCCCCAACGATACTTTTCCATGTCCTTCGATCTAACACCTTTGTTTTCCATCCTCTAACACCTGCTGCTATTATATCCTTCTCCACTTCATCCAGCCATCTTAGCTGAGGTCTCCCTACTTTTCTGGTGCCAAAAGGTATAGTGAGAGTCAATTTCTTGCAAGGATAATTTTCATCCTTCCTACAGATATGGCCCAGCCACCTGACTCTCCTAGCTTTAATTTCTCTGCAAACATCTGGTTCTTTAAAAAGTTGGTATAATTCAAAGTTATATCTTTTCCTCCAACTGCCCTCATCATTTACTGGTCCGTATATCGTCCTCAGAACATTTCTCTCAAATATACTCAGCCTAAAATTGTCGGCACTGCCAACTGCCCAGGTTTCAGATCCATAAAGCAAGACTGGTCTTATTAATGTTTTATATAATTTGCTCTTAGTGCTGAGGCTGATATCATGTGATCTTAACTGTTTTTGGAGTCCATAATAGCATCTGTTTGCTGTGAGGAATCTATGTTGGATTTCTGCACTCACATTATTATCTGAGGTGACTAGTGAACCTAGGTACTTAAATTCAGTTACTTTTTCAAACTTGTATCCTCCTACTTCAGGATACTCCATTTCTGATGGATTTATTGATACCTCCATATACTTGGTTTTACCCTCATTTACTTTGAGGCCCATTTGTTGTGCTGCAGCATCTAGGTTGATGAATACATCTTTGATGGCTCTTTCTGATCTCCCAACAATGTCAGTATCATCAGCATAAGCCAATATTTACACCGAATTGTGGAATATTGTACCCCTCCTTTCAATTCCTGAGCTTCGGATAACCTTTTCCAAAGCAATATTGAACAACAGACATGCAAGTGCGTCACATTGTCTAAGGCCCTTCTGTGTATAGAAAGGTTCTGAAAGTCTTGCCTGTAGTTTAACTCCTCAATTAACCCTAGTTAGGGTTGATCTTGTCAGGGCAACAGGCTTCGTAGGAATTCCAAGCTCCTCCATGGCATCAAACAACTTCTCCCTGTTAATACTATCGTATGCTGCCTTATAATCTATGAACAGGTGGTACGTATTAATCTTATACTCTCGAGTCTTTTGAAATATTTGTCGTACTGCATGTATCTGATCAGAGGTTGATTTCCCCTCTCGAAAGCCACACTGATAGTTTCCTATAATTCTTTCAGCATGTGGTAATATCCTCCTATATAGGACATTTGAAAAGATCTTATATCCTATATTTAACAGCGTGATCCCTCTATAATTTGAACACTCTAGGGGGGTCTCCCTTCTTATATATTGGGCAGATCAGACCCTCTTCCCATTCTTTCGGAAGGCATTCTGTTTCCCAAATACGGCAGATAATTGTGTGAAGTTTATGAAGGAGGACTGTTTTTGGTATCTTTATCATTTCTGCCTTTATGCCATCGGCACCCGGTGCTTTACTATTCTTCAACTTGTCAATGGCCATATCTACCTCTTCAATTGTGGGCAGATCTTCCTCTCTTCTTTGGATTATACTAGTTTCTGTAGTCATCATAGTGCAAATATAATTAAATAACCTACCGAGAAATAAATATGACATATCCATCAGGTGTGCATGCACTGGCAGTACTTTTAATAGGCCTAGCAGTAGCCTAATAGTAATAATTTATTTATTTATTTATTATTATTTATTATTAATATTTGTGTGCTGAACAACAGCCAGAGGCCAATTATAGTTCAGCACAATACACAAACAGAAGATACAAAGGTGCAAAACAAAAATAAATAATATCTTAAATAACAAAAACATACATGAATACAATTGAGTACAAACAGTAAAAACTAATAATAAAAACGAAACTAAACCTTAAAAGGATCTAAATTGTGCCCATGCAAATTGGCATATTTTATGCATCTACAGACTGGAGAAAGTGATTTTGAATTTCGGTTATAAAATTTTTTTTGAAATCTTAAACCTTTTGTAGGAATACGAAGGCTGATATTGTTTATGATAGACTCACAATCAATATCACCCTTGATAACTTTGCAAAAAAAATTGATAATCAAGATTTAGACGTCTAGCATAAAGGCTACAACAGTTAAAATATTTACAGGTAATATCATAGTTGAAGTCAGAGGAATTGGGTATATATCGAAAAGCACATAAGGAAATAAATTTTCTTTGAATATTTTCCAATTTAACCGAATCGGTTGAAGTAATGGAATTCCAGGCTACAGATGCATATTCAAGTTTAGAGCGAACCAAAGTAAAGTATAGAATTAATAGTGACTCAGGAGTAGAAAAAGAATAGGTTATAGACCTTATTAAACCAAGCATTCTTATTGAATGATTATAAATGTATTGAACATGATCGTGAAAGTATAATTTAGAATCGAGTAGTACACCAAGATCTTTTATAGAATTTTTCCTAATAATACAGGCGTTATTAAGAGAATAATTAAATTTTATGGAAGTAGTTTTTCGAGAGTACGAAATGACAAAAGTTTTTGTTTCATTAATTTTCATTCCATTAATGTCAGACCAAAGTTCAATGGAGTTAATATCATTTTGAAGAGTTTGGCAATCGGCAGAACTATTTATTGAGCGAAAGATTTTGAGATCATCAGCAAATAATAGGTAGTTTGAACTTATTCTTTTACATATGTCATCAATAAATAATAAAAATAATAGAGGGCCCAATGTAGATCCTTGGGGAACTCCACATAAACAATTAAATGGGTCCGAGAGAGAATCACTAAGACGAACACAACATTGTCTATTAGTTAAATAGTTTTCAAACCAGCTCACGTAGTTAGAAGAGAGACCAAAGTTTTTAAATTTATTTATCAGAATATTGTGAGGTACAACATCAAACGCTTTGCTAAAGTCGATATAAATTGAGTCAATTTGACCTTGGGTTTCAACAACAGGCATAACAAGATTAAGGTAGGATACTAAGTTTGTAGTTGTTGATTTACCTTTAGTAAAACCATGTTGTGCTGAATTAATTTTATTCTTAACATAAAATGAAACATGTTTGTGGATTATTTTTTCAAAAATTTTTTAGAAATTGTTTAATATTGAAATAGGTCTATAATTGGAAACAACATTTTCTTTACCATTCTTAAAGATAGGAATAACGGATGCTTCTTTCCAAAGCACAGGGTATGTACCGGTTAATAAACTTAAATTAAAGATAAAGGTTAAAACGGGTATTAGAATATTAGAACATCCCTTAATAATAAAATTAGGAATGCCATCAGTGCCCTTTGATTTATTAGGTTTAAGCTTTTTTTATGGCTAATGAAACGTCTTCAACTGTAATTTTAGGTAAGGATAAGAAGTCAGTAGAATTATACTCCAACAAACAGAGATTAGAATTAGGCTGTTTTTGAATCGATTTGAATTGATTAGCAAATGCATTAGCAATTTCTTGCTGATCAGTAATGTGAATCCCATTTATTAATAATTCGGTGGGATAATTATTGGATTTACGAAAAGATTCTACGTATTTCCAAAATGTATTAGGTTCATTCTTCAAATTTTCATCAATGGATTGTAACCATTTAAATTTGTCAGATTTAATCATAGCTTTAACTTGTTTTCTGTAATTGGAAAAAATTTGATAATGGTGATCAGTTTTGAATTTCTTAAAATTTCTATGTGCTTTGTTCTTTTTCCTAATAAGTATACGCAAGGTATTTGAAAACCATTTAGGATAGTGCGATTTTTTTACGAAAGTGACAGGAACAGCAAGAGAAATAGCTTTGTTCATAATCTGGGATAACGCGTTAGCAGCAACGTTAACATCAGTAGTTTGATATATGGAATTCCAATCATGATTGTATAGAGTGGAATAGAGTTTCAAGTAATCACCTTGAGAATAGTTTATGAAGGTACTAGATTGGCAGTGATCAGGTAGCGACAAATACACTTCAAGATTAATGGAGATAGATGGATGATAAGAATCCTCCAAAACTAGAGAATGATTGGCTAGTTTTACTGTACTATTAATAATATTAGTAAAGACAAGATCAAGTAGATTTTTACTTGAGACAGTAAAATTAATTTGGTTTAATCCCAGATGGCAAGACGAGGAATATAAATCATTGGACTTAATTTTAGAGTAGTAATGAATATCATTAAGATTAAAACCAGTTGACCAATCCATACCAGGACAATTGAAATCACCAATAATTACTATTCTAAAATTATGAGTATCAAGGTTTTTTTCAAGAAAATTGAGGTAAGATTTTAAGTGATTATGACCGAAATCATGTGGGAAGTAATGATTTCCAATTAATAAATTAATACCATCAGCCATTTTAATTTCAATCGAAACACATTCATTAATAATTTCTAAATCATATCGCCGACAGGTAAAAGGTAACTGGTTGTTAATCGCTGTTAGGACACCCCCACCTCTTTTTTATTGGTGTCCTCATACGTTCTGTCTGCTCGAAACACAGTATAATTGTTAGGGAATAAGTTTGTATTTAATACTGATTCAGATAACTATGTTTCAGTAAGACAGATAATGATATCATTATTACTTACTACATTTTGAAAAATTTCATCAATTTTTGTATTAAGACCACGAACATTTTGGTAAAATATCTCAAGATGATTATTAGAACTGTGCATTGAGAGTTAGAGAATAATATTAAGAGGCATTAACCCTAGAATCAACTGAAGTACCTGGTGGAGCAAAATGCTGCTCAGATTTAAGTTTACCAAAAAAGGGTGCAATGAGGCATCCCGCAGGCCAAACATCAGAATTATTAATTAACTCGAAATCCCTCTCATCAACTGAGATATGAAAAGAGGAATACGACTGGTATTTTGTTTTCAATTTAGTTATTTCGAGAGACCTTAATTTACGTTGATGAAAGAGTGAATCCTTAATGTTATTCTCGCTTACATTAGGACTAAATCTAGAAACAAAAAGAGATTTGGTTCTGATTCTCTCTGGAGCCATTTCTAAGTTGCTATTAGTTAGAGTGCCAACTTTAGGATCTCGTTTCTTAAATTTTTTGCGAGTGACAGTTTGAAAACCATCAGAGTCTACGTTATTTGATAACGCAACAGTGCTATCGTCTGTGCGTACGACAGCAGAGATTACCTCATTACTGTTATGATGAGTAAGAGCAAATGAAGTACTCGGTGCTGACTTCGCATGATTGCGAGAATTAACAGTGTCAGACAAAACACTACTGTAGGATTTAGTAACCGGGTGAACAGTGGACTGTTGACCCAATTTAGGGACAATCTGATCAGGCTTACAAGGACAGGAATTTTTTACCAAAATCTCGGCCATTTGTAATTTGAGGGCAGTATTCTCGCTCTTTAATTCACCCATTTCTTTTTCAAGATTTTTAACATGCTCCAGAATAACTGTTAAAGTATCTAGAATGGGTTCACTATTCAATCGTACCGTCTCTATTTGTACAGAGAGAGATTCCTTACTTTGTAAATTAGGTAGTTCAAGTTCCCTAGTAGGCGAGATGATCTTCTTATCGGTCTTCTTGGTCGGTTTCACAGGAGTGTTATCACCATGAACCGCCTTCGCAGCACTGGTACACTCATCACACTTGAAGGAGGAAATGCCTCCCTTCATGAAAAAATCGTATTCCACTTCACTCATATTTAAACAGTCAAGATGAAATCTTAGGCCACAAGGCCCAACACACTTTTGGAACATTTGTCTGCCGAAGAAAGCAGCGCTACATTTAGAACATGTATCTTTACTAGGCGGCATTGTACGCAGTTAACTAAGCGCCTTAAATGAGGACACAGACGAATGTAGTAACAACTAAACACTGTGAAAACAGCGGAGCTACACAAAAAGTCGACTGCTCTTCATGACGACTAGAAGCCGAATGAATAATAACAATAAAAATAAAAATAATAATAATAATAATAATAATAATAATAATAATAATAATAATAATAATAAATGATGATGACAGTAATAATGAAACATAAAACTTGAATAACAGATTAAAGATCCCTTCTTTCAAACCAACATTAATAGTCTGAATTCACGGAGCGATCCGGAGAGAAAGGAGCTCAAAATGAGTTACTGAGGGTGCAATGGTACCTAAATTATAGGCCTTTATGCTTAGTTCTTAAGTTTCTAATTTAACTCCTTGCTACTTCAGTAAAGTATTTTTCTCCTACACATAAAGTTCGCCCTATTTTTTTTTAATTAGGTATTAACATAAGCTCTACGAAGTGTTTGTTTTGATTTAGTTACTTTTAAATTTTGAGAGTAGTAATGGATTAGTCTGCCGTTAGGAAAACATAAAAATATTCATCTGATTTGAATGAATGTTTCGAATACAGTCAATAATATTATTAATTAAAATAAAATACAATAAAACTATAGTAATGATAATTAAAATTATGTTACCTCAAGCCCGTACTAATAACTTAGAGATTAGCTGAAAGCGTCCTTCCTAAAAAGAGCACTATGTTTATCCAATACACCCCTTCACGCCTTATATATGAACTGACAAGAGGGAAGTTCTACCTGGCAGAACTCCTTCCGAAGCTGCTGCTTCCAGCCACTCCAGCGTACTAACTCTTGCAAGAACTCCAGCAGAAGGAAGTGAGCATATGGGAGGAGTTCTACACCGACGAGCACAGAATACATAGAGTAGACACTAGTATTTTAATACCTCTGGACGGAGTGAAGCCGCTCTGATGAATCTGACGCCATCTTGTTGCTACCAAAACATTGCAAAATAGCTACTACGTTATAGAAGTTCTTATGGTAATAGGAACCCCATACATCCGTAATTTCCTGGAGAAGTCACAGTTTCTTTTTTGTTTTGTAACACAGAATCGCTAAGCACGTATTTTTAGTAAAAATTGGAAACTGTCATTGATAAATCACATAACTTACATACAACTTATTTAATTTGATAGCTCTTTAAAATGCGGCATGGTATTAAATAGTTTGGAAGGCTAAAAAAAACACTTTGACCTTATTTTACCACTAATCCAATAAAAATCCTAACCTACAATAATTACTTTCATAGGTTGATCCATTTGTTTAGAGTTAATAATGCAACTGGTCCCTTGATGCACATTATCATTATTTTCTTTTTGCCAGAACTTCATATAGATGTCCCGGTTTTGTATAGAGAAAATAGAATCTCCTTCACAAAAAAAAAAAAAAAAATAGGATCTTCGGTAAAATTGTTTGGTGTAACATTTTTTTTATTGTCAAGTTCATTATCTACAAAATATAACATGTTACCATAGTTATTGCATTATTATTGATGTTTGCGAATGAAAATAACGTATGAAATAAAAGCTTTCACAAATATTGAAATTAATTTCTACTGCTGGTTGCAATTCTTTCTATTAGTACCTATGCAAAATAAAATATATTATTGTGACAGCGACGTGAGATTCGAACTCACGACCAGCAGAAGGAAGTGCAAGGTCGGCCGGCGCGGAGGTTGCGCGCGCATCTGCTTCCTGTGGCATGTGCTATGGTGGGGAGAAAGGGGAAAGAGCGACTGCGGCAGAGAGGAGAGATATCCGGATGATTCGAGAGTGGAATCTTTCGCGAAATCTCGAGAAACTATAGTTTGGTTATAAAAGACAACGCGCAAGTGAACGCAGTCAGTCAGTCAGTCAGTCAGTAAGGCAGTGTTGTTAAAGTCAGTGGAGAGCAAGCCAGACAGTCTTGTGTAGCAGTGAAGCCAGCTTCGAGACCAGAGCGCGACTTGAGTTGTGTCCGTAACTGTGGAGCCTGAAGCCCGAAGTTCGAGTGCAGTGGACCGCAGTTGGGGGACCTGAGTTCGAAGTGCAGCGGATCGTCTCTGAAGGTCTGGGGTTCGAGATTCTGTGAACGCGAGTGACTGAGCTAGAAGAACTAGCCAAGACAAACGATCTGTGAACTGAGAACTGACAGTTCTGTGTTGTAAATAGTGCTTTGTGAATATTAGTTAAATTAACAGTTCATTGTTGTTCGTAATAGTTCAAGTAATTTGTCATTGTCGTTTGTGGAGTGCAATAACGAACGCTGTGTTGCTGTGCGGAGAGCAAATCCCATTGTTGCCGAGAGCGTTTAATGTGAACTGTAGAAAGGAATTATTATTGTCGTAAGAATAAAATTACATTGTTGTTCAGTAATAAAATTTACACTATAGGGGAGAGTTGCGTAATTTGTACCATTGCCTAAATTGTACCACCGTCTTGAAAATTAGTTCCTTGATAAGTGTTGTCATCTACGTCAAACATTGTGAATTACATCTACAAACATGCCATTTTATGAGAGACGAAGCCTGTGGGTTGTGTTGTGCAGACATGAAGTGAAAAAACTTGTTTTAGGCAGTTTCAATCTAGTTTTTGCGCTACCTGGCTACAACAATTACTTCCGAAAGGTAAGTGGAAGTCCACAATGCTATATATTATTTCAAACTACATTTATATATTGTAATTGTCATTAAGTTACAGACTTCTGTTAGAAACCGTTAAGCAGCAATAATTTAACAAAGATAACATGGCTAGGTTGCGTATTTTGTACCGGCTTCAGTTTCCTATAATGTACTGGTACAAGTCAGGAACTTTCATTATAAATGTTTGAAATTATAGTGACGTATGAAGAAAAGCATACCTAATTTAAATCAGCAATTATAATTTATTAACTTCTAATCATTTCAATATGAATATAATGCTGTAATTTTTATTTTTAGGAAATAAAACACATTCAATTCTGAATTTAAAATAGCCATATCAGACGTTTATTACAAATAATAAAAATTACTGTGACACAAAAATAGCAGAAACACACTAAATTATGCCTTTAGAATTTAATAGAGTAATTTCCACATTTCATGTTCTGACGTTTTTAAGTTTCTTCCTTTGTAACAAATTATAATTGCATTTTACATTAATTCCAGAATGGCAAAAATCTTGCTGTTGCTGCATATATGAATGGCGATCATGGAATAAATGAATGTGCCCGAATGTGCAATGTGCCTAAGCCTACAATACTAAAACATGCGAAAAACAAAAACGTAATTGCTAATGGAGATGTGAAATTGTTTGGAAGAACCACAGTATTTTCGGCATAAATTGAAAATGAACTTGAAAATCACATTCTAAAGTTTGAATAAATGGTGTTTGGATTAACTCCAACAGATGTTAGGAAACTTGCTTTTGATATAGCTCAGGGAAATAAGTAAACTTTTCTTTTTAGGAAAATCCTCCCAACATACCAGGAATTAAGACGTCGCTATTGAAATAATTCAACATTTGTCAATTAAAATTAGAAAAAATATAATGTGTAAAATGGTACAAATAAGGCAACTCTCCCCTAAAGGAATAAATAAAATCGAATGTAACACACCCACCTGTATCGGTAGTAGGATCGTTTTGGCGGAAGTATAACGTCATCTTCAGTTACTTCGTTTTGAATGTTATTTATTAATTAATAATATAATCGTTTCCAGTTTAGCCTAATAGGCCTAATAGTTCCACAGTACTGTATATGTAATGTAATATTTATAAAGTGAATGTGGCAAGGCTAGCGGTAATGACTTTGGAATGATTTATTTCTGTAAATCAATATCATCTCGAGTTTTTGTAATATGTATTCTGTGCTCGTTCTACACGAGCGGCGCCATGTTCAACGAGTGGGCACAGGGAGACTTCGAGTTGAGGCACATAATGATTAGACTTTCTGTGCACGGGACAAGGCTTTCATGAACCACGCCCCGATTGCAGGTGCAAAAGGTGTGGGGAACTCTGCGAGCGATGCCACGTACTGAGGTGCAACTTGTGGATGGACTCACTAGGGACATTCTGTACGGATGAGAGATAGAAAGTTTTAACATGCATTCAGTGATGGTTGCGATTCTTAAAAAGAACTATAAGTTAACTCTTGTACATTGTGGACTTTTCCGTATGTTATTAATAACTTAGGGATTCAGTAAGTTTCGTATTGAGAAAGCACCTACTCGTGGACCTCAGATGTATCTAAATTATGTTAACGTAATTTTAAGATTTATATAAAAAGTTTAAATTTAAAATACCAACTAGAATTTAACCAGCCCCTATTTTGAGAAAGATCAATCTAATAAAAGTATTTCTTTCCTACAGGATCTACCTACTTAAAAATTGTGTATTAACATAAACCGTAAGATTATATGTGGTTTATTTAGTCCCATTTTAACTTTTAAACTGGTCAATGACTTTGTCTACTGTTAAGGATATATAGGCTACTGTCGTTTGTGCACCTGTGCGAAAAATATTCATTCATTCGTAGTGTTCTGCCCAAGAGCACAAGTCCTTCACAAAAAACTAACATTCTTTAATCTCTCCTATATTCCGCCTTCCTCTTAGTCCAAATATCTTAATGTTGTCCACACCTGTAGAGTAACGGTTAGCGCGTCTGGCCGCGAAACCAGGTGGCCCGGGTTCGATTCCCGGTCGGGGCAAGTTACCTGGTTGAGGTTTTTCCGGGTTTACCCTCAACCCAATATGAGTAAATGCTGGGTAGCTTTCCGTGCTGGACGCCGGACTCATTTCACTGGCATTATCACCTGCATCTCATTCAGACGCTAAATAACCTAAGACGTTGATAAAGCGTCGTAAAATAACCTACTAAAATAAAAAAATGTTAATGTTGTCTGTCATCTGATATCTTCTTCTGACACGAACATTTCCTCCGTTTACAATTCCTTCCAGTGCATCCTTCAATAGGCAGTTTCTTCACAGTCAGTGACCCAGGCAATTTCTTTTTTTCTTGCTGATCACCTTCAGCTTTATTCTTCATTCAACCACTCTTTTTACTGTAACACAGCTTCATTTCTTATCCTATCTGTCCTTTAGGTACGCTCCATTGTTCACCATATCCTCATTTCAAATGCTTCTAGCCGTTTCTCTGTACTTTATCGTAGTCTAATGTCCATGTTTCTACCCCCATAGAATGCCACACTCCACACGTAGTACTTTACCAGTTTCTTCCTTAGTTTCTTTTCCAGATGTCCACAGATGATGATCATTTTTGTATTAAGAGAACCTTTTCCATTGCTAAGCTCCTTTTAACTTCCTAGCACCAGCTCATGTAGGCTAAGTTACGACCATCAATTATAATTAGTAAAGCGATTCAATAGCCTATATTTCGATGTCAACAAAGCATTCAGTGAGTTTCCGCATAACATTTTGTGAGTTGAAAGCTATAGGTAGGACTTTCTGTAAGTTATGTTAAAATAAGTGAAATAGAGCTCCTTTTACTTCGAGCCGATATTAACCCATTTATGCCCAGATTATTTTTTGTTAATTTTTGTTTCACATATATTAAGTGAGTCAGAGGGACGTTGTAAGCATGAGGAACTATGAAAATACTGATTTTGTTACTTCGGTAAAAATTTATGGGGTGGGTCGATAACGACCCATTAGGCACTTCCTCGAGAATTTGTTCATTATAATGTTTTGATGATTTCTAGTTTTATTTATGCTTTTCCGTAGTATGCAACTTGTTAAATTTAAAAGTAATGTATAAACAAACCATATTAAAACTCATACGATTTTTTTTTAATATTTATTGAATAGTAATTATAATTTCCCTGAGAGCTACATTCACATTCACATGTATTTTACATTCACAAATCTGAAAGGAAACCTTGTACTGGAAGAAATAAATAATCTGAAACACAATAAATTATGGTTCATGACATAAGGTCCACATCTGTGAGTAATGGTTAGCGTGTCTGGCCGCGAAACCAGGTTGCCCGGGTTCGAATCCTGGTCGGAGCAAGTTACCTGGTTGAGGTTTTTTTTTCCGGGTTTTTCCCTGAACCCAATATGAGCAAATGCTGGGTAACTATCGGTGCTGGACCCCGGACACTTTTCACCGACATTATCACCTTCATCTCATTCAGACAATAAATAATATGAGATGTTGGTACAGCGTCGTAATATAACCTACTAAAAATACATGAAATACCGGTAAGTCCTTAGTTCTACACATGATATGGTGCATCTCTGACATGCTTTTACATTGCCACAAATCTTGTATCGCCATCTTTGTCGTTGGGCTATAGTGCCCACAGTGATCCTTTCTCCGATGTTCTTTGATGGTATCGAAGGAATGAACTCGTCTTCCACTTTTTGAAGAAGTGTCATATTTTAGTCTTGCGTTATTTTGTGGCCGAAGGCGAGTGCATCCAAAGATTTTCCATATGATCGATTGACTGAGAAGCCAAGCATTGTTCATGCACACATCTAATAACCACGAAAGTAATGGTATGTGCCATTTTTTCCATGTATATCAGAAGTTTAGTATGTACTCCACTCATATTGCAATTACATTTACGGAAAACATAAGGCAGACGAACTTTGATTTCCTCTTCTTGTAAAGGGGCTACTTCATGTTCGATAGACGTGATGCTCACCTTTATTTTTTTCTCGCTTTTTTCTACGTGTCGGCGGTGAGGAATTCTCAATTTCATTGCTGATAAGATCTGAATCTTTTCTAATATCGGTGCCCCCTTCCTCATTATAAGGCTGAACAATGTCTGGTAGCTCTGTCACTAACTCTGCTGCGGCTTGTAGTTGAGCTCGGTTGGAGTCCTTGCAATTGTCTTCTCCAGAATCTGTATCCGTTATCCTCAGGCAGACCAATGAATGTATCTGCCCCGTATTTTGGGATTTCGGAAGAATCAGATCTCTCCAATTATTGTAGAATTTAGATTACTGTCAGACCAGTGAGTCTGAAAAGAGGGAATAATTATGATTATGGAAATTGTTATGAAGAATCTCAGTTTTCAGATGGGACCAGTAGGGAACTCTCATGAAGATAATAAAAAGACAAAACGGGGTCATTCTGATTGTTATTCACACTCGGCTCTCATAGGTGCCGCTAGTGCCGAGAATTATGAACTACTTAGTTCGTCGATGGCTATCCAGAGTGCATCCCAAGCAATGAGATATAACATTACACAAATAAAACAATGTTGTAAACGAAAGCGGTAATAAGCCTGAGATATTCTGAGAAGTGCTATCAGAATTATCATTCCCAAAAGCACTCCTAATCCTTACACAAACTTCTATTGAGGTAGTTGTTCGTCAAAACATCGCTCAAAGGAAAACAATAAGAAAACAAAATGATTTCGTTATCGACCCACACTAAATTCTAAGCCCTACTGTACAGCAAATAGCGTAAATATTGACAAAAACATACACGATACATATTCTCCTGAATCTTCTTGGCAGGAAACACTGATCGTTAATAAAATTCACGGATTGAGAAGAGTTTTTACTCACTTTTTCTTCTCCAAGGCAGACGGTAGTTGCGTCATATTTATTCGGCAAGTTCCCGCGCAATAATGACGTGGTCTGTTGGTTTTCTGCGTGTTCCACAAGTGCATTGTACCTTTGTGCATCTAAGAAAAATAGATACGTTGTGTTGCCTAGACTAATTCGCGTTGAAAATAATTTTAATCAATGGGTCGAAAACGACCCACCTGGGCATAAATGGGTTTAGTCTACTCACTGAAATGTTACTCGATAGAGAACCTCGAATTAAGCTACTGGGGACTTTAGAAGTAGGCTATTTGAATTACCATAGCTAAATTTTAAACTAGTGTATTTTAAAGAGTTTGTTTTCAGAATACTAAACACACATTGCAGAATTCCTTTTTTGCAGTAATAATATGGAATTCAGTAAAAAAATTAAATTCTATTTCCCGTTGAAAAAAGGTGTCTATTTTAAATAGTCCTATGAAAAGAACTAGCCCATAGACGCTAACTATTGTTATATCGTGCTCAAGATATATCAAGATGCTGATAGTAATAAAAAGTAATGCTAGAACAAGCCCTTTTAAACCCTTGCAGTCGATTCCAATACCATAAGTATAGCATATTCAGTAAGGTTCAAAATAAATTATAGTCTTATTTATTTTAACTCGTATTAATTGTCACTAATGAAACCAGGTGGATAACAGATAACGCTGGAATCAATGTTAATTATTTCACCATAATTTAAAACTCCGAAGCTTTTGACGAAATCGTCTACTCCTAGCAAGAAATTATGCCTATCACACGTGCACACATAACAATGATAGGCCCTGATAATACTGTAATAATTGAATTTAAAATTATTTATTGAATACATAATAGTCTAACTATTGTTTATTTAGTTTCTATCACTGAAATCTTTAGTCTAATAAATTTGCCGGTAATGTTATTTCTAGGGGTGTAAATTATTCTGGAAGACGTTTAATACATCCAAAATCATCACAACGCTCGCGAAATCACTCGCAAAAATGCAATGGATCATAATGTACGGATATAGTCTTGCTATAACAATGCCGTTTATGTTTCATTGTTGTGAACTCTGTGCGAGAGACATTTTAATACATAGAAAATCAACTGTAATACTTCGGGAATCGCTCAGAAAGTACATAAATTCTCTTCATTAAAATATATCAGTAGGCCTAATTTTAAATAGATAATTCACCTGAAGTAATAAATAATCATTTGAATGAATTTTTGTTTAATAATCTTACGAGTCTTGCCAATAAACTACTCATCAATAGATTTAACTTAATTTCCTTGGCCCACACTAAAACAAATTCCGGTGATTCTCCAGAAGAACTGTACCACAAGAGGCACATTTTACTTGGTCCTCTTGTAGAGTAATAATAAATGATAAGTTCCTTTGCTCTACTAATTCTCTGGACCTCTGGCGGCTGCGGTACAGTTTATGTAGAGAATTACTCAATCTTGGTCAATATCTTATAGCCTACATCAACACAAAAGTGTATTTAAAAATACAGGCGTCTTTATCAATTAGGACTATATTATTAGGCATATTCTTTAGTTGTTAGGAATTCTGAGAGACTTACCATATATTATTGTGATTTTGTGTGTATTAAAACGTATCTCAGAATTAAACCCCTAAAATGCTAACATTACAATAATAGGTACCGTACTAATAGCATTTATGTTATTTTGCCTAATTTTGTGTTTCTGAATGATTTTTCATGTACTAGTCCGACTGTGTAGCCTATATATAGACCTACTGGTATTGAAACGTTTCCTAATATTTTCACCCATAGGTCTAATAAAGTAAGATTGCCAAGTTACCTAACCTCAACAAAATAAGGAGTATCCAGTAGGGGTGTCCGCATTTGTCATGAATAATTCTAGCATTAATAATGATAATCTCTCTGACTGAGGTTCTGGCTGATAGGCCTATGTAGGTCTACAGATAGGGCCTACGGAAGTAAAATTTGATGGTCTTGTTTATTCCACATGCGAAGTGAGTTGTAAGCGAAACCTATAAAGTAAGGAAGCTCCAAATTTTATTTCCGTATCTCTAGGCCTACATACTTTATCAGGCAGCACATGTCACTTGATAGACTACGTGTCAAAGGAAGAACAATTGTTCGTGTACATCTTAAGTCTGATTAGGGAAATATTGCACTAGTCAGAGATATATACAATGAAGGGGGAAAATAACTGGCCACCATACCACATAATCTCGTGGCTTAGTTTCCTTATGAGTGATGCCTTATTTGTGTCCCTTATGGGGTACCAACATGACTTGGGACAGTGGAGTAAGCAATAATAATAATAATAATAATAATAATAATAATAATAATAATAATAATAATAATAAGTACCTAAACCAAAATCCAAATTGTGAATTGTTACCACAAAAGATATCTTACTAACTCTGGCCATTATTTCATTTCATTTCATACCAGTAAAATTAATTTGACATGTAAATTCATGACATTTACAGAGTTATTTAATCCAATAGGCTATATAGGTCTACCTCATATTTAAATTTTAATATTGAGACAATCAGACTTAATACATTGGCTCCAGTCTTCATTATCCTCGTCAGGATATTATACTAGCTTAATAAAACAAATCCTGACACTTGATAAGCAAAATTAGTTCCCTTTTCATTTTAGATTCTTATATGGCAATGGTTCACTATCTTTCCTTTAGGCATCATCATCATCATCATCATCATCATCATCATCATCAGTGCTATAATTATTTATAAGAAATGAAGACGTACAGTACCTCAATAATATCCCATATTTTGATAAGAGTAGAAAACTTCACTCATTATATAGAAGTAAACTACACAAAATAACAGTTACACTAATATGCAACAATTCTCTGTGGGAGAGAAAGAAACAACATTTTTGCTAGTCTTCACAATATTCCTTAAAGCAATAGAAGGTAATTCTCCAGGACGAATTCTTTCCTAGTATTGCGTCCTTACTGTTATATGTAGGCCTGCAGTAACAATTAGTTATAGGCCTATGGTTTGGTGCTCTAGTATTTCTCTGGACCGCTCACGGCAGTGGTACAGCTAATGGAGAGAATTACACAAAATCCTGGTGACCATGATATTAGGCTACTTTAAAGATACATTTCACAATATACAAAAATTGGTTGAATAGTTAGTTACCCTGTAATTAGGATAGTATGGAGGACAGTAGACCTGTACTGTTGTCATTCTCTACACAAAAACATGCAAATTCGGGAAGAAAGCTTAAAAGAAAAGTGGATGAGTGAAAACAAAATGTTCGGAAAAACTCGGAGATCAAGAGAAATGAGGCACCCAGAAGCAAAGTAATATAATTAAGTGACATTTTTTTAAAAAGTGAGATAAGCATATATTCTAAATCATTAACGTCACTTCTGTTCAATGAAAAAGTAATATAAGTGCAGTTCCAGTCAGTGCTGCTCCATGTTGCCTTACACTTGTATTACAATGCATACAGAGTTGTGACTGAGAGGCAAACTAATACAAGTGCGTTGTTTACATATTGTTTTTGCGTTTCTTCTGTGTATGACTAATTCATTTGCCATAATGGAGAGAGGTAATAGATTACATCTTCATGGAAGGTCTGCACACATTGAGATGGACCAACTATACAGTGATCCAATAAGGATAACTTTTGCTAAGTGTAGCAACTTGCAATAGCTAATGAAATCAAGTCCCTACAGTCTCGGCTGCGCGGAACGAGGAAACCGGGGCAAATTGAACACTGCGCTTGCCGCCATGATGATGGAGAGCAGACGCATAATAGCATTACGTAAATCACACAATTTAACGCTGTGATGATCTAAAATTGACAGATTATATCCATTTTCGACGTTTAACGTAAAATTAGGACGAAATAAATATATTCAAAGTTTCATTGATATGGGTCAAAGCATTAAAGAAAAGAAAATACGTACGCAGCAATTGATAGAAAACATGCTCATACATCCATAAATTGGCCTACACAATACACATTATAGAATGTATAATTTTACGTTAATCAGCATATTGTTAGGTTTCAGAGAATCGAAAATTATATTAACATACATTACTCTTAGATCACAAGACGTAAATACATGCACCTTGATTACACAAGTTCTTATTATAATCAAATTCTCAAGTGAAATAAATATGTGATAATCAGTATAGACCTGTTGTTAAGTTTTAGAGAATCGAAAATTATATTACCGGTACTTTTAAACCACAGAACATAAGTAATCACGCAAAATATAATGCGCAAAGGTAGCAAAATTACATTGCATTTATAAGTCATTCTTCAATTAATAAAGGGAATGCTATCAACTATAAAAAGTAACCTACCGGTACCTAATACATTGCAATTAATAGGTAACATGAATACCTAAAAACTAAACATAATCACATTATGTAAAACAACATACTTTTTATGAGTGGATTTTTTGCATAATCTATTGTTATTTTAAATATATATATCATTGCTTGCGGAATTATAATACATAATTTTATGCACATATGTTATATCGATAAGATGACATTCCTTGCTTTTTTAATAATACATATCCGGCAAAATATAAACGGGTTATTTGTATGTGAACTATATGCATTTATAACCCCCCCGATGAAAAATAATGCACTAGGAATATCTGCAAAAACAAAACAACAACAAAAATTGCTGTACAAATGACAGCATAGACCACTCACAAATATAAAGTAATTTTAATGGCCTGCGGGGTGGCGTCTCAACCTACAAAAAACAACCTCTATTAAGTTAAAAAATCTGCTACAATGTAATATTAAATGGTTAAATATTTATACACTTAATTAGGTAAATCATGTTTATTTGCTGTTAAACGCCAAAAGATGGTTGAGCGGAAAATAACTTTTCTCTCCCTCCCCCCTCCTAGAATACCATTAGTGATATTTAGTTCCCACAGGAAATTATGTATTCATTTCCTTACATCTGAAACATAGCATGTTTTCCAACAAGATCAAACCCACGGCTGGCTAATTTATTAGTCTAGTTAGGTCTATACATATTGATTATGAACCCTGAATCATAAGTTCACAAAGTAGGCTTAGCTATTATAGCCATTTATTTATTTATTTATTTATTTATTTATTTATTTATTTATTTATTTATTTATTTATTTATTTACTTATTTACTTATCCACCTATAGATTTTGAATCGATTTTTATTATCTTGCAGATAAATTAATTTACATAATAAAACAAAAAGTTATCTTTCCACTAATTATTATTGTGTTTAATAACTGATGTGTAAGTCTAAATAATTCACTCAGTGGGATTTCTTTACAGTCTGATATACTTGTACTAACAATTTAAGTATTCTTTATTGTCGTAAACTACTGATTGATTTTTAATGATATTGATAGTGTAACAACAGAGATAATATATCGTACCTCTTGCAAACGGATTGGAAAATTAAACAGGGATGGTACAGCATCATCTTTCAAAATTCTATTGCCATTACTTTTCCAAAAATCCGTGTCTTTAAAATGAGCCGAACACAATTTTACGTTAGGTGAAGGCAAAAATTTATCTCTTTTAATAGCAACAAGCCACTTTGCAAGTAGCTCGGGCTTCGTGTTTACCGCTGTTTGTACCTATTTAATGGCGGCGTAAACATGCGCAGACTGGTTTCAATTTTGGACAGCACACCAGCGCTCCGTGTGAGTCTAGTATACTATTATAACGTCTTTGAATGAAATTCATCCCACTCATACACCACTCTTTCTTTGATGACGTGAAGCATTAGGATGGGCCTATAATAAGGACTGTAGGACGTGGAAAAGTGCGTGGAAGAGGAAGTTGAAGGAATATTCGCGGTAGAAACACTACAGATGCACTTCATGACAGAAACATAGATGTTTCAGGAGAGAGATGTGACTTCATTAGATGAGGCTAGTGACGTAATGAACAGCGACTAAGGCTGAATTTCATTTAAAATTTGAAATTTTCTTAGCCTTCTTCTTTCGGAGTGCCAAAAACCACATCAACTTTTGCCCTAGAAATTGAATATAATATTTAACCAATCAGACACTATGTATTAAAAAAAGGATCTAAAAATACATTTAAAATTGCAAACCTCATCCAGATCCCAGATGTTCTTCAAACTATCAGATAATATCCTACCGTAAACTGGGGTAAAGAGGATCACATGTGGTAAAGTGGATCATATGTGTATTGCTTAGATAAGTCAGCGCCACATGGATCACACATGCAAAGAAAACCTTTCTTTTATAAATGCCACTAAAAATAGTTTTCTTTGCATGTGTGATCCATGTGGCGCTGACTTATCTAACAATACACATATGATCCACTTTACCACATGTGATCCTCTTTACCCCAGTTTACGGTATGTAATTTCTACAAAATAAACAAAGAAGAAATACCAGTCTATATCACAGACACACTCAGTTGTAAAACTCCAGTTGTAAATGAAATTCCTCCATGAAAATGGATAATTCCAGAACATGGCCTACAAATTCCACGAAATCATTTCAAAAATGATCCTCCATACATTCTTAAGTTAGATGCCATGGAACTACTCTGCAGCACATATACAGTAAGGATTACCTTCAAATTTATACAGATGAATCTCTAAACCCTGATGATGGAACATCAGGAGCAGGGTATTATATTCCAAAATATCAAGAAAGTTACTTCATACCATGTTCAGCCTCCTCCAGTCTTGACACTGAATTGCTAGCTATTGATGCTGCTCTTTAGTGTGTTACTCAAATTTCTGAAAGATCTATTTGAATACTTACCGACTCCAAGGGAGCTATATTTAATATAATCAAATATGTACCACATCTATACTCACATAGAATTATTCCAGTTCAGAAACAACTAAGTGAACTAAAAAAACTCCAAAAGAAAATAAAATTTCAATGGATACCTAGTCATTGTGGTCTATCTGGAAACGAGAAAGTCGATAACGTTGCGAAACAGGCAACATGTTTGCAACCAAGACCTCTTCAAATGATATCTCTATCCAATGCCTTTACTTCAGTAAAGTTTCATTTTATAAACTTATGAATCAACAATTGGCTCTCTTGTGACAAAGGAAAAATTTTACAGTCCGTTCAAAAGAAACCGAATGACCTGGAAATTTACAAAAAACTTGCCCAGACATATTCAAACATTTTTAACAAGAGTCAAAACAGATCATATGGTCACATAATTGTACCTACACCGATTTCACCTTTCTGATGCTCCTACGTGTCTGTGGTGTAATAATCATGATGAAGATCTGGAAGACATTCTTCTATACTGTCCATCCATAAACCACAAAAGAAGTAAATTAAAATCATCGGTATCAGTTGCAGAAGACACATCTCTGCAGTATATATTGACTACACCCCAACTCTGGCTACTAGCAACAGGCGTCTATAATGAACACTGATCAAAATACCCCTAATTTACTATCAAAAAGAAGAACTGAAAATACTACAGTGGACTATAGTTGACTTTATGTTGTCTGCAAACAACTGGATACAATAAGAATATTGATTGATTCTTTCGGTTATACAGACACATTTTTTGTTATAATATGATAATAAGAAAGCTCAAGTGCTGTTAAGAGAGAAATGTTTCAATGTTGTAAGCAATGTCCTTGTTCTTGTTTTAAATAATATAAAAATACTGAAAACCCTTGCAGTTATATTACTTTTCCACAAAAATACTTTCGTGGCAAAATAATACAAGTGACTTTAGGCCCCTATTTTACCTAAACTGTTTTAGAATAGATAATTTCTATTTAGAAGTTAAAAAATATAGGTACCAACAAACACAACTATAAATTTACAGCAACATAGTCCTGTAACAGATTTTTTAATTTCCGTTTCAACTTCAAAGTCACTTATCTCAAAACTTACTAAATGTCACTTGTATCACTTTGCTTCTGAGTGCCTCAAATATTATCTTAATTTCAGAAACATTATAAAATCAGAGTTACCAGAACTAAATGAAATACGTAGAACAGAGTTGTATGTAGAAAACTTGTTATCCTTTTGAGATTAGACATACATTAACTTAGTTTATAGTACCGGTGTTAAAAAATAATAAATTGATAAATTGTGGAATTTTACTATAGAAACATATTAGGGTTATAAAATGTTTTTAGCAAGCATACCATTAAGCACTTTTCTCTTCGATAATTTTCAAATAGATTCAGTTAGTTTTTAGATTTAGGAGTGATTGTGTTGACGTTAGCTTGCAAGTTATTCTTCTGATTGTGTTAGTAAAGTTTTTACATTAGCTGTTCACATGATACCACAGAAATTTACATCAGAGCAAATGATTTTTATGGTAGAGACATCTGAAAAAGAGTGATTGCCGAAAGGTAAAAATACGATTTGCAAGAAATCTTCCTAATGTTACCGTTCCAAATAGCAAAAGACCACTCCTAATTCTAAATTTAAACCTCTCTAACACAATCAGAAGAATAACCTGGAATCTAATGTCAATACAACCACTCCTACAGAGAGACTGAAGTGGATTGCCGAGCATGGGGGAGATGGTTTGCCGCGAGTTGCATGGCCTTGATGCCAGTTGTGCACCGCCTACTCGACATAGTAAGCAAACGCTCTGTGTAGCCAAGCCCCTACAGTCTCGGCTGCGCAGAACGAGGAAACCGGGGGAAATTGAACGCTGCGCTTGCCGCCATGGTGTTGGAGAGCAGACGCATAATAACAGTACGTAAATCACCAAATTTAATGCTGTGATGATCTAAAATTGACAGATTTAGACCATTTTCGACGTTTAACGTAAAATTAGGACGAAATAAACATATTCAATGTTTCATTGATATGCGTCAGAGCATTAAAGGAAAGAAAATACGTACGCAGCAATTTATAGAAAACATGCTCATACATCCATAAATAGGCCTACACAATACACATTACAGAACGTATAATTTTACGATAATCAGTAAATTGTTAGGTTTCAGAGAATCGAAAATTATATTAACATAAATTACTCTGAGATAACAAAACATAAATACATGCATCTTGATTACGCATGTTCTTATTATAATCAAATTCATAAGTGAAACAAATATGTGATAGTCAGTATAGACCTGTTGTTAAGTTTTAGAGAATCGAAAATGAAGCTTATATTACCAGTACTTCTAGACCACACGACATATTAAGTAATCTGGCAAAATATAATGCGCAAAGGTGCCAAATTAGACTGAATTCATTCTTCAATTAATAAAAGAAATGCTATCAATTATAAAAAATACCTGTATCTAATACATTGCAAACAATAGGTAACGTGAAACCTAAAAAATAAACATAATCACTTTATGCAAAGTAGAAAAACGACATACTTTTTATGAGTGGATTTCTTTACATACTGTATTCTTATTTTAAATAAATATATTATCATTGCTTGCGGAGTATGGTACATAATTTTTATGCACATATGTAATATCAATAAGATCGCATTCATTGCTTTTTTAATAAGATGTACCCGGCAAAGTATAAAAAACCTTTAAGGTGAACCCTGAATCATCTTTATATTTGAATCCGTTATTGTTGAAAGGAACTAGTCCACTTTTTAAAGTTCTGAGAAATCGAAAAAAAAAAAAACTGTTTTGTGGATAATCTATCGAAGATTAAACCAACATATATTGTACACATAAAAAATATGTGTACAATATATGTTGGTTTAATCTTCGCTAGATTATCCACAAAACAGTTTTTTTTAGATTATCTCAAAACTTTAAAAAGTGGACTTAGTTCGTTTCAACAATAACCGATTCATTTATTTATCCGTATATGGATTTTGAGTGAAAGTTCATTATCTTGCAGATAAATTCACTTACATAATAAAAACAAAAAGTTATCTTTCCACTAAATTGTGTTTAACATCTGATGTGTAAGTCCAAATAATTCACTCAGTGGGATTTCTCTACGGTCTGATATACCTGTACTAACAATTAAGTATTTTTAATTATCGTAAACTACTGATTGAATTTTAATGATATTGATATCTTAACAACAGAGATAATATTATATCGTACCTTTTGCAAATGACTTGGAAAATTAAACAGGGACGATACATCATCTTTCAAAATTCTATTGCCATTACTTCCCCAAAAATCTGTTTCTTTAAAATGAGACGAACACAATTTTACATAATGTGAGGGCACAATTTTGTCTCTTATTATAGCAACAAGCCCCCTTAGAAAGTAGCTCGGGCTTCTTCAAAGGAAACCTGTAAAGACAGATTGATGCCTAATTATGAACTTTTTCAAATATGGTATCTAAGATATACATATGTTACAGTTTCAATGTAGCCTCCAGAGTTCAATTTTATTATTTTAAAGCGTGTGTACTTACATGTGAAAAGAAATTCCTGACCTCTAAGCCACGTGTCATTGCACTTAAACGCCGCACAGGAAATCACCATTTTACATTATTTACAAACCACATCACTTCATATCAACTAACTTATAATATATTTACAAAACAAAAATGAAAAAACCCCATTTTTTTATAGCTCTGAATATCATACTCTTCGAACAAACTGAGCAAAGGAAGAGATGAATGTACTGCAAGATATTTTACATTTAAAAACAGCATATCCTACATCTCTTCCTATCAAACCAACTACAAAGGAAGATCTTTTGAACACGTTTCAGTTCCTTTTGGCCTCAATACAAGGAGTTTTATGAGAGTCTGACAAATAAAAATTTGATTCCTTTTAATTTTTAAAGTGATAATCTTTCATGTTTGATACATGTATGTAGTAATTCAAGTACTGTAATAAATTTAAAATTCAGTATTTTGGTAAGTTTATACATATTTCCCATAATTTGTTACTTGTTAGTGTAACAACGTTGTATATCACTGCACATACAACGTTGTTACATGGAATATTATTTCTATCTTGCTTTAAATGATCTCTTTGTTAAAAAGTCAAAGAATTAATAGAAGCTAACAAATAATGTTAATTTGCATTGAATTTCGCTATTTTATCAACAAGATGTGACACCTTTCGCCTTCTGATTAGTTTTTAATGATTTCTATAATGTTTTCTAATTGTAACTTACAACGTTGTTACAGCCCATGCTTCAATTACTAAAAAGTCATATAAAATTAAAACAGGCTAAAATATTGTGTAAATTCTATATTTTAGTTGAAAACATTATGAAATTTCCGGGGGAGACACCCTGAAAACCGGGGAGGGGGGATGCCCCGTCCTCCACCTGGACTCATCACTGGTTAATGCGTTGGAAGATATTCGTTTGTGGTTATGATTTACAATTTAATTTAAGCACTCTGTTATTATTATTATTATTATTATTATTATTATTATTATTATTATTATTATTATTACTTGGTTATATAACGACGCTGTTTCAATTACTAGGTTATTTAGCGTCGGTGAAATTGGCGATAGCTAAATGCTATTTGGCAATATAAGATCAAGATTCGCCATAGATTACCTAATATACGCCTTACGGTTGGGGAAAACTTGGAAAAATCCAAACCAGTCAATCAGCAAAACCCGGAATCGAACCAATTCCCGAAAGGAACTCCGGATCAGCAGGCAAAGTTATTACAGTCTTTGGCTATTATTATTATTATTATTATTATTATTATTATTATTATTATTATTATTATCTGAAGAACTACATCAAACGAGCCACATCTCCTTCTTGCCCGCTTTTGATGAATTTCCCGCGAATTGCATTGATGGGGGAAGATAGAGGTGTCTTACTTTGGTATAGTTCTTTGGTGAACTGGCATTTTTACCTATGAGAGAACACTTCGTTTACGCTTTGGTTCTTATGTCAAAAACTATCGGTTTAGCGCAAGTTTTCGTCAATCCTGTGAATTGTTGTTCTATGCGTATTGGAATTTATGCGTATTTATGAACAAATTCTCGTACAAACACAATTATGTCTTCACAAAATTGCTTTAGGCCTATGTATAAATATGCTGTACACCAAAATATCTTGGCGTTTTTATCAATAAGCTTACCTTTTACACCGTCACTTCACACATATCCTAACTGCACTTTGTACTCACAATACACTGACTGACGAATTCGGAAGAGTGAAAGAGGTGTGGTCTAGTTAGTTAGTGGGGTTTAAAAAGGGCGCGTCAGCATCTATGGCTATTTGCGCCCTTATCTAAAATTCTTTACAGAACAGAGACTATATAATAATCAGAATGCTTAAAGAACTAAAAAACGTTGTCACGATTAAAATGAGGTATACAAATGCAGTTTCAGCAGGGTGATGCATAAAACATTATAAAAATCTGACCTTAACTAGTATTTAAAAAGAGACAAAATAACAATACAAATGCTACCATAAATAAGTTATCAGGCGTATTTCTAAAATACTCGGATGTAAAATGTCCGAATGTCAAGTTTGTTAAAAAAAACTTATATACTAAATAACAAGTGTAACCTCCGGATGTAAAGGGTCCGGAGGATAATTAAAACGGGTCAAAAACTAAATTACCCTGTCAAGTCCAGTACTCGATAAAAATCTCAGGACTGCATTTGTACAATTAAAATCATTTCCAAGAGCGTCACGAAGAGTCGGCCGAATTCCATATTGCCGACGGACACGGTCATACTTTCTACAATGCAATAAAAAATGTTCCACCGTAAGTGGAACATGGCATAGACCACACTCCGGCTGAAGCTCGCCACGTAGCAGATGGCCATGTGTCAGATAACAGTGGCCAATCCTCAACCGGGTGAGTAAAACTTCTTCGTGTCGTGACGCTCTTGTGGACGAATCCCAAACTCGAACAGTATTCTTTATTCTTTGTAATTTGTTTTCCTCTTGTGCAGAACATTCTCCTTCCCATTGCCACCATATTCTACATTTCAAATAATTTTGTAAGTCTTGCCACCTCTCGCGCCAATATACCAGAGTGCCATTCGTGGCACCATCTTTGGCTGCAGCATCTGCGGCCTCATTCCCACGAATTCCGACATGACCAGGAATCCACACTACTCCAATCTCGCAATCAGAGCTTAGGAGTGTGTGGAACAGCTGCTGAGTTCTTAACACAAGGGGATCCTCTGAATAGAGACACTGCAAAGACTGAATGGCACTTAAAGAGTCGGAACAGATTAGGTATCTGCCCCGAGGTTCTCGAATTAAAAACAATAAAACTCTGTAAAAAGCATATAATTCTGCAGTAAAAACACTGGTATATTCGCTCAGTTTATATTTAAATATCTGTCCATTTGCAACGAAGGAGCAACCAACACAATCATTTATTCGGGATCCGTCAGTATAAACTAAAGAATAATTTGGATATCGGGATAAAAGTTCACTAAAACGAAGTCTATAAACAAAAGCTGGTGTAAAATTCTTAAAACTTTGGCTCAGGCTTACATCAAACATGGGGCGTCGCATAATCCACGGTGGAGAGGTGGTGTATTCTAGTGTGCGAACGGATGGTAGATCGACGTCGAGCTCAGAGAGCAGTTCACGGAATCGCACACCTGCTGGACGAGGTCTCCGTGCATTTTCACTGTATCGGCCGTAAAGAGTCGAATGATGGAAAGAGTCGAAAGAATTGTGCTCAGGCTGCGAGCGGAGTTTAACCGCATATGAGCACAACAGGACATTACGTCGCCGATACAGTGATTGTTCCCCCGCTTCACAATACAGGCTCGCTATCCGACTCGTTCGGAAGGCACCTGTAGCGAGTCGTATCCCATGATGATGGATAGTGTCTAAGAAACGTAGCTTAGATTTATTTGCTGAGCCATAGATAAAACAGCCATAATCCAGCTTTGAACGGATAAGAGAACGATATAGACGTAAAAGCACTATGCGGTCTGCACCCCAGCGAACCCCTGACAAAAGGCGTAAAATGTTTAAAGATTTTTCACAACGCCTTCTCAAATCACGGATATGCGCCTCCCACGTTAATTTATAATCAAAGATAAGACCCAAAAACCTCGCAGTGTCTGTATATTGCAACTCCACTCCATTAAGACGCAGTTCAGGATGTGGATGGAGTCCACGTTGGTTGTAGAAGTGGACACACTGCGTCTTTTGAGTGGAGAATTTAAATCCATTGCGAAGAGACCACTCCGATAGCACATTGATGACCAGTTGCAACTGTCGACCGATAGATGGGAGGTATCGGGAACTGTAATATAGACTGAAGTCATCAACGTACAAGAGAGAAGATACTCGGTTACCTACACAGTGGGCAATGCCATTGATCGCATTGCAGAAAAGAAGAACACTTAATACAGACCCCTGCGGAACGCCATTTTCTTGGAGATGTTCGTTAGAAAGTGTGGTGCCTACTCGAACTCGGAAATACCGCTCTGCCATGAACTTCGCAATAAACGTTGGCAGACTGCCACGAAGCCCCCAGTCATACAGGGTTTGCAGAATTCCAAAACGCCACGTGGTATCGTAAGCCTTTTCTAGATCAAAGAAGACCGCCACAAGATGTTCCTTCTTGAGGAAAGCATCTCTAATGGCGGTCTCCAGCCGAACAAGATGGTCTGCGGCGGATCTGCGCTTGCGAAAACCACACTGGATGATAGATAATCGGTTTCCCGATTCGAGTACCCACATCAGGCGTTTGTTTATCATCTTTTCCATAACCTTGCACACACAGCTGGTGAGACAGATTGGCCTGTAATTGCCAGGTAAAGAAGGGTCCTTTCCCGGTTTCTGGACTGGAATTACAATGGCAGAACGCCAAGCAGATGGAAATACACCCTCAGTCCAGATTCTATTGTACATAGACAGAAGAAAGGATTTTCCAGCTGGTGGAAGATGACGAAGCATGCGGTTATGGATGTTATCAGGGCCAGGGGAGGTGTCAGGGGATGTGTCTAGTGCCGCCTCCAGCTCCTCGGATGTGAACGGTGCATTGTAGTCTTCAGTGTTGTCAGATTGAAAATTTAGGTTTCGTTTTTCTGCAGTATCTTTGATTTTCAGAAATTCCGGGTCGTAATTATTTGAGCTGCTTATTTGTGAAAATGTGGTAGCAAATATTTCAGCAATGTCTATTGGACTGGTGGTCGTTACTCCATTGTTTAGAAGGCCCGGAATTACAGAACTACGTTTCCCCATTATTCGACGGACGTTGTCCCATATGGTGTTAACTGGGACGTTGTGTTTCAATGAACTGACGTAATTTGTCCAGGACGTCTTCTTAGCATCGCACACAATGCGACGAGCTTTGGCTCGAAGACGTTTAAACTGGACAAAATATTCTTGGGTCGGATGGCGCTCAAATTGGCGTAAAGCACGTTTGCGGTCACGGATTGCATCTCTGCAGGCATCCGTCCACCAGGGGACAGAGAAGCGTTTTGGCCTGCAGGACGACCGGGGGATAGATAATTCCGCTGACTTTATAACCACATTTGAGAAATGGTCTACTACAGAGTCCACATTTTCATGTCCGTTATCATCGAATGATATGGACTCCGAAAATCCGACCCAGTCCGCCTTTTTAAGAACCCAGTTTGGAGATAGAGATTCCGCCGGACGTAAAGCGGACATACGCATTCGAATGGGATAGTGGTCACTACCATGTAGGTCGTGAATCACAGACCATTCGAAATGCGTGGACAAAACTGGGCTACAAATGGAGATATCTATCATGGAGTATGTACCGTAAGCTAAGGAGAGATGTGTTGCTTCCCCTGAATTCAGGGTAACAAGATTTAGACGGGTACATACCTCTGCTATTTTATTTCCTCTGTCATCATCGGAATTTGAGCCCCATGAATGGTGGGATGCATTAAAATCCCCCACTACCAGATATGGAGCAGGTACCTGCGAGAAAATGTCTTCAATGTCATGCACTGTGAAAGGTGTGTCTGGGGGTATATATACAGAGACTATTGAGAACTGGATGGAAGGTAGAGTGACTCGAGCAGCTATGCATTGATGTGGGCTGTTGATGTTGATAACAGAGGAAAAGATACTTTGGCGGAATAGGAGAGCACAACCTCCGTTGGCACGAATACCGGCAAGGTGATCGTACCGGTGAACGTAGTATCCCGAGATACTTAGGGAGTTTTCGGGCCGAAGGTGTGTCTCCTGTAGACATAAAATAGCAGGGTTTTCATGATAGATCAATTGCTGTATTTCTGTATTTCTGCTCGTACACCGTTCACATTCCACTGTACAATATCAGTCATCAAGAGGAGCTATATCATGTTGGTGGCTTAACAGGGGATCTTCTCTTCTTTTCCTTTCTATGGGAAGATGCTTTTGCCTGCGACTGCTTTGTCTTCGACTCCGGCGACTCACTTGCAGTTCGTCGCACTCCTGATCGCGATCTTGATCGAGGACGTGATCGAGAACGTGATCTCGACCTGCCACCCGAACTAGGAGTGCGACGTTCTGGTGTTCTACTAGGCCTACAATCCTTCTCGGCTGTCATAGCAATAATTTTCTTAGGGGCGTAAGGCCTGATGTCAAGTCCACAAGTGTCGTCTGACTCAGCAGTCTGAGTAGCGGCGTCTACATATGTCTGGGTTGCGATCTCAATTCGCTTCCCAGGTATGTTCGTAAGAGGTGGCGTTTGTGTGGTGGCATCGATTCCCTCTGTTGCTCTCTGCAGTACAGACGCATAGGACTTTTCAGTTGCCTTCTTTTCTTTATCTAAAATACGCTTACGTGCCTCAAAGAAGCTAATATTTTCCCGGACTCGAAGCTCTTGAATCGTCTTTTCCAGCATATACTTTGGGCAGTTTTTAGAATTTGAAGCATGGTCCCCAGAACAATTCACACAGTGCTCGGCGCCAGTACATGGGGAATCCCCATGGTCTGCACCGCCGCACTTTGCACAGATGATATTGTTTGTGCAACGTTTTTGCGTATGTCCGAACCGTTGGCACCTAAAGCACCGCATTGGGTTCGGCACATACGCACGCACAGGGACACGCTCGTACCCAACAAAGATATATTCTGGCAAGAGAGACGTTTCAAAGGTCAGAAAGACTGTGCTCAGGGGTTCAGTCCGTCCGTCCCGCTTCCGTATTAAACGGTAAGCCTTGGACACGGACTGTTCCGCCAGCTCTAATTGGATCTCTTCATCTGATAGACCATCTAGAGAATCTGTGTGCACAACTCCTCGCGTGGTGTTAAACGAGGAGTGTCGTTCAACTCTGATGGGGTATGACCCCAGCAACTTTGCTTTCAACAGCGTCTCACTCTGTTTTGCAGATGCAGTCTCAACGAGGAGACTAACGTTGCGGAGTCGAGTTGCATTTCTGACCTTTCCAACGAGTCCATCGAGCGCACGTCTCACGTAGAATGGACTAATGTCTTTCATAGTTTTTTCCGTTCCGTCCAATGTGATACTGATAAACTTTGGAGGCGGCACTTTTACAGTAACTTTCTCAGGGTCCAATTCCATAGCAATTTTCGTCATATGACCACCAGTCATACTTTCTCCTGTCTTATGTTTCTTATTAGTTTTTACTGAAGGAGGAGAAGAAGAGCGCGTAGAAGCCATTTTGAAACTGGCCCCCCCTACGGAACCGTCGGCGTCAGCCTGCCACCGGGGGGGGGGCGGAAGAAAAAGACACCAAAAAAGTCTTCTCGGTCTGTGCCGGCCGTGGGGACCCCCCCACAGCCCGATCCCAAGCAACCCACTTCACGCAAGTTACCCTTCAAACTGGTCATTACACACCTAATGGCAAGTCTTACACCAGAGGCGTGTCGCAGTTTTATGCCCCTACCACGGGAATAACCGCCCGTAGCTCCCCACTCTACACTGAATACAAGTGCCAGACTACTGCGGCTAACTCCGACCGACCCTCCCAAAGCCGGAGCAATCCGAGACCGCACGCAGCTTCAGGGGACTTGTGGTTGATTACACTGCGACACCCATACGTCAGCGGTAACACGTCGGAGCGATATATCCGCCTCGGCGAGCAGAATCGGTCACCGGGACGTTTAAGTCGCTCCGGGCCCCCATTGGGGCTCCACGTGAGTGTACATGACTACTGGTCCGGGCTCCGCACCTAGACTTGCATATAGGGGCAGTATGAAGGGTCCACTATTGCTTCGTTGCTGGGCGCCCTGTCGGGCCACACAAGTTGGAAGTCGCGCTCGAAACCGTGGGACAGGACCACGGAGATAGGAAAGATCCCCGCTGGTGAGACGGGAGTTATAAACCTAAGAAACTTAACCTAATAATAGATATAAGAATTAGAAGGGGAAGAAGAATAAAGCCTCTTCAGGCATTGTTAACAAATCCCGTCATGGTGGCGAACGTGGCAAGAACAAAAACAGTGGGGATGGAGAGATGAAAATGGCTGTGATGATGTGGTTGGCGTTCCGCATGCAATGGCGGCTGGCGGAGAGAAATAGTGATGAAAAAGAAGAGAGAACGAAGAGGAGTGGTTGGTGATAGGACGAAAAATGGCCGAAAAGAAGAGCACCAGAGCCACCATTGCACCCCCCGGTCACCACTTGGAGGAACCCACCTCGACCGGGGTGTGGTCTATGTCAGAGTCCAGGTCGAAGCAAGATCACGTGAGTCATGCGCCATATTGGTATTCGTTGCAAGTAGAAAAATGAAAAAATAAAAAGATGCACTGTTGGCTTGGCTGTCTTTACGCGGGCTGGACCCGGGACGCGTCCGTAGGATACAGCCTTAGAAAAAAGTTTAATCGCACAGATGTTTTATAAGTCCCAGAAATGAGGCAGTACGCATGATCAGTCGTACAACGAAACAAAATTAATTTTACTACATCAGCTAGTCTTTCTCTTGTAAACCAGGTCGCTCATCCTCTGATCATGCGCACTGCCTCCTTGCTGGGACTTATAAAGTATCTGTGCCAAAAACTTTTTTCTAAGACTGTACGCTTAGGCACTGTTTGACCCATTGTGCGTTCTTATATGCTATGCGATGATTGTCGAATTCCAGAAGTGGACTGAGCGGCATTCGTGATTCCGAGGCTGACAGGTGACTCAACACATGATAGAGCCTAGGCCTATATCGTCAGAAACCCGAACTATTCCCAAGACTTCACTCCAGACTACTGCGCATGATAGGCCTAGATGAAATGAGGGGGAGGTAGAGAGTTTTGGTGGAATGAGAGGAGAACGGAAGTACCCTGAGGAAAACCTTCTGCCACGTCTGCTTTGTTCATCAAAAATTTCGTCATGGCCCAGGAGATCGAACTCGGACCGCCTGGATGAAAGTCTAGCGCGCTACCACTTGAGCCACAGACGCGGTTAACTTACTGTATTACATGACAGTTACATCACGTGCATTCGCCTAATACTCTTAATTATGAGTTTATGATTCATTACTAGACTCACCGACAATCAATTACCGACCAACGTGAAATGTTAAAGGTTTAATGTTCATTTACAGACAGTTGCTATTGTACTCTTTCGCAGTGCCGTTTTAATGTACGGGAAATCTTGGCGAACGCTGGGGACCTCGAGTTAGGAATAATAGTAATAGCCCTAAGGAAAGTCCAGGATAACAGACAGGGTTTGGAATTGAACTGGTTACATCAGCTGCTTGTTTATGCGGATGACATGAATATGTGAGGAGAAAATCCACCAACTCCTGGGGAAAACAGGGAACTTCACTTGAAGCAAGTGAAGAGATAGGTTTGGAAGTATGTCCCGAAAAGAAACAATATAACTTATGATTATGTCTAGTGACCAGAACCTAGTACGAAATGGAATAAGTTATAAAAATTGGAAATTTACACTTTGAAGGGGTGGAAAAGTTCAAATATCTTAGAGCAACAGTGACAAATATAAATGACATTCGAGAGGAAATTAAATGCAGAATAAGTATGGGAAATCCCTGCTATTATTCGGTTCAGAAGCTATTGTCATCCAGTCTGTTCTCAGATAGCTAAAGTTAGAATTTATAAAACAGTTATATTACAGGTTGTTCTGTATGGTTGTGAAAATTGGACTCTCACTTTGAGATGGGAACAGAGGTTGAGGTTGTTCGAGAATAAGATGCTTAGAAAAATATTTAGGGCCAAGAGGGGTGAAGTTACAGGAGAATTGAGAATGTTGCAGAACGTAGAACTGCACGAATTTTTTTCTTCCCCTGAAATATTAGGAATATTAAAGCTGGACGTTTGAGATGGGCAGCGCATGTAGTAGGCTAGGTATGGATGAATACAGAAATGCATAGGTTATAGAGTGTTAGTTGGGAGGCCGGAGGAAAAAAGATCTTTGGGGAGGCCGAGTTGTAGATGGAAGTATAATATTAAAATGGATTTGAGGGGCGGATATGACGGTAGAGACTAGATTGATCTTGCTCAGGATAGGGGCCGAAGGCGGGCTTATGTGAGGGCGAGAATGAACCTCCGGTTTTCTTAAAAACCATTTGTAAGTAAGTAAGTAAGTAAGTAATAATAATAATAATAATAATAATAATAATAATAATTATAATAATAATATATCAAATCTTAATTTTTGGACCCAAACATTAGTTATTGAACGCAAAGAATATTATTTGTTGCTGCCTCTCTGTCCTCGCTGATCCGGCAATGTAGGCCTACTGTCCTATAAAAGATACCCTATGTCTCAGCTGCGTGCACTCCCTTATATAATATATAGCCTATTATATATTCTCGTTATGCTTAAAGAGCGGCCAAGTCTCTTACCTAACACAGCTCTCTCGCAATGTCTTCTTTTTTTTATTTTTACTGGGTTATTTTACCACGCTGTATCAACATCTCAGGTTATTTAGTGTCTGAATGAAATGAAGGTGATAATGCCGGTGAAATGAGTTCGGTGTCCAACACAGATAGTACCCAGCATTTGCTTGTAATGGGTTGAGAGAAACCCCAGAAAAACCTCAGCCAGGTAATTTGCTCCGACCGGGATTCAAACCCGGGCCACCTGATCGCATGTTCTTTGCCTCTCAACTTACAACCAATACAATTTACGTAGGCCTCACAACAGAGCCACTATATAGTTTATATGTCAATAACTAATGTTGTAGTCCCATATTATATTTTATCAGAGATCATATCAAATTCCTTTAAGCTTATTAATTTATTGTATATAACGCAATATTGCTATTTTTAGTTGGTTACTTAACGACGCTGTATCAACTACTAGATTAATTAGCGTCTATGGGATAGGTGACAAGTGGCAGGTATTTGGCGAGATGAGGCGAGGATTCACCATCGATTATGTGAAATTTGCTTTCCGGTTGGGGAAAACCTCGGAAAAAGTCCAACCAGTTAATCAGCTCAAGTGGGAATCGAACCCACATCCGAGCGCAACTTCGGATTTGCAGCCAAGCGCCTGAGTCGACTGAACTACGCCGGTGGCCAGTATTGTTATAGGCCTAGTCCTACAGTTATATTGAATGACATTTTATTTAAATGTGAGAAACATGTAACCTCATCTTCAAATGATGTATGCTACACATCAGAAAGTATTTATTAATTTTTTACACGTACCTAAGTGATCGTGTCAATGAGTCTACTGCGTTATTACATTTTATTCCCTTTTAACTTGTCACTGTTAATATCAATGAGGGATTTGAAAGTGGTTGTGCAAGTCGAAAGGAATCTAAAGAACGAGAAGAATGTAATATTAAGGAAATTACGGAACATATTAATAATTTACTAATTTCAGTTCCACTGGAAACAAAATTCATGACTCCGGTATTTAAAGTGATAATATAGACTAATACTAAATCACATTTCTGCCCGCTCTCATTTTCGAGTTGGAAATTTCTATGAGAACTTCTGATTATCTTTGTAACCAATGCATCTGCAGAAACGTTCATTTTCCAAGCTAAAATTAATAAAATTATGAATTCTCTAATAAAGCTTATGACATAACAACGCTTAACTAATTTAAGTAGTGCGGTTCTCATGGTGATAAAGGTGTGTAGGCCTATTAGCGAATGATGGTGTGACGGTTTTCTCTCAGTAAGCTATGTGGTCTATGTTACTTAATGCTCTTCTCTTAATGTCGAAACCGCAGTTCAGGCATGAGATTATGAATTATTGTGTTTTCAAGTCTACCAACGTAAATACTTAACAAATAGGCTAAATAACTAGATGTAATGCGTTATTAAAATTTGTCTGTAGGCTAGGCCTATAACCTGACCAATCATAGTAGCTTACTTCATTAGAATTTTAAAACGAAGAAAGTGTCTAATATCAACAGGTGCTAACTTTCCTTGGCAGTCAAATAAACTGTAGAGTTGAATAAATATTAAAGGTAAAAATTGTTCCGGGAGAGGATATCTAACCCGGGAACTTTGGCTAAACAAACCAATGCTCTACTACTGAGCTACCCAGGAACGATCCAAGATCAGATATCGCATAATATACGCCCCTGTTCGTTAACATGAAACCACAATTTAAAGTCACACAATATAATGTGCACTCTATGTTGGATCTTTGACGTTTGTCAACCCACTTGAGGTATGCCTATGTGGGCGTAAAGGAAAGAATTGTCCTTTGGTCTTGTATCGTTTCTAGATAGCTCAGTGATAGAGCGTTGGCGCGCTTAGCCAAAGGTCCCGAGATCGATACTCGGTCCCGGAACAATTTTCCCTTTAAAATTATTCAAAATCAACTTTACAGGAAGCTAAGCCTGGAAGCCAGATTCGTAAACTACAGAATTGTCTACTTCAAATAAATTAAGGAATTACCCAACCTGGATGTAAGAAATTTCATAAATTACTAACCTTGCGTTAAAATCTCCCAAGCAACAAGTAGACAAACAGAATTTCGTGGGCATTACCGACATAATATATAAAATGAAGGATTGCCTAAAACTAAATAGTAAGGGGCAAGTGTGTAATATAAGCTACGTAAAATTTAATTGAGATTCAGAATAAGCCTATGTAAATCTTAAAATATTTCGTCATTAAAAATAAATAACATTTACTGTCACAGCCCGTATACCTAATTATCTAAATATGTAATCATATTTTTTTCGAACATTCCTATCGTAATTTATGGTTTACCTCCAACAGATTTTGTATAAAACTTGATTTTGTAAAATTAATATTTAAGAAGTTAAGCTTAGGCCTTTGTGTAATATTCCATACCAATTGAACACTGTGTGTATGCGTTGTGCGTGCGTGCAATCTTGGTCGTAGATAACTTAACGATTCTCCTATTATTGTAAACAGATCTATTAGTGAATTGTATATAATCTTTGCGATTTCTGTGATCAAAATTTAAAAACTATAGGGCTAGGCCCCTATATTTGTACAATTGTTTAACCTTATAAGTTAGATTTTAAATATAGAAAAGATGTTTTTAGAAGGTAATCGATAGGTTTTAAGTAGATTTTGATTATCCTTATTTTAATTTATACTATAGGGTCTAAAAAATTTTTTGAAGTTCTACCAAACGCAAAAACGCCATATTTGCTGAAGGACTGAGAAAGAGCTAAATAAACTACAGCTACGTAAAAATACGTAAAATACTCACGGATGAGATATGACGAAATAATACTAGTTTTTAAATTGTTTTACGATAAGTGGTAGCATTCTTAAAACATTTGCGCAAGTAACACCTGCAACTAACGGGGAAGGCAGATAGAACTGGGAATTCTACTGAATTACTAAGGTAAAGTACCCAAATAAGGGACAGGTTCCTAATAAGAGATACATTGTTAATTTCTCCGGTATAATTTGCCATCTCTCGACAACCATGGGAAATCAATGTTTGTGCTTCTAAGACATCGTGTTATTTGTCTAACCTCAGTTGAAAGTAAGCAACGCAGCTGAGAGCAAGAAAAGTAATTTTTCACATTTTGAACTTTTTGATGGTCTTTGTTAAGGAAGTGAACAGCAGTTAATGTAAGGTATAACAAATTTATTATTAATTTTATAAAATTGCTGGGAAAATGTTGCATATAATAAGGTAGATTGCTAATAAGAAAGATAATAATTTATGACCTTGGGAAGCTATTTCATTTTTATTTATTCCGGTCCCTAATAAGAGATACCTAGGGGTCCTATTAAGAGATAGTATCTCTTATTTAAAACCCTTATTTGGTTTTATTATGATGCTCACCATTGAGAATTTACGAAAGGCGTTAATGGTTTTAGTCGTGTCATTTTGTCTGCCATAAACTACGTAAGAACCAATGAAAGATTAATTGAACTATTAATTAAAATTAAATACGAATTAGGTCAACTTTAATTATCCATTGTCCTCAATTATTCATTACAAAATTACTAATTTAAATGATTAAGTTATCATTATTAATGACTACAATTAATTATTAATTGAGATGACAATAATATCAATAGCTAAAATCAATTAAAATTGGCTAGTCTGGCAATATTTACTTCACTTAAACATCAAAACATAAGTGCGTAATTCGTGAAATAGTCTCTACATATTTCAAATAAAAATCTTGTGCAGTTATTAAAACTATTAAATTTAATTGTGATTCCTGGTTTCGAAAATTTCGTTGGACCTGTGTAAATATCGCCACTACACCGAGTGCCAGCGTTTGTGGCTGTTGTCCTTGAGTAAAAAACCAGTCTGTGAGCACTTGTTGCCAGTGTAGCTGAGAAAGATAACACCCAACACGTCACGAAAGCAATCTGCCAAACTTCGGCTGAGAGTGGTACCATCTCCTAAACAGATGTGACGTCAACAATCTGCCAATCACATTTGTCAGCTTTCATGCCCACAGACCGTGGCAAAGATAAGTTATTGGCTCTCAACTTTCCCATTACTTATTTCACGTGCCAGAAACGGTGACTTTGGTTATAGCACAGTTATAGAAACAGAAACAACCACCTCAAGAGCCGCAAGCTTCAGCCAGTGTGAAGTCGCATGTAAAGTATCCAGGACAGGAAAGGCGCTATCATAATATCAACTCTTTATCAGAAACAAATGAGAAAGAGTTTAGATAATGAAAAAAAAGAAAAGATGGAGCTCGCAAGAAGTTCGAAAAACAACAAAACTACAGAAAAAATGAGTCCAAGAAGCACTGCTTGAGTTAGTCCAGTGATGAAGAATCCGATGTGAAAATGCAATTAATTAACTCTAGTGACTCGGAATATGGAGAAAATTATGATGATGGAGAGTGCTTGTTTTGCACTCGATTTTTTCAGAGGACATCAGGGTCCGGGGGGGGGAGAACTCAGTGTTCAAAATGTGTCGTTGTTGGGCACACGAAGACTGCGGCACTGATGAAGAATTTTTATTTGTCCAACTTGCTCTATACAGCCAAATAGGACTTGTATCAATTAAAGGGGTCGCAAAATAAGTGCAATCAACTTAAATTTAAAATATGGAGATCGAAGTTTAATATTCTATCTATTTTTCTGTCTGTAGCAAAATATTAACATTAGCAATAGTAGCCTAAGTAAGATTAGTACATTCATGTCCAATTTGACCGACTTTGTGTTATTTTCGTAAACCATATTAATTTCACTTGGAAAAATTTCAAGTAAACAACAAAATTGCTGTTGAGAGGAGTTAGACCACTGTTGCACTAACCCCTTCAATTTTAAAATGTTCCTGGATTTATTAAAGTATCCTCATGATTTAACAATGTCATAAATTGCTTCAATTTTCACCCAATGATAATAATTTTTGTCCATGTTAAACCCTTTCCAGCCCAATGATTCCATATGGCATCATACACTTTACCTGCTCTGAGAACGCATGTAAAATGCCAAATGACTCCATATGTTATCATAGCCATATTCTAGGTTATTTTTAAGATAGCTGGCACCCCTGAAATCCCGAAACAAAACACTATCGGGCAGCGTTTCTCCTTCATGTCAAAATATTGTTTTTAATTTTCAATTTAATTTGGGCTGGAAAGGATTAAAAAATAAAGTTAAATAACACACGTATCTCTTATTTGGAACCTCCTAAAACATCATTATTTCCCAGTTTTATTTCTTTTAATAATTTAAAATAACAATAAAAATTGACTAAAATTTGTATTGTCAATTCTAAAAATAGACGAAATGCTGTGTGTATTGCACTCATTAAGATTAAAAATGTCTACTCCTATCCTCACTTATAAGCAGTTAAAAAAAAGTGTCTCTTATTTGGGTACTTTACCTTATAGCTCTTATAAATCGTAATTAGTTCGTTTGTTGCGATGAGAATCAAAGCAGGGTACTTAATATCTGGTTTATTGTTCGCAAATGCCTTCTTCGTTCAGGTTAATATCTTTTACTTCTAATTTTAAATGACACAAAATCGAATGCTATTTTCTTTATTGCTTTCACATTCAAATTTCTCTCGTGTATAATTCTGAAAGTCAGTTTTAACTCTTGGTCCAATATCCGAAGGAGCGTGAGATATTGCATCAAAGCAAGTGTCTGGAAACCTGGCATCACTGCATTTTATTGCTTTCCTCGCCTTTTTTACTTTTTTCCACAGCATGTAGGCTATGCACACGCTACGCAAATGAAATATGTATCCTTTACCAATAGGAGTCCAGTTACGTGTCCGGCAATATGGCGGTGTTGAAAAATGAGCCCCGTTGTTTATAAGAAGGCCACCAACAGGTGTAACGTTCCTTTTCTGTGTCTTGTACGCCATGATGGCAGTGTTGTAAAGATATTGTTTTGCGCATAGGCTGCGTGGGCGACATAAACCGTGACGACATGTCTCACTCGCTCCACGTCTCGGGCCAAGGTCCTTTGAAGGAGTTAACAGTGATCTGAACGCTGGAAATTTATCCATACAAAAGTAGGTCTAGAGTTTTGCAGAATATATTTATGGCAATCATTACTGCATCAGGGCAAATAATAATTTGTTTTCATCCTCATATTTCCTCTATCTCTGTCCCCAAATGCTAGGAAAGACAGATTGATGCTGTTTCGTTTTAATCGCGATAAATCGGTTTAGTCTTCCCGATATAGAGTTCTAGAAGTCTACAAACAGAGCTTTAAGAAAACATTCAATGTTTTGAGAGCACAACAAGAAAGCGAAGTCAAATAAAAATGGGTCCTTAATTTTATTAATATCTTCCGAAATAAAGTATGAGTATCTACGTGTTCATCAATATCATGGAAGATGTTCAATGTGATTTTCATTCATTGTAACGCAACCCTACGGTGGCTAAGTGGTCAGACTTCAACATGTCAGGCAGACGGTCCGCGTTCGAGTACCAGTCAGGACTGGGATTTTTCATTGAATAATCCATAGTGACTCTCGTGGCGGACAAGGTCGCAGTTTGGGGGTCTTCTTGGGTTCTCCCGTTTCCCCATATTAGGCATCTACATCATTCTGTCAACATTTCTCCATTTCGTCATCATTCTATAGCATTCCCCAAACTCCTGCTGGCAACACACGGTGGGGGCTGACCTAGGGACGAGTGGAGTTGCCTGCTGGAAACCTAGGCACGCAGCGAATCTTAGTGTAGTCAGCCGGTGTGGAATTGGGGATACGCCTAGTTTGAAGGTTAGCACAATGGATCGTGAAAGGTCGCAGTACTGGGTTGTTGTTCCCCCTCTAGAAACTTCAGTTCAGTAAATTCGAACATATCCTTCTGCCTTAAGGTCCGTCCGAGGAATCTGTGAAGTAGAAGACGAAACAATAACTCTGTGCAAGTGGTATGTGGGAGGGCTAGGGTCAGTGACTGCTGTTTTTAGTAGGTTATTTTACAACGCTTTATCAACAGCTTAGGTTATTTAGCGTCTGAATGAGATGAAGGTGATAATGCCGGTGAAATGAGTCCGAGGTCCAGCACCGAAAGTTACCCAGCATTTGCTTATATGGGTTGAGGGAAAACCCCGGAAAAAACCTCAACCAGGTAACTTGCCCCGACCTGGAATGGAACCCGGGCCACCTGGTTTCGCGGCCAGACGCGCTAACCGTTACTCCACAGGTGTGGACTCAGTGACTGCTCTGGGGGGAGACATTGCTTGAACGAAGCGAGCAATCGCCTGCAGGAGGGGATAATTTATATCTAAACTCTACTCTACTTTCTACCACGAGCATCTTACCTCATAGCGGACTCGAGCTGATGCTGCCCGCAATACACTCCGACACAGAAAGACTCCGCCCCCATATACGTGAAGTTACTCCACAGATTCCTGGAATGGACCATAAGTCTTATGAAATCACACCTTCTTACCCCTTTGTTCACCGCATTTCCAATATTGTACTGTAGCCTATACCCAACAAGGAACACGAGCTTAGAAAATGTGCTGTTCTTACAATACCAACTTCAGAGCCCTTGTTTGTACAAAATTTAATTTTAGGGTCTGTATTGATCAGGCTTTTTCTTCTTTTGATGAATACTACCACCTCTCAGAATATTGAATGCTTACTAAAATAGAAATCGTCCACCGCTATGGAGATACGGTTTTTATGCCTGAAAGAGGAACGAGCGGGCTCAGGTTCAAACCTTGGTTGGGACAAGTCACCTGATTGAGTTTTTCCCGAGGTTCTCCTTCAAAAAATTAAAGCAGAATTGCTGGGCACCTCCCGGCGTTGGATATCGGACTCATTTAACGACGCTGTATCAACTACCGGTACTAGGTTATTTAGCGTCGATCGGATTGGTAATGGTGAAAAGATATTTGGCAAGATGACGCCGAGGATTCGCCATACATTACATTTGTCTTATGGTTAGGGCAAACGTTTCAAAATTCCCAACCAGGTAATCAGCCCAAGCAGGAATCGAACCTACGCGCTAGCGCAATCCCGGATCGGCAGGCAAGCGCCTTAGCCGACTGACCTATGTCTGTGGTTGGGACTCATTTATCCATCATTAATTTAAATGTGGAGCTTGTTTCCAAAAGATAGACACTCAATCCACCTGGACAAATTTTAGAGGGGGGGGGGGGAAGTAGGCCTACTGAATCTACAATAATTATTGTAATATAATATAAATTTTTGTTTTAGGGCTTATCTGCACTTTTTTAAGATTGTTAGAGCAAAATTTTGAGCTATTCCACATTTTATTCCAAAGTTATTAAGAATTGAATTTTGGATTTGGACGATTTGGTATGTTTTGGCATAAAATTTCAAAAACGTTTCTATACAGTACACCTAATGACTAAATAATTTACAATAGGCCTAATAATATATTTCGTAGTATTAATTACAATGTTATTCCACATATAAGACACAATTTAGAATTAACATCTTGTCTCAGCAGGAACAAAAGCAAAACTTATCAAACATCATAGTGAATGTCAATTACATTAATAAAGATGTATCTAATGCCATGTTATTTACTTTCCCGACTCTCTTGTAAAGTAATTCATACTACCTAACAGAAATTAGAAATATCAAACCATTTTTCTTAGTTTCTTTTACATGGCTACAGTTCGGTATTTTTTTTAGTTGAACCAAAATACAATCATATCCTATCCCATTCCTCAGTATTTTGAGCATACATATTGGTGTCACTGCGCATGCAGAATGTGCACCTACTAGTTCTGTTGTAGGATGAATAGTCGGTCGTTTGGCTGCACTAAATTTAAATCTCTTAGCCCTTGGATCTGTCTTTTACGAGATTTTATGTCTTTGTATCCCATTATAATTATTGATTGTTCTTTGGCTCACTGCATTTGTATTGGGCCAGTATTGCTTATTTTCATGAACCATATCATTATTTGATATGGATAACGCTTTTCAAAATTTCTTACGTTTGTATGAAATGTCGGGTTTTGCACTTGCAGCAACTTTAAGCTTTTCCTGTCTCAGTATACTTTGTTTACAATGAATTCGCAGACATTTTACAATTCTTTTACTTGCCAGTACATTCTGCACATCGACATATTCATCTCAAATAACAGAATCCATTTTTAAGCGTTCACCATAAAGTGATATAACAAGAATCACAAAAATGTTACACAGAATAACACAAAACACACATGCCAGCCATTACTGAAACTTTAAGAAAATTGACGTAACAACACACAGCCACATCGTTGGAAGAGTAGTAGGTACTTTATGCTGTGAAAGCTGAAGCGGATATGCTATGTTTTGCTATAAAATGTAAATTTATGGGATTAGGTACGTATTGACAAAAATTCTTTCGCATAAAAATGCCGCAACCTAGTAGGTATGCACTGCCACTACTAACTCATTTTTCCAAAATTATGAATTTGGTACCTTTTGGAAAGAAGCTCCACAAATGTCATTGCCATAGCCCGGGATAATTACATGATGCGGCGTGATGTATTCATTCTCACATCAGGAGTGGTAAGCACAATAAGCCTCAGGATACGGTGGAAGGCTTCAGGTCCCTCCTTCGTAAAAATGGAAATCAAATTGAGCATCTCCTGTGACTTTGGTGAATAAGTAGGCCTACTTGTATCTCGGGTGATATTTCTTTTAGGCCCCATGTTTATTAAGACTTTATTTTCTTGTTTTTATGAATAATTACTTAATTATGACTTTTAAGGAACCCGCAGGTTCATTGCCGCCCTCACATAAGACTGCCATCGGTCCCTATCCTGAGCAAGATTAATTCAGTCTCTACAATCATATCCCACCTCCCTCAAATCCATTTTAATATTATACTCCCATCTACGTCTCGGCCTCCCAAAGGTCTATTTCCCTTAGGTCTTCCAACTAACACTCTGTATGCATTTCTGGATTCAATCCTACCTGCTACATGCCCTCCTCATCTCAAAAGTCTGGTTTTAATGCTGCTGTTTATCTTAGGTGAAGTATACAATGTTGACTATTTTTCGTTATATTAAATAGTATTATGACGTCAGAAGTGAAGTATCACTGGTTAAAACTTGGGACATAATTTTGCTTGCTATTTTAAGTGCCGTAAAATGGGGTAACTTTGCACCTGCAGGGGTAACTTTGCACCATCTATGAAAAACTTTTTATATATGTCTAGAGGTGTTTACGTGAACCAAATTTATCTGTTCATCACTTCCACCAATAGATAGTATATATGTACAGTATTTTCCACTGTTCGTGGTCATAGAATTTGTTTGTGATATTTCTATACCTTAACAACAGAACGTGTGCATAATTTGATTGAAATATATATCATATTAATTACCGTTCATCGCAGATGGTGTGCACAGTCTCAAGATAAGTTATATGTGTATCTGTTCCTTATTCATCCATTTAGACTTTCTAGTTTCGCTTGTGCAGCTGATTTGTCGGCAAATGGTGTTACAGAATAATTTCCTAATCAAGGTGAATTTGAGGCTAAATTGGGGTTACTTTGCACCATAACACAAACAAAGATTTTTAAAATTTTAATTGCATTATTTTCATTTGTCAATCTTCAATGAAGTTTAAAAGCGCTTACTAAGCTTATAATTCACACTTTGTATTACAGCTAAATTACTTGAATTTGTTTTTCTTTTTATTACATATTAAAGTCATACATGGTTTCTCACTGCCAAACTTAATAACAATCTCCAAATATGCCAAAAGGAAAATGTTGAGAAGGATATTTGGCTTATCACTGAGGGACAAAGTTCCAAATGAAGTGTTCCAAAAGGTGTCAGCAATTGGTTCGGCTTGGACAGGTACCAGGGAATAAAAACAAACAATGCTGTCATCAAGGCAGTGGCAAAATCATTCAAATCTTGCAAATGAACTGAAATGGAGAATATTATGGAATATGAATGGAAGGATGTAATTGGGAGAGTAAATCAACCCAAGAAAGTATCAAGAAAGGGCTTGCTAATATTCCATTCCAGAACTTGACACAAAATAATACGGATATTTTTTTTAGTTATTCACGTGCTGTTATCTCGACTTGTCATTCGAAAGAACTGAAAATACAGTATTTTTGAAACAATATTTTAGAAGAATGTGATCACCAAAGGACGGATTAGAGTGACTGTTCTTACAAGTTTACTAACCATTTACTATAGTCTGTTTATGTTGAAGCAGAGACGGTGACTCCAGAAGTACACAACGGGCGCGTACCTGCAATGTCCGTACAGTTGTGTCAAAAGAATGCGTACACTGTGCTGTACATGACGGCTGTGAATTTGTGCTCCGTTATAAAACACTACATTGTACTTACGTATAAAGTGAATACTACATAGTCTGTGCATTGCAGTGGACAATAATGCACATGCGGAGATTGTCGAAAGTGAACGTTCTGCCTCTCTCACTTAAACAAAAATTATATCGTGAGAAACTCTTTTCGACATCGCAAGAAGTAATAGGTGCATACGAATAATGTACTATATCAGGAATATTAATATCAATGTCTGATATTACATTTCTTCCACTTTTTGATCTGGAGGGCTCTGTTTGTTTTTGCAGCAACACATCTCGCACACCACACATGATTGAAAAAACCATTATTTTTTGCTAACACATTCTGAAGTTTCTCGTTCACTTTTTTCGTAACTTCCGGCTTTGGTTTCCTTAAGTTTTACAGATATTTCTTCTATATGTTTATAGCCTTTGGCATGTGCAAATCAGATGTTTGTAACAACGTGATGGCTTTCGGTAAGTGATAAAAGTTATTCTGTATGAAATCTAAACTGCTCGCAAGATCATCTGAAATTAGGGATTTTGCTATTTCAATAAATTACATGTGCCTTTGTAGAATTTTAACTATTGATCACTTTCACAATTTGAACATAATATGTGGCATAATAGAAGGCAGCCTCCATCCAACTGCCCCAACTTGTTATTAGGGGTTTGGTGGAAGGGGAACCCTGGGAACGATTTCCTTGAATTTTTGTATTCGGGAAGGTTCTTTCAGAAAAAAATTTCTTAACATTGCCTATAAAGCTATCGACGTCACCATAAGAAGAGCGAATTACTTCCGCCACTCTATGGAGTCAGTATGGTAAGCAAGTAAGGTGAACCAACTTAGGATATATTATTTTTATGTCCTTGGCCCCTTTATCATATAGGGCGCAGCATCTGTGACTAAAAGAAGTACATTATTATACCTGATACCAGTACGACACAAAATACTCATGGCATTAGAAAATACAGTTGCCATTGTTGTGTGGTTCACATTTTCTATCGTCTCACACGTTAGTACATATTTCTTTCCAGTAGAGTTAGGTATAAATGTTCCTACAATTACATTTGCATCCGATGTTGACGGATTCTCTTGTATGTATTCCCTGTGATGTCTGCTGTTACAATGCCTTTCTAAGTGCCATTTTTTCGTAGCTCTTAACGTCATTTTACATATATTATACGTAATTATTTTTCCTTCACTGCTGAAGATATTACCTCCGAACTGGTGTACAAGCGTTCACTTTTTCACTTTGTACACGTTTTTCCTTAGGCATTCTGACAGTTTATAAATAACAACACAAATAGCACACGCTTGTTCCTAATTGCTCTGTTTAACTATAGGTCCACTACTATGCGTAGTTCATTGGATACGTCGTATTCCCAAATAATAACTTCGCATTTGCTTTCACTAGTAGTAGCATACGCCACCTGTTTGCGAAGAGGAACGTGATGTTCCTACTGCATACTGTATAATTCTTTACCCACTGTCTGTACCTAGGGAACACGTGCCGAGACATTCTGCTCTCTGCATCAGTAACATGAAGCCACGGAACCTGGTCACTCTGGTCCGCCCTCTGGTGATCACTTATAAGCTTATTGAAATTTTGTGTAGTTTTTCAAAACGTTTTTTCCGTATTACTATTTATAGCAGTTCTTGAATCTGTGTTTCCATTTTTTCTGTTCCTGATACATTATATTTTCATTGTTTAACACGTGTATGGTGCAATGTAACACCAGCAGTGGCAAACTTTGCACCACCCCTCTTAAAATTCTGGCCGTGCAAAGTAACCCCCAACTATGCGTAACGTTGCACCAATTTTTGGCAGATTAAACATTTCAAAAGACATTTATTTTTGAAGATATGACTGGCTAAATACATTCCTGCATATCCCTAGAACGTATAAAGGAACTGCCCATCTCAAAATTAGACATTTAAAGACTGCATACAGACTGAAAACAAATTTTTTAACTAGAAAATGGCGCAAAGTTACCCCATTTTACGGTGTATCTGTTTTACTCAAGAAGAATTGATTGGAGTTTTTTAATAAATTGGATAACGTTTTGTGTTGCAATGTCTTCATAGCTACATAGGCCAATCTCACAACAGCAGCACAAATGACACATTGAGGTCGTAGCAATTGGTCAGTGCCAGGATATTGTATGAAACCAAATTTTTAAGTGCCAACGCACTTACGAGTGAATGCAGACATTTTCTCCTGTTTGCTGGTAGTTTTCCCAACATGCCGCTGATCCTGAAGATAGCTCTGTGGACTTGAGGTGGATGCATCGCTAGTTATATTCCGTAACAAACATATTCAGTACGAAAGGTCTTAATATCAAAATTGAGCAAAGTCCCTTGTTTGTTATTCATATTAATAGGCTATTTAAATCTGTATGCCTATTACCTTTAAAAAATCAGGACACTCTGGTTTTGAAACAAGCACTTGCACACTGCAATGCGAACTTGGTAAGAGACAGTATTCACGACGATTTCAGTATCGACAGCCGATACAGACTGCTTTAATCTTCAATTTATGTGAACAAAAATTGTTTATACTTCCCAGCTAATTGGTCAGACATCTGCAACACATGCTATTTCGTTCAGTTTTGAGGACAGAAGTTTCGCCGCCCTTTGTTGTAGTCGGCTTGCAGACAAATTTTATGACTGGTCATAAACAGCGGTAATCCCTTTCCCGAATATTGAAACATTTCTAAGACTGAAAAATTCCCAGTCATTAAAAATAAGTGGCTTGGTCGGTGACATTTGCTACACAATTGATATTTAGTAAGATTTTTAAAATTTAGAGTTTATGATCTGTGCTTTTCGAGACAATCACGAAAATTATATTCCCAAGAATATTTTCACTATATGTACAATATTTTTTTTCGTGAAAAGTGCTTAGAAAAGTAAAGTAACAAATTAGGAGAATACCTGGAGGCCCGGTATAATTGATGCCAGGACTCGGTACCAAGGCGCGGCTCGTTGGTTGAGAAGGATTCGCCATAGATTATCTGACATGTGCCTTACAGTTGGGAAAACTTCGGAAAAAACCAAGTAGGGAATCAACCCAAGCGGAAATCGTACCCGCGCTCGAGCGCAATCCGGATCAGCAGACAAGCGCCTTAACCGATTGAGCTACATCGGTGGCTACTTCTGCAATTCAGGTATGATTTTGCTACTATGACAGTGCTATATAGCGAAAGCAGCTCCTAAATAGGTTGTTTGGCTGTTTAGCCAATAGTGGAGTACTTTTTGAACACTTAATTTAGCAAATTTAGTTATTTGAATTTAATTAATACAATTTAGGAAATCACTCAAAATAAACAGCGTTTACACCCTAAAACCAACCGACAATGACAACAATCCAGGTTGTCAGACGAGGACAATACAAAACAAAAAAATGTGAAAACAAATTAATTACATAAATAAAAAATGAAAATTATTTTAAATTAGGTAAGACTTACAATATAGGGGTGCTATTTGAAATTTCAAAAGGTATTGGGCTGAAACAAAATGCAATGAACACAGGTTTTAAACTTCCCTCATAATATTTACAGTGTCGATTATTTTTATTTAAATTAAATTTAATTGAAATAATATAAATGGTAATTTAGTTGAAATGAAAGCTCTGCATTTAATTATTAGTTAATTATGAAACATGATGTATCCTATATCTATACATAGATTTCAGATTAAATGTTGAAACAAGACCAATTACTTCTTCATAGTACGTTACTCACGAAATGACTGTCAGGGAAATTAGAAATAAATTGTGGATTGAAGCAAGTAACATTATTCAACTTAGGTATCGAACACATTAAAAAAGTAAATTATTGAATACAGCTTCCAAACAAAGCTATCATCTTAGCATACACGGACGATTTAATATTACTTGGAGAAACACAGGATAATTCAGAATTTTACGAAAGAGATATTATTATTATTATTATTATTATTATTATTATTATTATTATTATTATTATTATTCGTTGAGATTTTTTTCGAGATTTCCCCCAACAGTAAGGCTAATGTTAGGTAATCCATTGCGAATCCTCTGCCTCATCTTGCCAAGAACTGTACCATCACGCTATCACAAATTCCATCCCATTAGTTGATACAGCGTCGGTTTTTAATCGGTAATTTTACGACACTTTATCAACTGCTATGGCTATGTGTTGTCTGAGTGAGGTTAAAATGAAAATGCTAGCGAGATGAGTTCAGCGCCGAAAGTGACCCAGGTTGAAGGGAAAACCCGGAGAAAACCTCAACCAGGTAACTTGCTCTAATCAGGATTTGAACCGGGGCCCGTTAGTTTCAGCGTCGTAAAATAACGAACTAGAAATATATTAGAGAGCCGAAAGCACTTTTCCAGGTTACAAAAATATTCTACGACTGTGAGTGCTTTGAATACGAAACTGAAATTTACACCACATAAAGCAATATATAAATATTATAGCTCTTTTCCCATGTCGATTTTCTTCACTCATAATAAGTTACATACTATATAGAAAATAGCTTATTTAATTCTCCAGTACATGATGTCTGTGTCAGTGGGGTACTTATATTTTTCATTACAATAAGTGAATCGCTACTTTTCCTGCTAACAGTCTTACGATATCGTTATTACATTAGGTCTACCTTCCTTCGATTCTTCTAGGAATGCTTTGTTGTTGGATTAATTCAAGGAATAACGTAGATGGAAAGCGAGTGCAAAACAGTCTGTGAATCTAATGGGCTAACTGCGTGCTTTTATTTATTCATTTATTTATTTATTGTTTATTTATTTATTCATTCATTTATTCATTAACTTGTTTATTTATTTATTTATTTATTTATTTATTTATTTAATTATTTATTTATGTATTTATTTATTTATTTATTCTGGTGTACTTAAGGCCATCAGGCCTTCCCTTCCACACCACCAGAAATACAAATACAATAGCAGAAATAAAAAGGAAAAACACTATAAACAAAGTAAAGTCACACAAAAATATACACAGGTTGCAGTCACACAAACTTTAAATGAGTGATTAAGTACAATTAATTGTATTCTAACGAATTAACTAACATAAACAAGAAACTAGCGATTTTAATCTAGAGTAAAAAACACAAATCAACACTTCTAGCAATACCTACAAAGCATTAAACAAGACAAAATTTTCCAATTTAATTTTGAATTGTGATAAAGTCCGGCAGTCCCTGACGTCATTAAGTAACGAATTCCAGAGACGAGGTATTTCTACAGTATAGGAGGATGAGTATAGAGACGTTCTATGATGAGGGATAGAAAGAAGTGCTTGATGCCGGTTTCGAAGAGTTGTAAGAAATTGAAAGCGCGATAAGAGATAATTCGGAGTAGAAGTATGCATGACTCTAAATAGAAGAGACAGTGAATGTATTGTTCTTCGTTCCTTCAGACGCACCCATGAAAGTAACTGGTCAAATTTACGAGAATTGCAGATGAATCGTATGCACACATTATGAACACGTTGTAGTCTCTAAGCTAAGAGTGAACTTACATTAGTTAGTAAGGAATCGCAATAATCAAAATGGGGCATTACAAGCGTCTGAATAAGATTCTTTTTTAGACTAAGTGGTAGAAATTCTTACATATGAAACAAGGAGTCAAGTTGAGAAAATATTTTTTTGCAAGTGTGTATTACTTGAATGTTCCAATTTAGATCGCCATCCATAAAAATGCCAAGATTTTTAACTGTTTCACTGTATTTAACAATAATCCCATTCAATATTATATGTGCTTTAGTACCACTATCAAGATTGCTTCGTAGACGATTATGTCCCATTACGATTGCTTGTGATTTCTCTGGATTTAACCTTAATCCAAATTTGTGTGCTCACAGTGAAATCGAATTCAAGTCTTCGTTTATTTTATTTACTGCGTCACTAGTCTCGTCAGGGTGGAAATGCAAATAAATTTGCAAGTCGTCAGCATGCATATGGTATCTGCAATGTTTTATCATTTTAGTCACGTCATTAATATAAATCATGAAGAGTAAAGGTCCGAGAACTGATCCTTTTTGAATTCCAGATTTCACGACACATCATCTTGAAGAATAATCGCATGCAATGACACATTGTTGACGTTCGCGAAGGTAGGATTCAAACCAAGTAACAGAACTTTCAGAAAGGTTCAGAAGTCTTAATTTACATAATAGAAGGTCCGTGTCAACTGTATCAAATGACTTACTGAAGTCAAGTAATGTTAGTAATGTTAATTTACGATCATCTGCGGCTTCACGTATATCCTCATTCACTTTTAGTAGTGCTGTAGTCGTATATGTCCATTTCTGAACCCGGATTGGTATTCGTCCAGTAAGGCATGTTCGTTTAGATAGTTCATTAGTTGTTTGTGAACAATACGTTCCAGAGCTTTTGATAGAGCAGGTAGGATACTAATTGGACGGAAATCATTTGCACATAATGGGGTTTTAATTTTAGGGATCGGACGGATAAAGGCTTTCTTCCAGAGGTTCGGGTAGGTAGAAGTTATGAGTGAGGCGTTGAATATGTGTTAACGTCGGCAGTATTATGTCCAATATTTTCTTCAATAATATTATACTAATATTATCCACACCTTCAGCTTTAGAAGTAATACGTTTTATTACCGCTCTTACTTCAGTTTCTGTGACATAAGTAAAGAAAAATATTTCCCTATTCGGAATTGGAGTCATTTGTAATTCGTGAACTGTCTGCTGTTTGTCGACCGTATCCAAGGTTACTGACTGTGCCGTTGCAAAATGGTCATTTAGGTCGTCAAGAGAAACTGGCACACTGTCTACCTGAGTCCTGGGATTTCCTAAACCAGCATTTATCAGACTATGGTCGGCGGACCACCTGTGGTCCTCGAGGTCTGTCCTTGTGATTCTTCAAAAAAGACAGAAGAAAAAATAAAATTCAAACGAATTGCGTATCACACTATAGCTTAAAATCTCAGAGTTTGGAAATGACACATGGCAATCGAATTTCACTTTTTCTCTCAGTACTGCATTTTATGAAATGTATTACCCTACCCGTCTATCGAATTCCCACTCCACTACTCTCAGCAACAAAAGAAGGATTTAAAGCACTATATACGTGGTGTTTCTCGAAACCTTTTTCCTGCACATCTGGCGCCGCGCCTGTAACACAGCCAGGGACCACCCGAATTCATAACAGAAAACTAAAGTACCGAATCTTAATTCAATTTTAAAATATAAATATAGGCCTATTGGTATTAAAATATGCTACGAAAATGATAAATTTGCTTTCGAAGGGAACAAGAGTAAGGTGGTCAGCGGAACTGTTCTGACTTTAAAAAGTGGTCCCCACTTCAAGAAAGTTTGAGAAACGCTGTCCTAAACCAATTGTCCGTAAGTTTCTCCACTTTGGGGTTTATGATCAGATATTTATTGGGTTTAATTATGTATAGGCATTTCTTGCGTATTATATAGTAGGTTAAATGAGAATAATGCCTGGCGTGATAGTCCATGAAGAGCCAAGGCCAACTAGCCGACTAGTTGCCTTACGCCCATAGCCTATGTGTTCGGCAGAGGTGAACGATCATTCATCTAGAAGGGGATAACGTGTACTTAGCTACCTGTTAGTCCCATACACTAGTTTAAATTTCCTGATACATTTTTTCTCATCAGGACTCAAACCAGCACTCATTCCGTAACGCCAGAGCTAGGCATGATGCCTTAGAGCATGACGCTACGGTGCGGGGACGGATTTTAGAATAATTTAATTATTATTATAAGCTATGTGTATTATTATTGTAAGTTATGTTCCATTGTTAAGTTGAGAGGCTGGTATAATTTGAGTTTTTTCCTAATTGATGCACATTTTTTTATTTTTTGTATGTAGAAATATCATTGCTGCAACAGACTTATATTCGAGATTATTAGGGATTATTTGTATTTAATTGCGAAAATGTAGGGATTTTCAGAGTGTTCTTTTTTCCCTCGTTTTTTACTCCTGGACAATTAGGCCTATTTGCTCTTGTTAAAACCAAGCAAGAAGCCTAACATACTGAGAAACTCCAAGCCTCGTGATACGAAATAATGTTCTACTGTTCTGTGGGCACAGTCGCCTTCATTTTATGGTCAAAAGTGATGAAATAAACATTCGTAGATTCACCAGCCTACAGTAATCTCTCTGTTTCTATCTTTCCCTTTCGGACACGCATAAAGACGAAAACAACACTCACCAACCATGTAGCTCTCACGTGATGATGTGAATAGCTAGTAAATTTCCCTCTCTGTCTCTCGCTCAAACACACAAGGTAATCTTCATTCCTTACAAGAAGGCTTTTGCTAAATTTTCTCCGCCGAACAAAAATCGTCATAGGCCTATTTGAAGTTGCCGATTCTGGAATTTTGGAAACAAATAGAGGAGCTCCAAGATGTCAATTCTCAATTCGTGTTTTAAAATATACCAAAACTTGTCAAAAAAAATTTTCTCTGCCAAACTCGAAAAGTAGGCCTACTTATGTGGGACGCATGTTTTCTATGGTGTCTGAGATTAGAACGAAAAATAAACAAGTAAACAAAATTCTTCACGGACATTGTTTCATCACTTGTATAAAACTAGACATGCGCAACATGAAGAATGTGTGTAATAACTATTATGCAACACAAGAAATGCTTAAATTATTTCATGAAGGATAGGCCTATACAAAAGGGACAAAAGAAACAACGAAATTACTGGATTTATGTTGGGTGAAGGATGAAGCGGTCGGCCTTCGTTGGGGTCGCCATATCTGCGACGGTCGGCCTTCGTTGGGGTCGCCATGTCTGCGACGGTCGTCTGTCGTCGTCGTTGCTGGTGCCCACGACGCCTTTCCTTGCCCTCGGCTGCCAGCTCCTTCGTATATGGAAAGTATCTCGAGGATGCACGTCGATGTCAATAATTAACTATGTACACTGATCAATTTGGGCGCCAGCCTCCTCGAGATTACTCCGGTAGAGGTATGAGATTCCCAGGTCAGCTGCAAAAACGGTCGGGACATGGGGTTTGGGAGACGTGCTCGTAGGTTGAAATGATGTAGGCGCACACCAGAAGTTGTTGGTAAGAACTATGAGAACGTTTATTATTATTATTAAGTGTTCGTTTCAGATTAGCAGAAATGCGCGTCCAAGTGTATAATATCTCGCTCTCACTTCCTACAAGTTGGTATACTAATTTCTGAGTTCACGTGATTATATATTTTGTACTATAAAACACCAGTAATATAACGGACAGTTGATAACGTGATGAGAGGAAAGAATTCAGACTTATAATAATAATGCAACACACGACTTCTTACTACACCCACTAAAAAAAAATTCTAAGTCCGTAAATTGTTATACTTCCGAGTTAGGTTTGCCGAGAATATGTGGCGTGCAACTTCTCCGTACGCGTTCTATATGCCTTCCGTCTATCTGCCAAAACTATCCCCTACTTTCAACCACCAAACATAGAATTTCGCCCTCCTATCTATATATCACGTGTCTCTATTAAGAATCCTGATTGGCCATGATTACACTTACGTCACTTAAGACGCGTTCTTCAAAATTGTTCGTTAACTAGAACATCCCCCTACTTCCGGCGTCCTGACAATTCTCTGACATATACCAGATCATCTCTTTTGGAACCTGGCTTGGCGTCATCTTACTGACCACCCGCAGGCAAAGTCCATACATTCCCTCATCAGTCAACTCCACGCCTGGACACATGTTTCCTGTCCGCCTAGCTTCCCTTCGGTCTTCCTGTCCACCTGTTACTTCCGTCTCAGATTCTGAAACTAACTTACACGTCCGCGCATCCTATCCATATAAGAATATTAACACGAAATACTAATCTAATGAAAATCTCCTCATCCTATACGAGGAACCGTCTCAAATGCCCTCTCATAACAAAGAATATTCCCAAGGGAATATTTGTTGTTATGAGACGTCCCATAAACTATCTTCGCTACTAGTCTCCGGTGTCCCCTAATTAGTCACACTTGGATACACCTTTTGCTATGCTTATAAACAATGTACAAATTTACACTTACAATTATTACATATTTACAACTATTCACATGTATGAATCTATATACACACCTCACGCCTGCTTACACCTCACACGCCAGTTTAACTGACTTCTACCTGACATATATACAGCATCCAATCGTAACATTCAGGGCACATCCGAATACAATGGCGCTCTCTCACTCACATTCATGATCGGTTCCTTGATACATACTTAAACTCATAACTTAGAAATAAGAATTATGAACCACAATAATAAAAAAATACGCTAAATAATACATAATACATTTTAAAATACCAATTAACCCTTTATATCATACTTCATACATTATCTGCAACCTTGAAAACACATTTACGTCCATAAAACCGAAATAATTATTAACCAGAATCAAAATTATACTAAACGATACATAATACTTCTGAAATACTGACTCTATTTATCATATCTCATACACAAGCTGCAACCTTGAATACACATCTCGAATAACGTCCCCTCAATATAGAGGACAACTTTATGTCTCGAACTAAAAATGATGGTCTGGCACTTAATATTGATTCTAAAAAAATGGATACATATTCAAATCGAATCATTCAACCTCTACAAATAAATGAACATAAATGAAGTTAATTAAAAAAAATATTCTATCATTATTATTAATCATTATTAACATTATCTTTAAATTATTGCCACAGGGAATACTACTTATCGCATGATCTTATAAGAAAACACACAAAAACAACTAATTCTGAAGGTGGCAAAAAGAAAACAAAAGTAACAAAAATTTTCCCAAGGTTAACATTTTCAGCACTGAAATCAGTTCTTGGTTCTAGTTGCTTATCGCGCTCCAAATACTACATGCACAAAACAAACACATTCTTATTTTTCTTATAATTAAAATCATATTATTTTCAACCTCACACAAATTCTCGTCTATTAACCTGGTGCGTCGCCTGGATGTCTATCATGAATCGGATCGTCATTCTCCGAATGGGATCGTCTGCGGCCTTCCTCATATGTCATTGTGCCATTCCTAAATTGACAGTTTACACGTGGAGACACGCTACTCCTCACATTAAATCTACCAGCATGCTTCCACTTAACTTTTTCTCCTCCTGCAGAAAAATGAGGCCTCCAATAGCCCTTCCTATATTCACTCCTTTGATCGTCGCAGTACCGCTCTGTACCATTGTTAGAAAATCGGTCATTATTGTAGGGTTGTAAACCATGACCGCCAGCACTGTGTGGCCGATCCCTGCTCCAACCGTCATTATGGTCATTGCTATTGTACCCTCTGTGGGGTGGGAAGGCTTCTTCTGCCCTCCGCCCCATGTTTGTGATGGTTTTCGCATTCTCTTTCTCGCTCCCAAACTCATCAAACTTTTCGATTACTCTATTTACTTGCTCCTTGAATGCTCCATAACTTTCTAACACCTGGCTCTCTAACCTGATACTGTCCTCAGCTAGTCTATACTGCAATTCATTATTATTCTCATCGAGATTATTGTCCAATCCATTAATATCCATATTTATTTTACTTTCCACCTCATTATTATTTCCGGCTACCTTAATATTCAATTCCCCAATGTTCTCATTAATATCCTCGGCTAATTTACTCTCCACTTCATTACTGTTCCCTGCTATCTTACTATTCAATCCATTAATATTCTCGGCTAACTTATCTTTCAGTTCAGTACTATTTTCATCTAGTTTCTCATTCAACTCATTAATATTCACAGCTAATTTACTTTCCACTTCATTACAATTCGCAGCTAGTTCATTACTTAATTCATTAATATTCTCGGCTAACTTATCTTTCTGTTCAGTACTATTTTCAACTAGTTTTTCTTTCAACTCATTAATATTCACAGCTAATTTAATTTCCACTTCATTACTATTCTCGGCTACCTCATTATTCAATTCACTAATATCCTCAATTAATTTACTTTCCACTTCATTACTATTCTCGGCTATCTTATTATCCAATTCACTAATATCCACAATTAATTTACTTTCCACTTCATTACTATTCTCGGCTACCTTATTATTCAATTCACTAATATCCACAATTAATTTACTTTCCACTTCATTACTACTCTCGGCTATCTTATTATCCAATTCACTAATATCCTCAATCAATTTACTTTCCACCTCATTACTACTCTCGGCTACCTTTTTATTCAATTCACTAATATCCTCAATCAATTTACTTTCCACTTCATTACTATTCTCGGCTATCTTATTATCCAATTCACTAATATCCACAATTAATTTACTTTCCACTTCATTACTATTCTCGGCTACCTTATTATTCAATTCACTAATATTCTCAATTAATTTACTTTCCACTTCATTACTATTCTCGGCTAGTACATTTCCCCATCTATTATAGCTCTCTTCTATCATATTTCCCAATCTATTAGATCTCTCGTTCATTATATTTCTTAATTGACCAATTTGCTCTTGATATACGTCAGAACTTTCCATTAACTGGCTCTCTAGCCTACTACTATTCTCAGCCATCTCACTCTTCAAATTACCGAACTGGCTCTCTAGCCTGCTACTATTCTCAGCCATCTCACTCTTCAAATTACCGAACTGGCTCTCTAGCCTGCTACTATTCTCAGCCATTTCACTCTTCAAATTACCCATCTCACTCTTCAAATTACCGAACTGGCTCTCTAGCCTGCTACTATTCTCAGCCATCTCACTCTTCAAATTACCGAACTGGCTCTCTAGCCTGTTACTATTCTCAGCCATCTCACTCTTCAATTGGTTAATCTGACTTAATATTAGCTCTATCGTACTGTTCGTCATTCCACTATCCGAGTCTTGTGACTTCTCTTTATCCTGACTAGGACTCGTCCCTACTGACTTCTCCATTTTTCCACTTTTAGTTTGGCTCCTCAGTAACATGTAATATACAATATATCTTCAACAATTCCCCTTAAACTCAAAACAAAATAAACCCTACCAAAATGAATTACACACATGTACATATATATGGACACAACAATTGAAATGAAACCCTTTATGCTTACGTATCGACGTCTTCTAGGTCACGCCTGGTTGATCGTCTCCCCCACCGTCCAACGTTGTTCTCAGCTGTTTCGGGTCTGCACGGTGTTGTGGCTGTCGGTCGTTGACACTGCATGATACTGCAAGCTGCTCTACTAACACTGCATTGGCTGTCGGCTTTCGCGTCGATCCCCGCTGCGATCATTGTTGCCATCAGCCGCATTAACCCTGCGTCGGCTGTCGGCTCTCGCGTCGATCCCCGCCGTGGTCATTGTTGCCATCTCGAGCCCGACGTTGGGACGCCAATTTATGAAGCGGTCGTCCTTCGTTGGGGTCGCCATATCTGCGACGGTCGGCCTTCGTTGGGGTCGCCATGTCTGCGACGGTCGTCTGTCGTCGTCGTTGCTGGTGCCCACGACGCCTTTCCTTGCCCTCGGCTGCCAGCTCCTTCGTATATGGAAAGTATCTCGAGGATGCACGTCGATGTCAATAATTAACTATGTACACTGATCAATTTGGGCGCCAGCCTCCTCGAGATTACTCCGGTAGAGGTATGAGATTCCCAGGTCAGCTGCAAAAACGGTCGGGACATGGGGTTTGGGAGACGTGCTCGTAGGTTGAAATGATGTAGGCGCACACCAGAAGTTGTTGGTAAGAACTATGAGAACGTTTATTATTATTATTAAGTGTTCGTTTCAGATTAGCAGAAATGCGCGTCCAAGTGTATAATATCTCGCTCTCACTTCCTACAAGTTGGTATACTAATTTCTGAGTTCACGTGATTATATATTTTGTACTATAAAACACCAGTAATATAACGGACAGTTGATAACGTGATGAGAGGAAAGAATTCAGACTTATAATAATAATGCAACACACGACTTCTTACTACACCCACTAAAAAAAATTCTAAGTCCGTAAATTGTTATACTTCCGAGTTAGGTTTGCCGAGAATATGTGGCGTGCAACTTCTCCGTACGCGTTCTATATGCCTTCCGTCTATCTGCCAAAACTATCCCCTACTTTCAACCACCAAACATAGAATTTCGCCCTCCTATCTATATATCACGTGTCTCTATTAAGAATCCTGATTGGCCATGATTACACTTACGTCACTTAAGACGCGTTCTTCAAAATTGTTCGTTAACTAGAACATCCCCCTACTTCCGGCGTCCTGACAATTCTCTGACATATACCAGATCATCTCTTTTGGAACCTGGCTTGGCGTCATCTTACTGACCACCCGCAGGCAAAGTCCATACATTCCCTCATCAGTCAACTCCACGCCTGGACACATGTTTCCTGTCCGCCTAGCTTCCCTTCGGTCTTCCTGTCCACCTGTTACTTCCGTCTCAGATTCTGAAACTAACTTACACGTCCGCGCATCCTATCCATATAAGAATATTAACACGAAATACTAATCTAATGAAAATCTCCTCATCCTATACGAGGAACCGTCTCAAGGAGAGGCGGCAGATGACGAGGAAGCTCAATTCCATTTTAACTCTAAGTACATTTTTTTTAATCTTCAATTTTAATTCTAAGTGCAAATAATTTTTTATCTATCACCATCTTAAATAGGCCTAATTAGTACATAGGTGCCAAATGGGCCGTTGAGTTTTGATTTCACCAACGTAGGCATTTTCGTCTGAAAAAACCTGGCAACACTGCTCAGCAGAGTTGAATGATCATGTAACCTCAACGGAGGTTTGGGTGGTTAGCATGATGTTTTTCGCAGCCGTTATAGTCGGATTTCGAAACCCGTAGCTCCTCACATTCATTACGATGCTCGGTGGGCACCGGTCTTATACACTGGCCGAAATTTAATGATAAAATTCCTTCCCAATGAGGATTCGAACCAGCGATCTTTCCGCAATGCGAGTCCAGGCATGACGCTTTAGACCACGACGCTACTGCGGGGACAGTCAAAATATTTAATTTGGAAAAATACATTGCAAAGTGAGGTATTTGTTAATATGTCTGATTCATTTTAACATTAAATTCAGACAATTCGGTGGAAGAGATTAAAGGTGCCTAAGATCAGCTTCGTGGTTGATGTCAGATAGTAGCCCACTGGACGAGTTTACTACGGGGCTAAAATTATCCCGGTTTCGCTTAACTATCGGTAGTCTACGACAAATCTATAGCGGTTTGATATAGGCCTACTTTGAAACTGTCAGCTGTTCAGCCATTGCCAAGTGGGTTTCCAGGCATTTAATTTAATACACAAAACGATAGTCTTTGCAATACGAAAGTTACAATAACTTATAGGCTAATAGGCTATTAGGGGTCTACGCATTATATTTATTTTCTCCTAATGGCAGGTACTACACTTTTCGTCATTCAACCATACGAAGCCGGTTATGTAGACCAGCCGTGGCAAAAATATGACTCACGAGCACATTGTGGCTCGCAGTGATAGCTATGCGCTTCCTACCTCCCACAACCCCCACCCTCTCACTCACTGGAGTCAAACTCCGTTCCATTTGTATTTGTCTCTGACCTGCGAGTGGCGTATCGTCGCAATCTCTCTCTCGAAACCATGTACCTCTACAAAAACGAAAGTTTCAAGGAGGATGGGAGGACGTATTTTTTAGCTGCCAATAGGAGGAGAATATTAAATGTATGATTTGTTCACAAGTATTACGAGGAAAACGGTTGTATAACATAAAACGGCATTATACTAAATTTACTGATGAAACATTAAAAGATTAGCCTAAGTGTTATTATTATTATTATTATTATTATTATTATTATTATTATTATTATTATTATTATTAGACTTATTATTATTATCATTATTATTATCATTTCTGTACGTCGATCCTTTTTCAACAGATGTACGAATAATGCGGTTAGATCTTCAATTTAAACTCACAGATTTACAATGTGATGTTAAATGAAAGCTAGATGTAAAGACTTGACAAATGTTGAACTTTACAAATCTTTGCCAAAAAATAAATATCCGAAGCTTCGTTCTTTCGCTTGCTCTTTTGAAGCCATGTTCGCTACAACTTACGTTTGTGAAAAATTATTTTCATGAATGAAAATAGTAAAAACCAAATTTAGATCACGACTGACAGTCAGATACCTTCGTGATCAACTACGACTGGCAGTAAGTGACATAATTCCTGATTTTGAAACTCTGTCGCAGAGACATTCTGAAGACAGTTAATTTTAGGTTGTGATAATGTGTCCTATGTTTTATTGTTCATTTCTTTCTTCGTTACACGTACTAAACATTAGTTTGTAACCTTGTGCTGTATAAAATTATATTTAAGTGTTTGACGTAAGGAAAATGAAAATCCGTTAATAAGTGAAACAGTTGCTTCACTTCCCCGTCGGGTGTTCGTCACCCTCCATAGGTGCTATGCACGTTGCAGATTACACAGTGGCTCGGCGCACAATCGCATTTTCGCCTCGGCTGATGTAGACCAATTTACCGACAGAGTTGTTGCCGAGGGTGCCCCATAGAGGGCTGATATACACCCGCGATGAGATGAGATGATCGAGATTTGTTGTGATGCCACAGGGGAACCGGAGCTCCCGGAGGAAACCTCTGTGTTACCTGGATCACGTGCTTGTCCAACACAAGTTATAAATCGGGTAAGCCGGGGATCCACAGGATTGTAAGTCCAGCGCCCTAGCCACAGACTGCACTGTTCCTTAACACTCACTGCAAAATCCTGTATTTAATCTATTATTGTATGTAGCTTGGTTTGTAAGAACAAACCATTTTCGTGTTGGAAATATATTTGTTCTGTATCGTGTTATCCTGCAATACAAATTCTGTTAGAAAAGTCTTATGGGTCAGAATGTGCAGTTGAACGGTGGCAGTAGTTCCCTTTATGCCCTTTTTCCTTGCACAAAATATGATCACCCAGCTTCAGCATTCCGAACTGGACCGCCTACAAGCAGAGTTGAGTGGACATTGTTAACAAAGAAAGAGAGGGGAGGAAACTGCAAGCGTGGTCATGAAAGTCGGACTCAGAGAATGGAAATCTACAGCTTCTACAGAGCTGAAATAAAGCATGTCATCATCATCATCATCATCATCATCATCATCATCAGGTGGAAGCGCGTTTGTCTGCTGATCCAGATCTGCTCTCGAGCGTATGTTCGATTCCCGCTTGGGTTGATTACCTAGTTGTTTTTTTTTTTCGAGGTTTTCCCTAACCGTACGACGGGGCGGCAGCGAACTCTGCACTTTCCTTACCTCCACCCGAAATATATACGTAAATTGCGTACTCTCATATTTGGGATACGTTGAAAGCATGTTTTACAGTAATTCCATACCTTAATTAGAAAAATTTGAAACAAATGTCCCAGAAAATGTACACTACTACAAACGGATGTTTTTTTTTTATCCCATAGTGATTGTATTAAACACGACCTTATAACCATGTCGGTCATTTTTTTAATATTCATTGTATGTTTATGAAAAAGGCTATTCCAATACTGTTTGTTTGTTTAGTCAACTGTCCGAATACAGGTCTGAACTCACAAATAATGCTAACAAGACAAATTTATGATGCAACTAGGCCAGGAGATATTGGGGTAGGATGGCCAGTACCTTTCCCCCTCCATTGCATACATCGCCGACAAGCTAAATATTATACTTCAGACGCACACAAACATTTGTTCTTTCTCTGACACATATCGTCGAGTGAGATGCGCAGCCAGATAATACATATTATATGTACAGTTGTCAAAAAAAAGTGACCGCACTCGCGAACAGCGAATATTTTCTAAGTCCTCTTCGGGTCACGGCGATGTTACACGATGATGTGCTTGTACACATAGTTCCGGAACTATGGAAATTGCCATAACTGCGTCCCGTAGACCAGCGCTAGAGTGCTTGGTTAATGATTCGAAGCTTGTGGGTTCGCGCCTTCTTCAAGTTTTCATTTTATTTTTAATCGTCCTTTAGCGATATAAATAACTAAAATAACATCCAAATTATCATTTATATTCTGTTATCGTTCTTTATCGATATCAAGTTATTTATATTTTGTTATCGTTCTTTTAGCGATACAAATAATATTCAAGTTATAATTTTTTTGTATTCTGTTATCGTTCGTTAGAGATGTAAACAATATTCAAGTCATCATTTGTATTCTGTTATCGTTCTTTAACGATATGAATAATATTCACGTTATTTATATTCTGTTATCGTTCTTTAGCGATATAAATAATATTCAAGTTATCATTTATATTCTGTTTTCGTTCTTTAATGTTACAAATAATATTCAAGTTATTTATATTCTGTTATTGTTCTTTCGCGATATAAATAATCTATATTTTATGTAAGGAATTATTATAATACAAATAACCATTTTTCTTTGTAAAATAGGTCACTTTATTTAAATTATTAAATATATATTATATAATATCTTATATTGATTAAACAAACCATTATTTATATTCTGTTATCGTTCTTTAGTGATGCTGTATAAATAATATTCAAGTTATTTATATTGTTATAGTTCTTTAGCGACATAAATAATATTCAAGTTATAATTTATATTCAGTTACCGTTCTTTAGCGAAATAAATAACATAAATTTAATATTAGGGTTGGAACAATGCAGTTGCATAATAATAGTGTTAGATTTTTCTTTTTATATCATTACATTATACTATCATGAACCACAATAAAATGAAAAGGGGTGACGAGGAATTGAACCTGAGAGGTTGACATCTAAATTCCGACGTACTTCCGCTGAGCTACGAGGGCACAAATGTGGAAACATTTGCGGAAAAATTGGACCAATCCCCCTCCAAGATTTTCTGATGATTTATAGAAGCTAGTCCAGGATGCGGGGGGCAAAGGCTAATTGGGATTTCCCGGTTTCTGATCGGGTCAAGCATCCTGCTAGAACTAATAATTAACCCTTGCGGTGAATTTCGGTGAAGTCCGGAGGGCCCAATTAGTCCAATCCACTCTCCTCATCTCTACGCTTGGGCCCCCTGGGATTTAATAAGATGCGAAACAGACAGTGATGTGCGGAAAGCAACGGGAATTTACCTCATTTATCCTTCCTAAGAAAAACTGCGAACATGAGCAAAGGAAGCTTTTAACAGAAATAGTAGCACCTTCTGCAGACCTCTGGAAAAAAACTAAGGAAGGGACTAGTGAAGTGCTTTGTATGGAGTGTGGCAATGTATGGGGATGGAACATGGACATTACGATGAAATGAAGAGAAACGAATAGAAGCATTTGAAATGTTGATGTGGAGAAGAACGGAGTGTGTGAAGTGGACAGACAGAATAAGAAATGAACTTGTGTTGGAAAAAGTGGGTGAAGAAAAAATGATGCTGAAACTGATTAGAAAGAGAAAAAGGAATTGGTTGGGTCTCTGGTTGAGAAGAATAATACACGATATTAGGATATGTGGATCATATGAGGAGACTAAAAGGAAGGCAGAAAATAGTAAACACTGGAGGATGCTGTGTTTGCTATGAAAGACCTGCCCATGGGCAGAACACTTATGTATGTATTTATGTATGTATGTGTGTATGTATGTATGTATGTAGGTAGGTAGGTAGGTATGTTCAGAATGCCTGCAATGTCGTGCCTAAGAACAGTCGCTATTTGCAAAGACTAGTCGATTCCATGCCCACTCGACTGCAAGATGTGATCGAGATAAGGGGAAGATAGACTAAATATTGAATCGTGGCTTTTTGTTTAGTTTTTTGAACGCTTAATTGTTTGAATGTTCTAAGGAAGACGCCAGTAAGTTTGTTTTGTTTATTCCACGAAAGATATTTTTGTTGAGAATAAAATCTTTTTTTGTTTCCATTTGCAGCCACAATGTCATAATGATAAAGTCATGGCAAAATACATTAATGAACCTGATGTTAATTACTAAAATAATTGTTAGCAATTCTGTATATTTTGTCACTCTCTCTTAAAACAAAAAAAAAAAAAAAACATAAAAAGCACGAGGTTGTATTCGAACGCAAGACGTCACGAATAACATGCCGGAATGCTACCATTACGCTATCAAATAGCACACAGAATACTTTAATTATAACTGTAGATATCAGGCAACGTCGTCCAACAACATGTAACATCGCCTGTCTCGGAATTGTAGTGAAGATACCCGAAGGGAACGTTGCTTCAAGAGAGCGGACACTTTTTCTTTTGACAACTGTACATATCAGACAGAACCTCGATCAGAGCCGTCTACAAGATTAAGTCTTGTAATTTGATCTACTTTCAAGTTATCAGTTTGTTCCATTGTACAGTATGACTTTCCTTCATATAGCTCTGCTGGTGTGTAGTCTATGCTTTCATATCATTTTCATTATACATATGTAAGCTGCTAATTCACTTCTGGTTCGTATGCATACATAACTTTTTATGTCCCTATTCATTTAACTGAAGGAAGGCAGTGATCGAAAAATCAATGTTATTTTGAAGTTTTATACTCATTCTACTTCCTTTCTACATGACCGACATTTATGTCAAAACCACACTCCCTCTTTCAGTAGTGGAACGAAATGTGGACCATAACATGTCAACCGTAATAAGGCCTGCTGCTTCCCTGATACGATTCCGTAAATCAGGTAGACCATTCACCTTACTAGTGTACACCTTGGACTTTATGTAGCCCCCTGAAAAAAAATCTAAGTGGGTAAGATCCAGTGAACGGGAAGCTCACATTCGAGGTGACACTCTACCTATCCATCACCCTGGAAAGGTTTATGTTCAGGTAGTCACGAACAATGTGTGCAAAATGTGGAGGAGCACCGTCTCGCTGGAACACAAATGTATGCAGTATGCCATCCTGTAGAAGCTGCGGTTCCAGGAACAGTAGATGTTGAGGTAGATATTATTCGTTATTGTTTTGTCGTTAAAAAAAAGGCCATACAGTTTTGATTTTGACATAATCAAACCAAACATTCATTCTGGTGTATCACGTTCCTACTTGGATGTCTCGTGTGCCTGTTCTTATGTCCATATTCGGCCATGGTGGAAACATAGTAGAGGTGTGTTTTCGTTCAGTCTGCGCATGACGTCACCTTCACTGCAGGCCGCACTCGAATACCACAATCAACACAGTGGCGTATACTGGTTTAAGGGCCTGGGCTACCACTGAACCTATTATTACACAAAATATATTTTAAAGTCCCTATAATAAAATTCCTTACCTATTTATACATGAATTCCAGACGTCTTGATTGGGACGAAAATACTTTGATGACTTCGTCATTGAAATTACAGTTGGGCCGCTTGCGAAGTTTCTGTAGAAATGACTTTTCAATGGACATCAGTACCAAGCCGGATAAACGTTCTTGTGTATGAGTTGATCTACAGTAGGATTTTATTCTCTTCAACGCAGAAAATGTTCTTTCTACTGATGCTGACGTAGCTGGTATTGTCACAATTAATGTTTCCAATTTAAGGACTTCAGGAATAACTTGGTTCAGCTGGTTTTCATATATGGCAGATAATATTTCATGGATAGGTTTGTTCGAAAAATCAAAGACTTCTGCTGAATATATTACACTTAATTCATTTTTCAAACGTACTTAATCAAAGTGACTGTTATAGGACAGAAATAATTTGTTTAGTGCCTCATTCGGGAAGTTTTCTCTATAAGCAGAAAATTTTTGAGAATCTAGAAGATATGTGAACTGAAGCTTTCCATAATCAGAAAATCTGTCAGTAATTTCCATGTACATACGATCTAGTATGCTGTAGTACAGCTGCCTGTATTTCAATTCATCATCTCCTTTTCTTCGCTTTAATGGTGGTTCCATTGTATTGGCTGAAGAATTTTCATTTTCCATATTACTCCATATGGACGGAAACCCACTACGTCTCAACTCGAATATAGTATTTTTTAACTTTGGTACCTTTTGCAAGCAGTATGCTATGTCTAGACTTTTTGTCTGAAGAATATTGTAGAGCACATCTGTATGTGCGAACACTCTAGCATAGACTTCAAGAAGAAATATATTCTGAAACTGTGTGAAAAAAATACAAATATCCTTAAGCCTGCACAATTACATCATCAACCCAGTTTTCTTTAGAGTCATTACAAATGATATTTTCAAAGAAAGCAGTCAGTTGTTCTCTGTATTCCTTTACTGTATTTACAAGCCGAGATGTAAAATTGCATCTAGTTGGTGCTACTTTTGGGAGTTTCTTTTTCATAAATTCTTGAGTTTTTTCTGATCTTTTAGGAGATTATGAGAAAAATGCAGCTAAACCCGACAGTGTTTTGAAAAAAATGCGGCATTCTGGAATGGATGAAGTAGTTTGTTGCAAAACTAAATTGAGAACATGGCTGTAACAATGGACAAATAGTGCTTGAGGATACTTTCCTTGAACTTTTGTTTTTAAGTCATTAATATTTCCCGCCATAACTGAAGCACCATCGTATGTCTGTGCAATTAACTTATTGCCGACATTGTATTCTGCTATAACACCTTCCACATGCTGAAACCAAGCAGCAGCAGTTTTGCCCGAACTGACATTTGTGAAGCCTATAAACCGTTCTTGAACATTGGCAGTACTATCGACGTATCTTAAAACAGTGGACAATTGACTCTGATTAGAGCAGTCACTTGTTTCATCAACAACAATGGCCGCAAAAGGTGCTTCTTCTATTTCAGATTTTATGTTCTTTATCATAACCCCATTTATAGCAAATATTAAGTCATTATGAATTGCAGGAGAAGTACCACGAAATACTGTTGAACTCTCAAGATGATTGGCCAGTAAATGGTCAAATTCACTTAAGGAACTTAAATATTCAATATAATTTCCTCTATTGTCTGATTCCACACACTCATTATGATCCCGAAAAGCCAATTCTTGTTTTCCTAGAAAGCAGACTGCGTTAATAAGACGCGGTAAGGTCTCCCGATTTTTTTTCCACAGGAGCATTGTGTTGGTTGATATGTAGAGCTATTTGCTTATCTAACTGTAAATCAATTCTTGTCTTCCCAAAGTTTGCAAAGTTCATGCTACTACAAATATGAGCTTTTGATTTGTCGTGTTTTAGGACTGCCGTTCGAAGGGAGTTGATATTAGAAAACCCTCTTTTGACCACACATTAGTTTCGCGGCTAAATAACAAACATGGCCAGCAAAATAGTTTAGACAGTTTAGAACTACTACACAACCAATTCCACTTACCATATGATGTTGAAGTGAAATGGCGTGTGTACTCACGCTGTTTTTCTTTTACGTCCATGGACAAATTTAACTCAGGAGTTGGTCTTTCCATTTTCACAATTTCAGCTTCCTCGTTGTATGTACGACGGTTAAAAGACACTTTTAATAAACCTTCTATTACACAGTCATTTTCAACACAAAACTCTCCAGAAACTTGTTCTGCCATATTTTTCACAATATCACTTAACTGGGAAATTAAAAACTTAATAATTCACAATTAATATAACTCTTAGACACTCGAACAAATCACAAATTTAAAATACTGCACTGCAAGAACACAATTACATTCATGAGCTAGCGTGCTAAGCGTATTGTTGCTTCGCGCCTGCGAAGAAACCGATCACGAGAGCGGCAACTCGCCCGGCCTACACTGCACGATAGAAACAGAAGGGATCGGGGGGGACGGGCAGTTGTGCGAAGGACAGCGTGAGCGGTACGGTCACAGGCTACTCACGTAGCAAGCGGTTTCTCCAGCGATGCCGCCTTGACAACTTGTTTCTTTTCGAGAGCAGAGAGCGCATATAAATCTAACAATTACTCTAATTTTAATTACTGTGGTAAAACTAATAATACAAAATTATTACGTTATGTTATATTATAAACTTTTTCTTTTGTAATTTCCTTGGGCTACCGCCGGTAGCCCCGGTAGTCCGCAAAATACGCCCCTGAAACAACATAACAGATTGTTGATGGTTAGATCAGCGTCCATAGATTTAAATGAATAAATAAAAATCATGGTTTGTATATTCAGTAAATATTGACAGTATAGGCCAGGCCTGCACAAGGTTTGCGCTCTCCGAGCCGGCTCACAGCTCATGAGCGGAATGCAGGTATTAGCTGCGCTCTGTATAGGGTGGACCGGAAGAAGTGCTGATCTCGTACAAAATATACACAAAAGGAAGTACTATTACGAGGTTCATGAAATGAATTCCCGTTCAGTGTTTACAAAACTATCTTGGACTTATTAATTAATACAGAAATATTTATTTTACAGAAATAATATAAATTTTATACCTAATTAAATGTACAATATCATTTTCTTATATTTTTATTTATCAGTAGGGGCCTACATGAAAACGAGGTTTTATGCTGTTGGCAGCTGAAAGGAACAGTAGCCTACTGATCGTAATGAAACATCAGTTACAGATGTTCGATGTCTGCCTTTATTAATGCTGATTATAGAAAACAGTTGCTCACAAATATAAATGTTGAGCCAAACATAGCAATCATTTTCACAGCCAGCCTGTGTAGTCGTGGATATTATTGCTAATGTTTAGTCTTGTAAAACTCACCCAGGCTAGTAGTATTATTCAAACGATCTTTAGCCCTTAGGCCTCATTGAAGATCAATAAGTCCGAGCTGTAAATCGTTAAATGGTATGTTTTATTTAACGACGCTCGCAACTGCGAGCACACTTAAATGCAATCGACCTGGCCCGGAATCGAACCCGCAACCTCGGGCATAGAAGGCCGGCGATATACCAACTGTGCCAACCAGGCCCACCTGTAATTTATATGACATTATTTCAACTGGTGTTGAAGAAATTTATATGATAACTTTAAACTTCTGTGCAATTAAGACAAGAATTTTAGTAGGTTATTTTACGACGCTTTATCAACAGCTTATGTTATTTAGCGTCTGAATGAGAAGAAGGTGATAATGCCGGTGAAATGAGTCCGGGGTCCAACACCGAAAGTTACTCAACGTTTGCTTATACAGGGTTGAGGGGAAAACCCCGGAAAAACCTCAACCAGGTAACTTGTCCCGACCGGGAATCGAACCCTGGCCACCTGGTTTCGCGGCTAGACGCGCTAACCTTTACTCCACAAGTGTGGACCTTAAAACAAGATCTTGGAACGTAAAATTAAATATTTTGAATTTCAATTAATATTTGCACATAATCGTTTAACATGGCTTCATCACGAGCAGTTTCTATCGTTCGAAAGTAAGCCATATAACCTTCCCGAAACTGACTTACGAAAAGTGTAAGTTTACGACTGAAATCCCGTAATTTATTCAACATATCAACACTGAGCTGGCCTTTTCCCTGAAGAGAGATATTTAAATTGTTGAAGATTAATATCTTTAGTATCTTTATGTCTGGACTCGTAATGACGCATTATGTTACGTTTCTTTCTACCTTTCAAAATGTTGTGGCAGATAAAGCACTGAGTATTTACTCCAGTAGCTATGAAAAAATAAGCATTTTCCCATGCAACATTGAAAGAATTTGCCTGATCACCACTTTTCCGTCTTTTAGATTCCGTCATACTGTACTGTAGCAGGAGGTAAGCAACGTGAAACAGTTACTGAGAATACGCACTGCACTCCACTAGATAGCTGAGTTGTCGTTTCCCTCTCCACTACCTATAGCAAGTCTATGCCATTCTGACGTATTTTCCTCTCCGATTCTGCGAGCGGTAAACACACCTCTCCCGCTCCGAAGAAGCCCGCGCGCTCGTTGAGCTCTGCTTGTGCAGGTATGGTATAGGCTATAATAGGGTCTACCTTGAAGTGATAACATTATAAAACAGTGAACAATAAATTAAATTCAAGGGTCAAGAAATAATGTAATATGGTAGTGCAATGTTAATAATTACCTTCTGTAATATACACGTATTTCTGTAATAATTACAATACATTATGCTACAAATATGCACGAAATTAGGCCCATATAACACCCACATTATATTACACATGAATTCAAGTACAATAGGGACTACCTTGAAATAATAACGTAATAAAATTATGATCTATTACATATTAAACCAAGTTTCAAGAAACAATCTGATATGGCAGTGTCATTAATAATATTGCCTTCTGTAATATACATATGCTTTTATAATAATTACAATACACTGTGCAATAAATGTATACATACATAGATCTGTACAGTTATTTATAACATACATTTTTTATACATGAATTCAAATACTTTTGAACCTTCATTAACGTATGTGTATACGCATTTCTTGGAATAATTTGTCATTATATAGTAAACAAATATTTTTATACATTTAAGCTATTGGATACATAATATATTATAGTCTACTACATTATTTACCTTACTATTCCACTCACGACATAGTATAATTTCACGATTCTAAATCCCAATCTGTTAAGTAAATACTTATTCTAATGCAATCTTTTTCATTTTCTTTATAATATTTCTCTTTGAAATTCCAGACATTTTTATTGTTTTATTAATTTCTTTGATTCTAATAAATGTTCTTGTTCTAACCAATGTCGTAATTACTTCTGGCGGAAGAGGAGAACTGATTTCTTCTTCGTTTTTCATGGCAGAATTAACCAAATTTATAGTCTTTTTTAATTATAAATTTCTCATGAGAAACGGAATCTCCGTGCTCATCTGAGAATATACTGTCAACAAGCATGGCAACCAATTGTAGATCCTTAGAAGCAGGGGCGGCTCTACAATAAGAACTGCAGAGCTGCAGAACCGCCATTTAAATGGACCTGTAAAATTAAAAATGTAAAACGTGCTTTTATGTAATCTAGTTCATTGTTTCATTTATTTTTCCAATTCATTCTCCTTCGATTCGAGATTTTATTGTCTGTAGGAGCCTTGAACTGCTGGAGAATTTTAGCTGTAGTGTACTTTTCGGATCTGTGATCGGCAGTTCCTGGAGCTCAACGCAGGGTAGTCGGCAGCAGAAAACTGGTTTTCTTCACCGCCCCATAAGACTGCATTGGAGCTGCAACCGAAGCAGATCTGTTCGAATATACAAAAGAACCGCCAACACCCTCATCTCTTTATGACCTGCGTTAGAATACACAGACTTCTGGACTGCTGAATATCATTACAGTTCCAGTGTGTTATAGTACTGTGGGTGGTGTGATGTGATTAGTCAGTGTGTCTAAGGAAATATTTTATATTAAAAATGAATGAAATGGAATCCTTTTCGAAATTAAAGAGAAATTGCACGTTAACTTAAGAAATTAGGACGTTCTACACCAAATTTAAATTTGGAAATTTCTGGAAAAAGTCGAGGAAATCATGTAGCCTACTAGTCATTTTAATACCGACGTGTGTAATGGAAACGATTGGTTTTTTGTTGCGCTCATGAAAACGCTTTCTCCCCCACCCATGTATTCTGTTTAGAGGAGAAAATACATGGACAAAGACCGGAGTGAAGGATTTAGTTAATTTGACTTAAAAAACTATAAGAGCATGAAAATTCGAAAACTCATTTCAAGTCGAACAGATTTGTCACTGTTAACGATATTAAAATATTCTAACACAGCTTGATTAACATTCAGAAACAAGAAGGAAATGTTTCTAAAGAGAGATATGGTCTGTCTAAAATAATTAACTGTGTGAAATTCTGTGCCGCATTTGAATTAGCGATGCGAGGACTTGCTGAATCAGGAGATTCAACAAACCGCGGTATATTTCTGGGTTTGACTGATTTTACTCCACAATTAGATTAGGCCTAAACTTCCAAAGACCATTTATAGGGCTCGTCACAATTGAAAGGAATTATGAAAACAATTCAAAATTAATTGCTGGATAGCAATAAAATTATTGGAAATTTCTCTTCATTGCCACCAAAACATGACGCAAAAAGTTTGATGCAAACTATCTTAATGGAATATAAGTTTAACGGAAATTCAGTCATAATTGAACAACATGAATTAATTTTGCTGGTTAATGGCGGGGCTAACGTAATGAGTGGGAAACACGGAGAATTTTTTAAGTGTCCCACAGCTCATTTCTTGCCAAGGAATTAAATTTAATAATGCAACAAACATGTTCAGAAACTGGTCAAGTTACGATACTTTATTGCAAGTCTGTGGGAACTTCCAGCTCTCTGTTTTATAATTCCGTCTGCCGGTACGGGTATAGGCTAGAATAGTTGACGTAAAGAAATTCGATAGGAGTTAAAAGCGTTCGAACGATAGAAAGTTTCTGATGGTTGTTCATTCAGGTATCAATGTATGGGGCACATCTCCACTACGTAACTAGTGCCAGGTGGGATAGGTGTAGCGCACGTAGTGGATAGGGAGCGCGGATCGTTGGAGTACAATTTCGGGTGCACAGTCAACTTCGAGAAGGGGCTGTAATTACACGCGTTATCCGATTTAGATGCAATAAACAGCATGCGTTTGTTAAATACACTATTTTTCATGCAGAACTGCCAACCTTTATAACCGCGAGCCGCTACTGCAGTTAGAAGAGAGAATTAAGTTTCCACGCGACACTGTAGTAATTCAGTCTTTTTGATTAGCAGAAGTTGACAATTCTGTCTTGCAGAGATTTCATATATTATTTTCTGGGAGGCCTATATTTTCTTCAGGATCTCCATCATTGGTAAATTTAAACGGTTTCAGAATGCCTTTAAGAAATTCTGCCGTTGCACACAGTTCTTTCTGCTGATTATCATTGACTTCTGATTGGCTTGTACTAGGACCCACTATTAATGCCTCTTCTTCCGAAAGCAAATCGGAGTTGTTTTTGTGCTCACGAAACTAGGATAATAGATTTGGACCTAGTGTGTACCACTTCAATCTATGTTTAAAATCTAAAGCAGAGGCATGATCGTTTGTTCTACCCATTCTTGTAATTTCCGAAAAAAAAAATTCTACCAAATCTTGGTTAAGTTTTCTTGTGATGATGTATTCAATTTTGTACTTGCACCTCATTACCTCATACAACCCTGTTAATGATTTATTATTTATTAGAATCCCCTCCTGGTAACGTAATTTCCTGTTTGCTTCACCCACTTTAACTGTGATCATGAAGTCATTCATTTCTGAGAGTATAATATTCTGATCTTGAAGGTTTATTTCGTAACTATGCAGCCCACGGTGGGTACTGAATTTAGAAACGGTATTAAATAAATCAAACTAATCATTACCGGTAGTTAATTTTATTGCCTTTAAGTTTCTTTCGTTTTCATCACACCATTTCAAAGCCTTTACTACCTTGTTCGAAAATAGTTGTGCTGCCAAACTAACTTTTTGTCTTTGAGTACCACGGACACTTAAGTATAAAGGAGTTAACTCGTAAGCTAATTTTGTATCAAAGGACGAGGATGCACGTAAAAGTCCATGAATGAATTCTGATAAAATGTTCAATCCCTTCAAGTTGAAACCATGATCTAGAAAGTGATTCCTGTGTAATTTCAATAAATGTGGAGCGTCTGATTTTGGTAGAGGGTCTTGGCGTTTGCAACAATTCTCCAATTTTTTATGAAGATGTTTATCTTTCGGGAATGAAAAATATTTAATATTACTGCATCTGGTTTTTCTATATTGAGTACTGCAACCGTACACTGCACAATGACTCATTATATATTGTAATTAATGTCTAGTTAGGTATATTAAAGAAAATGTACTCAACGCAATGAGCTGAGATCGCTGTCAGCAGTGAAGATGACGTCACACGCCTCAGCCGCTATCGCAACAGCATGCGCAATCACACACCTTTACTATGTTTCCGCCATGATATTCGGCTGTTGTCTGTGCACTTTCCCACAAACATGAAAAGTGGCTTCGTCGGAAAATAAAATGTTGTCCATTAAATTCTTGTTCTGTACAGACTCCAGGTCATAACCAGACATCGGATTCTAGGGCAAATGCCTATTTTGTTTCTTTAGGAGAAAAGTAAAAATAATTATTAATATTTGTGTTTCATGGAAATTGAAAGGTATTCAAAGAGTTTTATAGTGCCCTAAAATGCCCTAAAACGGTTATTAGAGCCCAATTTGTTAATATTCGCCTAAAATGCCTAACTCACTGTAAAGTTTCGCATTTTACTCTTACTTTTTATAATTTATACATGCATTCACTGCGAAATTTAAGGCATTTAAAAAGTGGAAAGTTTGCTTCACACCGGCCATGAAACCATTGATAAAGGAAACAAAATGTTTTGAATCTCACGACACTCGCAATAGATTTCACCGAATTTAACATGTTTGGAGGCATAAATGCCGACAAAGAACCAACCTTAGTTTTCAAGCAGGCAACAATCACAACATGTGCTGCTACCGATTCAGAGATATACTATACTATAAAAATGACTGTTTTCGGTCTGAAACCGATTAGCTGTACTGCCCTTCAGGATGTCATAAAATCACAATTTTTGGAGGAAGAGTGTTTTTGAAATATTTATGAAAAGTCGTAAAACTGCGAATTAGTAGGGTAAACCGTTACAAAATATTTAAAAGAATGGCCCTCCTAGTGTTAACACTGCCAGGAAATGCAACAATAAGTGGAACTTTGTATTTTTGTCCAATTGAATCTCAATAACAACGGTTCATTTGAATGCTCGTTAACAGTTGCTCTTTCCCTCACCTTATTTGTGTTGAGAAGTTTTGAGCGGTAGGACGTTTTCCTGTGAAGTTTAACGCGATAATGCCGAAAAATATAAGTGCAAAATCTACATTGATCTGGCAATGGCTAACAGAATATTCAGAATTCACTTATGATGGAAAAATAATATTCTGCAAGATTTGTAGCAAACAGGTATGTAACAATAGTTGAAATATATAAATTCTATTAATTTTAATGAGTAGGCCTATAATATTTATACATTGACTGAGCTATCCTGAGGTATAATTCTTTTAAGACCACTACACTTTAACCTTTTAAATTCCGATAGTTAAAGTATTTGCAGGTCATTAAAATTTTGATTGTTCGAACCCACTAAATTTGTGATAGAAATACGGCAATACAACAATTAGGATTTTATTTTAATTCAGTTTACTTTACTTTTTAGATTTCGCAAGAAAAGAAGTGCCACCTAAAGCAGCATGTGCAAGGAGCGGCTCATAAGGCTAAAGCTCAGCAGAAAAATCAACTGCAACAAACTTTACTAACACAGCCTACTTCATCCAATCTCAGCAGCAATTTCTATGCTGATTTAACCAGAGCGTTTGTTGCTGCTAACATTCCCTGGAATGCAATTGAAAATCCGGTTTTAAGACAGTTTTTACAAAAATACTGCAAACAAAATATCCCATCCGAGTCGACCCTAAGAAAAAATTACTTAGACAGAATATACAATGAAACTTTAGCTTCCATTCGGGAGGATATAGGTGATTCTTACATATGGGTCTCTGTGGATGAAACCTCAGATCCTATGAATAGGTATATAGCAAATATGGTAGTAGGAAAACTTAGTCCTGATGGACCTTCGATTCCACACCTCGTATGTGTTAAGGAACTTTCGAAAGTGAATAGCCAAGCCATTGCTTATTTTGTAAATAAAGGCCTACAGTCTTTATACTCAGGTAATATAGACGATTCTAAAGTTCTGTTGTTTTGTACTGATGCTGCCTCATACATGGTTGCTGCAACTCCACTTCTTAAAACATTTTATCCTAACCTCACGCATGTAACCTGTCTAGCACATGGCCTTCACAGGGTTTCTGAAACAATCCGGAATGAATTTCCTCTTGTCAATTCGTTTATTTCTAACACAAAAAAAATGTTTTTGTAAAGCCCCATCCAGGATTTCAATATTCAGAGAGAACTTTCCAGATATCCCACTCCCACCTCAGCCGGTTGTTACACGATGGGGAACCTGGATTCAGTCAGTGGTGTATTATTCTGAGTATTTTAAAGAAGTGGTCACAGTTATTGATAAATTACCTGAAACTGATAGTGCAGCGTGTGTGAAAGCAGTGAAAGATTGTCTGAATGACTCACGAGTGAAAAACGATATTGCCTACATAACATCAAACTTTTCTTTCATACCTGCAAGCATTGAACAATTAGAACGTGAAAAACAATCTCTTTGTAGCCAAATAGCAATAGTAAACGAAGCTCAAGTGAACATACATTCTGCTTTGGGCGAAACTGGGAAAAAAGTTAAAAATAAGTGGGACAACGTATTAAATAAGAATGTAGGATTTTCATTGTTGGAAAAAGTATCAAGAGTGATATCGGGGGAAAGTGTAAATGTTCCAGTAAGTATTGATGTTTCTATTGTACCTAATTTAAAATTTGCGCCTCTCACATCAGTTTCGGTTGAAAGAAGTTTTTCTGCTTTCAAAATGATTCTCAGTGACAAAAGGCAAAGGTTAACTGTGGAGAATTTAGAAAAAATTCTGGTGGTGTACTGTGCAGATAATTATAATAAAGTCTGAGCATGGAACTGAATTTCAATAACTTAAAATGAGTATTCTTGATATCAATAATCATTATTTCATTAGTTTCAATATATTAAATTTGTGCAGCTCTGTTTATAAATATAATATAGTATTCTTTTTTAATGTTTAAACATACTTTTTTGTGCGTATTTTAGTGTATAACTAAAAATTTCAGTGAAAGAAATAAGTATGATACCTTGATGTGCCTAAAATGCCTATTTTCATTAAAATAGAGCCTAATTTTACAAATTTTGAGCTTATTTTAGGCGCCTAAAACTGCAATTTTTAGTGCCTAAAAATCCGATGTCTACACATTGTCCGACAACAGGCAATCTTCTTCCTCAAGGTGATGCGAAACTTGAATGGTATAAGCACGTTTACGTAGATTGAAACGTAGAATTTTCCAAACTGTGTAGCGAGGAATATTCACCTCCCTATTGAGGCGTCCAGTTGATGCCTTTGGACTTCTATCACTGGCAATTTGAATTTGCTGTATAGTGTCTGCCGATATGCGTGGTCGTCTATGACGTTCCTCATCACACACACTGCCGATACGCTTAAATTTGTTTACATGCTGACGAATCTGCCCCTTGTTGGGGCTAGTTTATGGAATTTACAGGTAAATTGGGCTCTGGTATCTTCATATGGCAATTCACGTACCCGTGCACATACAATGGTAACTCGTCCTTCTGTGGTAAACATCATCCACTACGCTAACTGCACCCGCAAAAAAATAAACAAAAAATGTGCGTTATCATGGAAATGGACTTTAGAGGCACGCTGTAGATACATACATTACATAAGTACACATACAACATATTGTGGTGTTATGGCAGAAGCTGATATATACAATTTTGGCAAACATATTTTGTTGTCTAAATATGTCACACATATTGGTTTCAACATTATGGGAAAGCGTGGTATGTCTACTCCCATTGGTAGCTAATTATTAAGCACTAACAAAACTCTTGTTTCTATTGTATACCTGTTTCTTCATTAAAGAATAAACTTTAAAACTGTTATCCTGTTTAATAAGGAAAATGTAGGCTACATATCAGTTTATGCCACAACATCACAGATATAGGTCTACAATGAATTTATTTCATCGTTAATAAACACGATCATGACAGATTAGATGGACAATACATTGAAATACAAACAAATTTATAAACTAATATTGTAAGTACACTCGCTATTCGAAAACATTGTGACAACAAAATTCTAACAATATTATATAGGCCTATTTGTTTATTTGGTTATTGATTTACTTATTTATTTATTCATTCAGGCCTATTCGTTTATTTCTTTTTATTTATTTATTTATTTATTTATTTATTTATTTATTTAGACCTACTTACTTATTTACTTACTTCGTTGCTTGTTTGTTTATTCCTTAATTCGTTTTATTTAAAGGAGAACGAAACACAGACATGAAAATTCCATTCTTCACTTCAGTTTATATTGGTCTAGAGCAGGGCTTGCCAAACTTTTCATAGCGAGGGCCATATTAACCAACCTGGATAGAAGCGCGGGCCAAGTCACGTAAATTTAAAATAAGTCTAATAAAGAAAGCTCACAAACAACATTAGTATTCAAACTTCGTGTTTTATTCACCTAAAACCTACACTTTCAAATTGCTTTCTTTCTTCGTTCAACTGGCAAGTTATGTTTTTGGCAATATCTTCCACTCTACGAGCAACTGTATGTACTGAAAGACTAATATTCTTAAATAAATCTACTTCCTCAGGAAAAATCTCCTTTGCCGCCATTATCATGCACGATTTAATAAGTTCACCATCACTAAAAGGTTTTGCCCTTTTCGCCAGTTCATGCGAAACTAGCCACTGTTTCTGCTACATTGTCTGATCTCTGTTTCTTCAAAATATTCTATTGAGGTGATAGTCCACGTTTCATTGCTTCAAATTAATCATCCCGTAACTTCCCCGTAAATCGTGAAAATTTAAAAAAAATGTTTGATTTCATAATGCCTGCGAATATTATAATCTTTAAAGGCAGCAACTGATTCGTAAAAAATCAGGGATAATTACTTTATTTTTATTTTAATCGTAAAAGAGTCCAAACTCGATTGTTGTTTAAACGCAGAACATTAACTGTCTATTTGAATCGCTTATTTAAGAAAGGTCTTTTGTCCACAAAATAGGCATTTTCATTTTATTGTATGAATGAAATCCTTATACCAAGGCGCTTCATATAGGCAAGAAACGCCGCATGTCCAACACATTGTGTGTGTAATACGGGATTTCGTAATAAGTGTTTATTTACGAATGGCCCTATGCCCTTGAGTAAAGACCTTTCATAAATAAACTTGGGTTGATAATGGTTGGTGAACAAAGATTGAAAGTACCGTATGTAAGAAAGCAATCATGAGTCTGTTAGCTGTTGGTGAGAAGAAGGTAAGGAGGTTACAAAAACTCATTTTATTGGATAAATCTCCAAAGGACAACAGAACCAGAAGACTATTCCAATCACTACAGTGATGCAAGTGAAAGATCACATTGCAAGTTTTCCCTCGAAAACAAGTCATTATTCTTCCAAGGAAGTACACTATCTTGATGCAAAGTTAGACATTAAAAAAATGTATGCCCTTTTAAGGAGATTGTTCTGTAAAATATAGCTTTTACTATAACATTTTTAAAGAGAATTTTTACTACTGGTTTGGCAGACCGCAGATAGATACATGCTGTGGATGCGAGGAGCTTCAGGTCCGTGTTAAAAGTCCTACTCTTAAGGAAACTGCTAAGAGTATAGCAGAAGCTCAACTAATTTTTTACAAAAGGAGGAGCAATATTTTATGCATCACTGAAGCAAATGAAGGAATACTGCAAAGATACAGTAAAGACATTGTTTTATGTTTAACCATTGATATTATGCAGAATATATCTCTGCCTCATATTCAAATCCAACAGGTGCTTTACTTAAGGCCTCCGTCACTGCAAGTATTTTCTATTCACAATGTTAAGTCTGGTGAGGCATCTCTTTTGTATATCATGAAGGTATTGCAAGGAAAGGAAGTAGTGATGTGTCCTCTTTCTTGCTCACGTATGAGAGGGAAGAGGTTCAAGCACATCGGTGAGCTGTATATTTACAGTGACACGCAGAAGAGCAAAACAAGAATAATTCCATGATTTGCTTCTTTATGGCACTTGTGGATATGGGACGCTTTTCAAGTGTTGTGTACAGACTACCAATATGTGCACATTCATACCTCCCAAATGACAGGGATTTTAGTATGGTGAAGTGCAGCCTAAACAAAGTGGATAGACATTATACAGTCAGAGATGTGATAGAAATTATTGCAAATGCAAGTCACAAATGTCGTGTTAGGCTTGTTAGAACTGAAGATATCTTGAACTTCCAAACCTGGTGCTCCACTATGTATAAGAAATCTCCAGTATCAGAAGAAAGCCAAGTTCACAGATTGAAGAATTCTAAGAAAGGAACGAGAGAAGTCTTCGCAATATCAACATACCACGAATTCATCTGGACAAAAGAAAGAAAGGAATAGGTAAGTTAGAGGCATTACCTTACATTGGAGGATTAAAAACCAAGCATTTTCTATTTCCATTTGAAACAGAAATAGTTTTGGCAAACCAAAAGGCTTACACTGATTGTTAACCATTACAGAGGACAAAGTTCATGACCTGAAATCGCTTTTGTCCTACATTCCCGAAGACAAAAGTGAATTGTTCCAGAGTCTCACATTTGCATGGCCAAAAAAGCGAAGAGGCAAGGGAAGCAACACAGAAGGGAAAGGGGAAAAAACATAAGGAAACACAGGCCTACATCTCATGTTTACTGCTTATTTTTGTAATAAATGTTTTATTTAAGAATGGAAGAAATGTGTTTATTAAGAAAGGTCCTTTGTCCAGCCTCTCCAAAACGCTGTACGCTTGACAATTTTGATGATAGTAAACTGAAAATGTTCTTAACATGTTCCCTTTATCTTGCATTATAACATATCATGTTATGACAGTTTTAATATATTTAATATTTTCAATAAACAGTTTTTTTTATTTCCCACAAAAATATGTTTTTGGACAACGGGCCTTTCATAAATAAGTGATTCATTTTCTATTTTTTTCTTTCCCTGCCATAATTAAATTTTAGCTACGCTGTAAGAACTATTAGTAAATGCTTGTAGAATAACTCAGAGAGCTAATACTATTCTTAACCAGTGGCGATTACTCCATGAAGGTTATGAGGATAATCCTACAGTTTAATTTCGTTCCTCTGAGGATAGAAAACATTTTAATTACAGATTTTGATTTTTAATGCGTCCCGACGTAATAATTTTCTTCAAACTTCAACTTTCTGACGTAAATTGTCGCCACTGCACATCTCAGAACTTATAAATACCTACTTTCCGAGGAACCATCCAAATATCTTACAGCAAACAGTTTTTTATAGCAGTGAAATTGTGGATAGGGGAAGGTGTGGAGGGCAGGGTATGGCTTAATTTTAACCGCGTTTGAGGATGTCACCGTATATCCTAATACTACGACCTTTCTTTTTGGATTGTGAAGATCTTGTCAGACTCTACAATACGAATTTTCAAGTACCCTTGCAGCCTCTTTAAATGCAGTTCATTGGTCATTTTAAAAGACCAGAATAAAGGAAATAATAAATAATTTAAAATGATACAATATATAAAATAACATGAATAAAAAACAAAATTGCATGAAAACAAATAAAATAAGCTATAATAAAACATAACAATTAACAGGACTTTCAGATGACAGGACTGCCGAAAGAATATCTGAAGTTTATTTGATCATTTAGAAGAAATTAACTGTAGCAAGAAATTAATTAATTATCCTCTATTATTATTAGCTTTATTATTATTATTATTATTATTATTATTATTATTATTATTATTATTATTAGTTTCTGTCTTGGTCATCAGTCATCAATCTCATATCCTACATACAAAAAATATCACAAGTCGCCACTGTTCTTAACTGGATAACAATTACCACTTCACATTTTCACTGCTCTCTTATGTGTTAGCGTCAACGAGCTAGAGTTTCATAGAGTGGCTATGTGGTCTGATATAGCGCGCCTCGTGGCAACCAACGGTAAACGCGGTCGCCATTTTTTTATAGTATAAACATTAGTCAGGTATGAATGGAGGAAGACATGCTTAAGTGAAAGATTTAAGTAATCACCGCGCTTTTGTAATCCCACTAAATGATATTTCTTTTGGAATCGGACTTAGATATGCATGTTGTGTGTTCGGAAATTTTCTGCACGAACAGAAGTGAAAAAACAACGAAATATAATCATACTACAAGTACCGGTAAGTAGACTATCACACGTTAAAATCTACGGATGTTATGCATGCATTACGAGCGTGCAAAACTAGTCCCGGCTATCGACTGGTTACTTGTACAGGATTCATATCATATAACATCGTTAACACTGGTTTATGAATACGAAAAACGTTAGTTCGCTGATCGTCCACCGGAAGCCCGCGCTAAGAATGTCTATTCATATGGCCCTACATGTTTTCACCTTGTATTAAATAGCCTGGTGTTTTGAAATTTAAATAGAAATTAAAGAAATTAAATGAGATTAATTTTGTTACTTTCAACGATTAACAGGTTTCCTTTACGAGACAAGAAGTTGACGAAAAGATGGGTGTTAGGCATGAAAGTTCCAACTGCTACAAGTTACTTCTGCTCGAAACATCTTGAGGAGTTGACTTTTGTCTGAGACAGCCCAAACTATTTTTTTCCACCACATTTAGAAAAGAATGATGGCACCCCACGACAAGCAACCAGAAAACGTGTTTCGGAAGAAGGTGTTGTTACTTCTGATAACACAACTGCAGTACATGGTAAGTCCATAATACAGTATAAGTTCATAGTCGCACTGCCCTGGTATAAAATAACACAAAATTTCTCATTTAAGAACATAGTAAGAGTGTAAGTTCGTAGAATATTGAGTGTTTCCATAATTTATCTGAGATTTTCCTACTGATTTTTTAGTTGGTTATTTAACGATCCTGTATCAACTACGAGGTTATTTAGCGTCGATGAGATTGGTGATAGTGAGATGGTATTTGGCGAGATGAGGCCGAGGATTCGCCATAGATTACCTGGCATTCATCTTACGGTGGGGAAAACCTCGGAAAAACCCAACCAGGTAACTAGCCCAAGCGGGGAACGAACCCGCGCCCGAGCGCAACTTGAGATCGGCAGGCAAGAACCTTAACCGACTGAGCTACGCTGGTGGCTCCTACTATGTTAAGATTTAAAAGTAAAATATTATTAAATCATATATGGAGACTAAGAGAAAAGCGGCAAATAAGAAAGATTGGAGAATGCTGGGTTTGCGTGAAAGATCTGACCTTGAGTAGAACACTGTGAATGAATGAATGAATTAATTAATTAATTAATTAATTAATCAATCAATCAATCAATTAATTAATTGCGTGAAAGATCTGACCTTGGGTAGAACACTGTGAATTAATTAATGAAATTGAATTCATTATCTGTAACATGAATTGATTATTTTCTAACTACGTATGATAGGTGTATAATTTATACTTGTTAAATGTATACCATGAAAATTAATAATGGCATTTTATTCTTTCAGCTGCTTGTGGTGATCAAATCAAAGAAGCTTAAAACTATGCATGATCGGGTGCTGGCAGAGAACATAGAATTGAAGAATCAGCGCAGCGTGCGAGACATAAAGAAACTGTTAAACTTAGAAAATTTAGTGACTGGCTTGAATAGAAAATTGTGTCATTGTGTCATTCAATCTCTGATATTTTGAAGAGTGATGTGCTGAAAGAGCTTTTGAAAATGCAGATTTATGGTAAGGTTCCCAGTATTCACAGCAGATAAGGATGTCTGCCCTAACTCTGCATTTTTATTCTAGCTCAAGCGTAGGCCTACAGATACTTATGAAATTGTGTGAAACTATCCAATTAAAGAACTCGTCAGTGAGCAACGTTAGTGGTAGGCCAACCAGCTTTTATTGAGGAAAGTTTCGTCAAAATTGCCAATGAGGTAAAGGGTAGCCCAAGTCAATGTTAATAACATAAGATCTATGAAATACAATACAAAAAATAAAATAAAAGGAAGTGGAGAAGCGAAAAAATCTACTCTGAAAGACATGAAAGATACAGGGGGCAAAATGATGCATGTAACATTTCTTTTAAGATGAAGATAATGATCTAATTCAGTATATTACTGCAAAATTTATTGGTGTTCCTGTTGAAAATGAAGACAGGGCGACTGTATCCGTGGTGATAATTTTTTAACAGTTTTGATAACAAGAAGACTAAAGTTTATAGTAATCTATTGAATTAGATAATGACATCACCCTTAACAAAATGTGTAGGCCTACATTTATCGCTTTTCCCATAAAACCTTCAAATGTGAATTATTTAAAATACATAATTATTAAAAATAAACTTTGCGTGACTTGTTTATTTTCCTTTAAAATTTTCTTTCCTTGATATGTGATGTTACATATTAGCAGATCTGCTACGCCCCTTCCATTCCTTGTATTATAAAAACATGGCGGACGGATGTTCAAATGTCTTCAAACATGGCGGCTGTAAAGCAATTCTATGAAACTCTAGCTCGTTGGTTAGCGTGTACCGAAAGAAGTCGCTGTTGTCAGCTTACTACCGGAGTCCGTGGACTTACTCTGCTTACTACGGTGCAATCTCTGGTTGCTCTGTTGCCACACTTCGCGCTTGGGCTGGACAACCCACGGTCGCCTGACGGCTGAACGCTTGCAACCAGTAGCCTATATTGTAGCAATATCATTGTTACCACAGTATATGAGTAATTTGTTTAAAATCTGGGCCTCTGATTTCATTTCATCCATCGAAATTCGTGAATAAATTAATCTTCTTTTTCTTCTCTTATTGACTTTTAATTTTTTTAAGTTAGTAAATGGGCCGAACAAAAGTAGCTCGCGGGCCTGTTCGCGGATCGTAGTTTGCCAAGCCTTGGCTAGAGGAATGACTCACAATGCACAAAGTCCCATCGTTGTGAGTTCAAACCTTACCGTACTACAAACGTAACCTCAGCATAACGTCACGCGATCCAAGAGAGGGCTATATAACATAAAAACAAGACTCAGTTCAGAGTATTGTTTTAAATCATACATGGGCACAATTTTCGGTTACGTGAGGCACTCGATTTGAAATAGTTTGTTTACTAGGAGAGCAGACTGCAGCGTAGGATGGAAAATATAAACTGATGTGACCTGCGTCACCTTATCGAAAAGCCACCGGCGTGGCTCAGTCGGTTAAGGCGCTTGCCTGCCGGCTGAAGTTACGTTCGGGCGCGGGTTCGATCCCCGCTTGGGCTGATTACCTGGTTGGGTTTTTTCCGAGGTTTTCCCCAACCGTAATGTGAATGCAAGGTAATCTATGGCGAATCCTCGGCCTCATGTCGCCAAATATCATTTCGCTATCACCAATCTCATCGACGCTAAATAACCTAGTAGTTGATACAGCGTCGTTAAATAACGAACTAAAATAAAATAAAAAAAAACCTTATCGAAATCGCTAAGGTGGCCAGTATTAGTCATCAAAGCTGCCGACGATTTTTTTAATTGGTAATTTTACAACGTTTTTTTCAACTGCTATGATTATATAGCGTCTAAATCAGATGAAAGTGATAATGTCGGCGAAATGAATCCAGAGTCAAATGTCGAAAGTTACCCAACATTTGCTCTTAACGGGTTGAGGGAAAATTCCAGAAAAAGCTCAACTAGGTAACTTGTTCCAACCGCTGTCATCGTAGGGCCAATATTAAAAGAGAAGGAAAAAAAAAACAAAATCTATGGTCCTTTTGAAAACTCTCTGTGCACACTTTCCCAGAGGCGACACCTCGTGATGATATTGTAACTTAATCTGAGTGTCTAGTCAGCAGGGTGTTAGGAAAAAAGGGTGTAATATTTTGAGAGGGGGCAGAATTCATACAAACAAGGTAAAAGTATAATAAATATTCGTTCAAAAATAAACATCATTGAAGAAACAAGGTAAGTAGGTAAGCCTATTGTAAGCCTATCTTTTCATGCGAGCTCTTTGCTCGTTTCTCTTTGGGTATATGACATCTATTTACTCTTTAGTATACTGTATTGCAATAGGTAACAAGCAAAATGCTGACATTAGAAGATAATCATAGTGTTGTTAAAATACTAAATTCACAGTCTTTGTTTCTTCAAACAAATTAATGTTAGATGTAGTTACAGTACGAATTTCACAGTCCTTGTTTCTTCAATAATATTTATTTTAGTACACATGTTTATTAGTCTTTTTCCTTCTTTTTATGAAGAGGCTTTCTACTATGTTTCAAAATATTATAATCTTTTTCTTAACGTCTCGTATGTACGTTACATTTCACCACTCAAATTATTTTCCTTTCTGTGATTAGAAATGAAATTACTTAAAATAAATGCTTGCCAATTATATTGTGATAGCATTTTATTAAAATGAAAATAATTTATTACGCCGCGTATAAAATCGTGTAAAAATTAGTTTTTTCGACGCAACGTAAATTAAGTTAAACAAATATGTAAAATATATACACTCTTAGACAAAAAAAATGACCGGACTCTTGAAGCGTAAATTTTTCTAAGTTCCATTCGGCTGTGCGCCTGGTACACAAGACTAAAATCAGAGTAGCAAGGACGAAACCAACGAGATCCAAGAACATACTCTTATATCGGCAAACAAGAGTTTGAACTGATTATGTTTCATAGCTCCGTGGTAAAACTCTGACTTCCCAAGCAGAAAATCCGGGTTCGTATCCGACTTCGGATAAATATATATATATATATATATATATATATATATATATATATATATATTTCGTTTTATTTTTACTCTAGCTAGAAACAAATGATACATTTATTAACGTGCATAGGAGTTGGGATTAGTTGTCAAATTAAACAAAAACGTTCCTTAATATCGGAGAATTCTTCCTAATTACCCTTGAATTAAACAGATGCTCAGTTCTTGGATCTTCTCCCTTCTCCATAAGCAGTATTGTTCAGTTACTAAAATTAGTATTAGTAATAATAATAATAATAATAATAATAATAATAATAATAATAATAATAAGAGTCTAATAATAGTACTGCAACAACGAGAATAATAACAATAATACTATTCATCATCATCATCATCATCATCATCAGCATCATCATCATTAGCCTTCAAGTGTTGGACCCCAGTGGATCTGTTACGGTCTCTTGCCAGCGTTTCCTAGGTCGTCCTAAATTTCTTCGACCTCTTGGGACATACAACAAAACCTGCCTGGGCCATCTAGAGCGATCCTCCTCTTGACATCTGTCTGCCACTGAAGCCTGCATTGCTGCAGATAATGGACAATAGACTCAATCTTTAATTCCTTCAGAATATCTACGTTCCGATGATGGTCGAGAAGGGAGTATCCAGCAGTTTTTCTCATGAATCTCATTTCGGAAGTTGTTAGACTTTTATACTATTCACAGTAATACAAACACGAGAATAATAATAATAACAATAATAATAATAATAATAATAATCATCATCATCATAATGTTAATAGTACTGCAAAAACGAGATGAATAATGTTAAAGACAAAACCAATGCGTTCCAGATATAGGCTACACTCGTAAATAGTGCCGTTACATATCTGCTTTGTAATAGCCCAGTTCATATATAGATTGTTCATTCCTATGTTACAATCGGTTGCACTTTGAAGAGAACAACCGCCAGGATCGCCACACATCCGCCGTAAACGAACACGAGATGGCAGTACAGTCGCTAATTCAATTAAAATGGGAGTTATGACGTGACTCCTTATGTACTAGATAGCATAATAAACCTGACAAAAGTTGTTACCGTCAAAGCCTATAACGCAGAGCAATCTGGGTATATATGATCTAGGGTAATAGCCTTGCTTCTTGTGTAGTCGATTCAAGGTCGTGTACCCCGTAAGGACGTCAGATGTTTATTTCTATATTGATGTGTAATTCAATTAGAACTTCTGAAAACAAACATACTTCTGCGCACATGTAACTGCGCATATTAAAAGTGAAAGAACCAGTCTCTCTTGTAATTATTAGGGGTAACATGGCTGACAGAAGACATAAGCCAGATACGTGTAGACAAGCTCTTCTCTCTCTTGTGAGGGAGGCCTGATTTTCCGCTGCTGAGGCAGGTAGGCGACTAGGAATGCACGATTCCACAGCTAGAAGATGGGCGAGATTATCCAGAAAAGGAATTGAACATCGTCAGCCACGTTCTGGTAGAAGAAGTGTTTCAACTCGTGCACAGGACTCTGCTTTAGTTGCAGAAGTAGAAGCGAACCCGCATCAATCTGCTTCTTCAATTAAAGTAAATGCCCGTTTCCCTGGATCTTCTCGCACTGTCATAAGGCGTCTGCGGGACGAAGGACATTATCCAAGAGTGGCAGCAACGAAAGGGTGCATTACTGATGACCACAGATTATCCCGCCTTGCATTTGCAGAGGAAAATGTTAATTTCGATTGAAATAAGGTAATATTTTCCGACGAAGTTACTTTTTCCTCTGACAATTACGGGCGGCAAATAGTCCACCGTTCACGTGGATCCCGATATGATCCTACGCATGTGATAACTCGCTTTCGCAGTGGCCATGTATCTGTTCCATGTTGAAGCTGGATGTCCAGTGACGGTCTAGGTGTTCTATGGCGGCTCGACGGAAATCTTAATGCCCAACAATACAAGGTCTTAATGGAAAATGTTATGCTTTCCGCTGTACGGATGATGTATCCTGATGATGATGATGATGATGATGATGATGATGATGATGATGATGATGATGATGATATCATATTTCAACAGGATAATCATCGTGTTCACACATATGTCGAGGTCATGAGATGATTTTCAGAGGGGCCATATATCAGACTGATAGCATGGCCTCCCTGTTCACCAGATCTAAATGTCCTAGAAAATGTGTGGTCGGAGGTGAAGAAAACTGTGAACGCGATAATAAATATAATGCCACGTCGGCCGACCACAAAATATGCACTCTGGAATATTATCGAGGACGCCTGGGATCGTGTATCTTCACGTCGACAGTATCTGAGACGCCTGATCGCATCCATACCCCGTAGAATGCAGGCGGTTATAGATGCGGAGGGATTACATACCCGGTGTTGAATTTTTTGTCTATTTTGATTTTTGTTTATTGGTCTCCGAGATGTATTTCTTTATTTTGTTTAATACACAGAAAAGGATTATGTTTGTTTATTCCTATCCAAGAAGGATTTATTTTACTTAAGGTTTATTTTTGTTTATTTCTATCCCAGAAGATTTCGTTTAGTCTCTTTAAATACAAGATACAAGGGAAGGGATTGCTATTTGTATCTAACTTGCCCTTTGTAAATATTTAACTTTCTGTTAAATATTTCACAATACTGGTTATTATCAGTATACAAGAAGTAAAAAATGCGAATGAAAAAAAAACAAATTATAGACTGAGATTCGAACTCGAAACCTTTCGAATACAAGATCACAATGCTACCGACTGCGCTATGCGAGAGAGACGATGAATCTCTCCTTTAAGAAGCATGTTATATAATCATCATATAGTAGTGACAGTGGAGTGTTGGAAACATTTACGACAGAAGAAATTCTTCCGCGTGTATATCATGCTTTGGCGAATCCACTCGAATTCTTCCGAATCGGACATAGAATCTGGAGTCCGGTCATTTTTTTTGTCTAAGAGTGTACCATGTAATTTACGCGGTCAAACTTGATACTACGATTTTCGAGCTTAATAGACAATGTATGTTTCTCCCCCTCTAAACAGCAAAAGAACTTTTCCCATTCCACATGAGAGTCGTTTTCAGCTCGTATACACTACTCTGATAAACCATGATTCCGCCACTATTAACTGAACATATCTGCCCACACCAATGAGCTACGAGTAGAGGGGAAAGGGGAGTAAGACTCTTATGTCATACAGAGCGAAAAGCATTGTGAGATCTGTGAGACACTAATTCTCAAGTGAGGCACGTTTGCCCATCTATGTTTTAAATGGATGAACATAACATTATTCGCCTTTATCAATTTGAACCGGGATAATACTATTACGAAGAATTACACCAATCTGATAGCGATACCGATACTGTTAGTGTATATGTCGAAAATCGTGCTGGTACTAGGCATTAGTGTAAGTGCAATGAATGTGTCGTCATGAATAATGTTGATGAGGAATACGTGTGTTGCTGTGATTATGAAAACATAAATTTGGTTAAGGATGAATATGTGTGTAACAAAAATCCTAATTTTCGTAAATTAATTATAGATTGCGATATTTTAACTATAGTGAGACATAATTTATTTTTATAAACAAAGAGTAGAGCTATAAAGAAATTACTCACCTCTGAAAACCCAGCTAATAAGTTCTCGAGATATTCTTGCTACAAACAGTTTACATCTTGGGTAAATTCATGAACAGCACATTGGACATGGAAGGAGAGTCGTGATACCAGAATATGTAGTTAAATAAATTTCCAGAACCCAGTGGAGTTTATATAGGCTTTAAGCTTCGATAAAGGAAATGGCAAAAAATCTGATCAGTTAGAAATTTGAACATGAATCTATGGAAACTGTCATTTAATAGTATGTGGCCTACCTTTTTATGACTGAAAACGTGAAAAATTACTCGATGTTAGTGACACTAATGAAATACGATGTGTAGGGACGATAATTTATTTGGCAGTGAGTGATCAATTGCTACTTCTGAAGATGTAACTACACTTTGTGAGTACAAGCAATGTTTTATTTCACGCATAATTAAATTTTGCACTCATTATTAGATTCCTCGTATTTGCTTTTGATAACCCAACATCCAGATGACTTAGAATTTAGAATATTGACTTTTGTCTCTATCTTTCTTTATTTACATAAGTTACAGTGTATATACGCTACTGTGAAATCCCGGCCACTAAGTCACTGAAATGAGTGCGCTCCTTGTGTGATGACAATTGGCTTAATATAAGTAATATGAGTCAATAGGCCTATATATGCCGAACATGGAGTAATGATAATAAGGGAAAAATACCAAAGAAGAAAGATTCCATCCAGTGCTGTGGATTGAGACTCGGCGCAGCTCAGTGGTTAGAGAGCTCAGTGTATAGACTTGGTTGTCCCGGGTTCGATTATATTAAATATATTAAGTATAATAAGAACCAAGATAAATTCAGCACTAATCAAAACATTCATCATTTTAATACAAGACATAAATCAGATCTTCATCTACCCTCTGTTAGTCTAAGCTGTTATAAAAAAGGAGTTCGCTATTCATGTATTACAGTCTTCAATGCACTGCCTAATTATCTTAAAGATTTGAAGAACCATGAGAAAGGTTATAAAAGAATTAACCACATTTCTGCATACTCATACCTTCTACACAACTGATGAATTGTTTATGGTTGTGAATTGAATTATCCTACTTAAAATGGCATGTACAATTTTATATAGCTCAGCTAAAATATGTTTTTATATTGACTTAATCTGTTTACTATGCATTGTATATTTTTGTTTAGCATAACTGATGAATTGTATGTGCTGTAAATTGAATAGTAGACTGTATAGGTCAACTGATGAATTTATCTACTTCATATGAATTGTACAATTTTGTATATCTTAACGAAGATACGTTTGTAATTTGAATTAATTTGTTTACTATGATTGTATATGTTGGTATAGTTTAGCTGATGAATTGTTTATGCTTTTAAAATGAATAGTAGTATGTATAGCTCTACTGATGAATTGTATATGCTGTAAATTGTATAGTAGTTTGTATAGCTCAACTGATGAATAGTTTATTATTATAAATCGAATTAATCTACTTGATAAAAATTGCACAAATTTGTATAGCTTAATGAAAGTATGCTTGTAAATTGAATTAGTGGGCTTACTTTGTATTGTATATGTTTGTATAGTTTTGGCTGATGAATTATATATGCTTTAAATTGAATAGTAAGCTGTATAGCTCTATTGATGAATTTTTTGTGTTTGTAATTTGAAGTAATTTTCATGATATGTATTATCAATTTCTATATATCACAACTGATTGAATTTTTATGCCTTAAATTGAATTAACTTACTTGTTTTGTAGCATACATATAGCTCAACTGATGAATAATCGTTTGCGTTTGCAAATTTAATAATCTGATTGGCTATGTACTGTATATTTTTAGTAGAGCTATCGATGTAGTTCAGTAGGCAGACTCGCCATCACAATCTTCATGAATCGTCCTGTAGGCTCTATAACAGTGATCATCAACTCGCGTATGGACGGGCGCGGGCAGTGCTTGGCTCATGCATGCTTACTGTACCGGGCAAAGGACCGGTTTGTGGCGTTGCGTTGTAGTAAACAGAGGCGGTTCTTGCCATTCATTCAAACAAGAGATGTGAGGAGCAGAAAACACTTCAAAACGTAGGCCACACTGAAGAAATACAACTTACAGATGCATTATACAACTCACAGGAACGAATACGGCAGATACGAAGATAAGAGCGTGTAGCATTAATTCAACAATTGAAGGAAAATGAGCTAGAAATTGTTTAGGATCATAATGTTAGTGAATCGGCTGTGCGACTCAGTTATAAAATTTCACTTGTAATAATAAAATATTAGAAACCTTTTAAAGATTGAAAATTTGAAGAATGTTTAATTACAACTGAAGAACTTTTCTCACAATAAGTGTAGGAGTTATAATCTATCAGTTTGTGTCCTTCCACCATGATCCATTCCATCCGACGTCTAGCCGAGGACGTCAGGTGCAATTAGTAATTGTTTGGCAGTCTTTCATTTGTTATTCTTTGGCAGTAGATGAAAATACTTATGTAAGCGATAATCCCCAACTGGTGGTTTTTGTAAGAGGCGCTATTGAAAACCTTCAGGTTAAGGAGAGTTCTTATATATTGTTCTCATGAAAGATACTACTACTGATTCCGATATTTTCATGTAGAGGCTGTAGAAATTATTTTGGACTCCCTTGGAATAAACTTATATCCTTGGCAACCAATGGTGCTCCTTCCATGGGTGGAAGTAAAACGGGTGTAATAAGGAGTCTAAGGGACGAAGTGAAAAGCGTTAATTTATCCCATGAAATTATTTCTTGGCGAGTATGGCGATCTGTCATAATAGTAAAATGCGTTGACTAAGTCGTGGCAAATTATTGGATAGGTTCTTTGAACTGAGGGAGGAAACATCATCGTTCACGGAAAAAGAAGAAAAGTCTGTATCATAAGTGAAAAATGAAAAAATGGATTTGTGAACTTGCCTTCTTAATGGAATTATCTGAATGCTTTAAATTATTTGCTACAAGGTAACAACAAGATTATTACACACTTACATGACGGAGTGAAGGCGTTTAATGTGAAACCACCTCTAATTATGGAATCTTAGTTTAACTAAAAGGATAAGTTACATCACATTTTTCAAAATTAACGACGATTTAGGCATACTAGTTTCTTAAGACTTTGGATTTCGAAGAATATATTCACACATCATGCGATCTGCGCCAGGAACTTGATTCGAGATGTAAAGACTAGGGAAATTTTCAATTTGATATTCGATTATTATTATTTGTAATTTGAACTTATTGATTTACTTTACGATAGTGAATTGAAGGACAAATATCAAAACAAAAGCAGTTATCTGACCTTTATATGAACTTTCCATGTGTTCGATTTCCCCGATTGTACAGACATACATTTTCGGATTCACATATCTGTGCGAACAGTAATTTTTTCCTATGATGAAGATAAACAAGCCATGTCACGGAAGCCAAGTATCGAATCACAACTTAAAATGTACACTATACAAACAATAGTTCCAAACGTTGAGAAATTGCTGAGGGAAAAGAGAATTAAACAAATCCCGAAAAATCAGTGCTAATGCCATGTTGAGTGGACTGAATAGAGTTAATTTCTTCATTACTATTCCTAGGGTTTTTATGTGTTTTGTTCAACATTTTCCCTAACAGAAACAGTTTACATATTTACAGTAATTGTCATGCATTGCCCAAATAATTAACACGAAATGTGTATTATATTTCTGAAAGTAATTATAAACTTATTAGCTTCTAACTTTGTTGAAAATAGGCTACAATGTTTTTTTTTTCTTTTTTCAGATTGCTTAAGATAGTTTATTTAGTTATTTATATTCAGCCAGTATCATTTATCATAAGAAAACAATCATAAACCTATGCAGTAAATTCATATTGTAGTCCCGCCGCTGAACGTCTTACCTACCCTGTTACGACTTTCCGTGGGCAAGCGGGCGAGCGGGCAAGGCTTGATGACGACACAGTGCTCTGAGTTGGGGACCACTGACTTAGTGCATCAGGACAATTACAATTGAACGTTGTCTGCCTGTATTTGATATCTGTAGTGCTTCAATGATTTAGGAGTTCCGTTTACATAAAATAGAGAAGAACAAAGATAAAAAATTAATTACTCCAGAATGTGTATACTTAGATTAATGAATTTTGGGATGGAGTTAAATATTATGTCCAGTCATTCTTCCACAGCCCAGTAATCTGCCAATTCGTGTCCATGTTCACTGAATTTAGACTCATTTTCAGTTTTTCAAGGAATAAATCTAACATTCCTACACTTGTAGCAAACTCCACAGCTGATTACTAAAAGTTGAGTCAATAAGCTAATTGACCAGTCTTACCAACTCTGAATGTTACTATGTAAGTGGCAGTGCGGTTCCGGGTCAATTTTTCGCGAAATTCAAACACAAGAGTATTTTGGAAAATGACATTTTTTCCTAAAGGAAAGAGGAAAATAATATGGATTATAATACGTCAACAAGTTGTGACAAGTTTTTTTAAACAAAAAGTAATAATTGTACACTCTTAGACAAAAAAAATGACCGGACTCCAGATTCTATGTCCGATTCGGAAGACTTCGGGTGGATTCGCCAGAGCATGATATACACGCGGAAGAATTTCTTCTGTCGTAAATGTTTCCAACACTCCACTGTCACTACTATATGATGATTATATAACATGCTTCTTGAAGAAAAGATTCATCGTCTCTCTCGCATAGCGCAGTCGGTAGCATTGTGATCTTGTATTCGAAAGGTTTCGAATTCGAATCTCACTCTATAGTTTGTTTTTTTTTTTCATTCGCATTTTTTACTTCTTGTATACTGATAATAACCAGTATTGTGAAATATTTAACAGAAAGTTAAATATTTACAAAGGGCAAGTTAGATACATAATAGCAATCCCTTCCCCTGTATCTTGAATTTAAAGAGACTAAACGAAATCTTCTGGGATAGAAATAAACAAAAATAAACCTTAAGTAAAATAAATCCTTCTTGGATAGGAATAAACAAACATAATCCTTTTCTGTGTATTAAACAAAATAAAGAAATACATCTCGGAGACCAATAAACAAAAATCAAAATAGACAAAAAAATTCAACACCGGGTATCTAATCCCTCCGCATCTAAAACCGCCTGCATCCTACGGGGTATGGATGCAATCAGGCGTCTCAGATACTGTCGACGTGAAGATACACGATCCCAAGCGTCCTCGATAATATTCCAGAGTGCATATTTTGTGGTCGGCCGACGTGGCATTATATTTATTATCGCGTTCACAGTTTTCTTCACCTCCGACCACACATTTTCTAGGACATTTAGATCTGGTGAACAGGGAGGCCATGCTATCAGTCTGATATATGGCCTCTCTGAAAATCATCTCATGACCTCGACATATGTGCGGACACGATGATTATCCTGTTGAAATATGATATCATCATCATCATCATCATCATCAGGATACATCATCCGTACAGCGGAAAGCATAACATTTTCCATTAAGACCTTGTATTGTTGGGCATTAAGATTTCCGTCGAGCCGCCATAGAACACCTAGACCGTCACTGGACATCCAGCTTCAACATGGAACAGATACATGGCCACTGCGAAAGCGAGTTATCACATGCGTAGGATCATATCGGGATCCACGTGAACGGTGGACTATTTGCCGCCCGTAATTGTCAGAGGAAAAAGTAACTTCGTCGGAAAATATTACCTTATTTCAATCGAAATTAACATTTTCCTCTGCAAATGCAAGGCGGGATAATCTGTGGTCATCAGTAATGCACCCTTTCGTTGCTGCCACTCTTGGATAATGTCCTTCGTCCCGCAGACGCCTTATGACAGTGCGAGAAGATCCAGAGAAACGGGCATTTACTTTAATTGAAGAAGCAGATTGATGCGGGTTCGCTTCTACTTCTGCAACTAAAGCAGAGTCCTGTGCACGAGTTGAAACACTTCTTCTACCAGAACGTGGCTGACGATGTTCAATTCCTTTTCTGGATAATCTCGCCCATCTTCTAGCTGTGGAATCGTGCATTCCTAGTCGCCTACCTGCCTCAGTAGCGGAAAATCAGGCCTCCCTCACAAGAGAGAGAAGAGCTTGTCTACACGTATCTGGCTTATGTCTTCTGTCAGCCATGTTACCCCTAATAATTACAAGAGAGACTGGTTCTTTCACTTTTAATATGCGCAGTTACATGTGCGCAGAAGTATGTTTGTTTTCAGAAGTTCTAATTGAATTACACATCAATATAGAAATAAACATCTGACGTCCTTACGGGGTACACGACCTTGAATCGACTACACAAGAAGCAAGGCTATTACCCTAGATCATATATACCCAGATTGCTCTGCGTTATAGGCTTTGACGGTAACAACTTTTGTCAGGTTTATTATGCTATCTAGTACATAAGGAGTCACGTCATAACTCCCATTTTAATTGAATTAGCGACTGTACTGCCATCTCGTGTTCGTTTACGGCGGATGTGTGGCGATCCTGGCGGTTGTTCTCTTCAAAGTGCAACCGATTGTAACATAGGAATGAACAATCTATATATGAACTGGGCTATTACAAAGCAGATATGTAACGGCACTATTTACGAGTGTAGCCTATATCTGGAACGCATTGGTTTTGTCTTTAACATTATTCATCTCGTTTTTGCAGTACTATTAACATTATGATGATGATTATTATTATTATTATTATTATTGTTATTATTATTATTCTCGTGTTTGTATTACTGTGAATAGTATAAAAGTCTAACAACTTCCGAAATGAGATTCATGAGAAAAACTGCTGGATACTCCCTTCTCGACCATCATCGGAACGTAGATATTCTGAAGGAATTAAAGATTGAGTCTATTGTCCATTATCTGCAGCAATGCAGGCTTCAGTGGCAGACAGATGTCAAGAGGAGGATCGCTCTAGATGGCCCAGGCAGGTTTTGTCGTATGTCCCAAGAGGTCGAAGAAATTTAGGACGACCTAGGAAACGCTGGCAAGAGACCGTAACAGATCCACTGGGGTCCAACACTTGAAGGCTAATGATGATGATGCTGATGATGATGATGATGATGATGATGATGATGATGAATAGTATTATTGTTATTATTCTCGTTGTTGCAGTACTATTATTAGACTCTTATTATTATTATTATTATTATTATTATTATTACTATTATTATTATTATTATTATTATTATTATTATTACTAATACTAATTTTAGTAACTGAACAATACTACTTATGGAGAAGGGAGAAGATCCAAGAACTGAGCATCTGTTTTAATTCAAGGGTAATTAGGAATAATTCTCCGATATTAAGGAACGTTTTTGTTTAATTTGACAACTAATCCCAACTCCTATGCACGTTAATAAATGTATCATTTGTTTCTAGCTAGAGTAAAAATAAAACTAAATAAATATATATATATATATATATATATATATATATATATACTTATCCAAAGTCGGATACCAACCCGGGTTTCCTACGTGAGAAGTCAGAGTTTTACCACGGAGCTATGACACATAAACAGTTCAAACTCTTGTTTGCCGGTATAAGAGTATGTTCTTGAATCTCGCTGGTTTCGTCCTTGCTACTCTGATTTTAGTCTTGTGTATCAGGCGCACAGCCGAATGGAACTTAGAAAAAACTACGCTTCAAGACTCCGGTCATTTTTTTGTCTAAGAGTGTACAAGAAACCTTTCAGATATTTCTATCCCAAAATTTACTGATCTAAGTAAACCCGTTTTGGTGTAATTATTTTTTTCCTACGCAATATGTAACTTTTCACTAAGTTTTCATAACAGAAAAATTGTTATATATACGACAATTGGAAGATAGAGAGATTGGGTTTACAGTAAAAAGAACTTCATTTTTCACAGGCATTTGATTCCTGTATAAACATCAGGAAGGCATGACATAATTATAAGGACAGGAGTGAAACACCGCTTTTGATAGCGTGTCCTTAAACTTTTGGTAGAGACTGTAGTACCACCTCCCGAAATTCCACTCCATTCCAACCTCGCCCCATTCTTCGGTCTCATATCACTTGGCTATCCCCTCGTCTGACTCAAATAACTTTGTCGCTATTTCCTGTCGCCTGTCACTTAGCTTTCTCTTCATCTAACCCGCTTTAATCTTGTCATATTCGTCGGCCTCCTATCACTTAGCTATCCGCAAATCTAAATTACTTTAACTTTGACACAGTCCTCAGTCTCCTGTCATTTAGCTCTTTCCTTGTCTAGCCCACTCTAACCTTGTCAAAATCCTAGATCTCCTTTTACTTATCTATCTCCTCATTTACCCCACTCTAATTTTGTCATATTCCTCGTCCTCATGTCACTTAGCTATCCCCTCATCTAAATATATTCTCGCCACAGTATTCGGTATAAGTCACTTAGTTGTCCTCTTACCTAACGTAATCCTATACTTGTCAATTGTAACCTTCTGTAGAGATAATTCAACAGGTAGAAGAGGACAATAGGCTGCAATAAAAACATGACCCTTATCTCAACATGTACTCGATTCTGGACTATTGTTTATGGGAGCTATTTTTCTAGTTTTGAGCAATAATACGTGGTGTGTAAAAATGCCATAGGTTTATGTAAACATTCTGTATGTACAGTATGTGTAGGATTAATCAATTCACGAAGAACTTTAACCCCTTCAGACCTGAATTTATATTTAAATAAAACTGATGAAAAAAATTGGTCACATAATCATTCTGGGAATCCAAATTTCCAAATCAAGTGTTCACAGAAAATCAAAATTTGCGGACAATTTTAACCATTGGGGCCCCAAAATTTTAAATTTTATTTTTAATTCAAGTATAGAAACGTTTGAAAAATAATATTCTCCATTTCTATCACATTGAATTTCTCAGAATATTTAAAATTATCGAAGACATTCCGAAGAAAGAAAAAACAACAATATACAGTTGTCCAAAAAAAAAGTGACCGCACTAGTGAACAGCGAATATTTTCAAAGTCCACTTCGGGTCGCGGCTATGTTACACGATGCATGTGCTTGTACAGCTGTCAAAAAAAAAAAGTGGCCGCACTCGTGAACAGCGAATATTTTCAAAGTCCACTTCGGGTCGCGGCGATGTTACACGACGCATGTGCTTGTACAAGCAGTTCCGGAACTATGAAAGTGTTCCATATCTGCGCCTCGTAGACCAGCAGTAGAGTGTTTGTTTAATGATTCAAAGGTCGTGGGTTCGGGCCTTCTTCAATTTTTCATTTTATTTTTTAATCGTTTTAGCGATGTAAATGATATTCAAATTATTATTTATACCCAGTTATCGTTCTTTATGGATATCACGTTATTTATATTTTGTTATCGTTCTTTAGAGATATGAATAAAATTCAGGTCATCATTTGTATTTTGTTATCGTATTATAACGATATGAATAATAATGATTATTGTATCTCCAATGGGGGTTAGCCCTATTTTACATATGTATGTTAGGGCTATAGTTTTATACACAAAAAAGATGAGCATAAAGAGAAATGGAAAAGAAAATTAAATTAGCTTACGCGATGTAAACAAAACATAAACAATCCGTAAATTAGGCATTGCGATTGCAAAACAAATATCAGTTATGAATTTGAAACATACAAAAACATTAACAACACACATACGTAACACTTCTATAACACAAATATGCAGCTTTCCGTACCATACATGATAAATTAATACACAAACACAATCAAAGTATAATTACGACATTGCGACGACATCAAGCATCCCATAACTGACTCACATACATAACAAATCAAGCATCCGTTACAATACATACACTTCAACATAGTAACCACACTTTTAAAAGTTACAAATTTGGCTCCAAGAAGAATAAATAGGACACTGTTACTAATTATTATTCTTCTACAATTTCTTAAATACATCTGTAATAAATCTGTGAAATTCCGATATGAATAATATTCACGTTTTTTATATTGTTATCGTTCTTTAGCGATTTAAATAATATTCAAGTTATCATTTATATTCTGTTTTCCTTCATTAGCATTATAAAACAATATTCACGTTATTTATATTGTTATTGTTCTTTCGCAATATATTAATTAAACAAACCGATATTTATCATTTATATTCTGTTATCGTTCTTTAGTGATACTGTATAAATAATATTCAAGTTATTTATATTGTAATCGTTCTTTAGCGATATAAATAACATAAATTTAACATTATGTTTGGAAAAATCCAGTTGCATAATACTGGTATTAGTTTTTCTTTTCGTATTACGCCTATTACATTATACTATCTTGAACCACAATAAAATGAAAAGGAGTAACGAGGAATTGAACCTGAGACGTTGAAATCTAAATTCCGACGTTCGTCCGCTGAGTTACGAGAGCAAAGGTGTGGAAACATTTTCGGAAAAATTGGCCCAATCACACTCTAAGATTTTCTGATGATTCGTAGAAGCTAGTCCAGGATGCGGGGGGCAAAGGCTAATTGAGATTTCCCGGTATCTGACCGGGTCAAACATCCTGATAGAATTAATATTTAACCCTTGCCGTGACTTTCGGTGAAGTCCGGAGGGCCCAATTAGTCAAATCCACTCTCCTCATCTCCACGCTTGGGCCCCCTGGAATTTAATAAGATGCGAAAGAGATAGTGGTGTGCGGAAAGCAACGGGATGTTACCGCATTTAGGCCTATCCTTCCCAAGAAAACTGCAAACATGAACAAAGGAAGCTTTTAATAGAACAAAAAGGATCTTCTGCGGACCTCTGGAAAAAGAACTAAGGAAGAGACTAGTGAAGTGCTTTGTGTGGAGTGTGGCATTGTACGGGGAAAGAACACGGACATTACGACGAAATGAAGAGAAACGAATTGAAGCATTTGAAATGTGGATGTGGAGAAGAACGGTGCGTGTAAAGTGGACAGACAGAATAAGAAATAACATTGTGTTTGAAAAAGTGAGTGAAGAAAGAATGATGCTGAAACTGATTAGAAAGAAAAAAAGGAATTGGTTGGGTCTCTGGTTGAAAAGAATAATAGACGACATTAGGATACGTGGATCATATGCGGAGACTAAGAGAAAGGCAGAAAATAGGAAAGATTGGAGATTGCTGGGTTTGCAATGAAAGACCTGCCCATGGACAGAACATTTATGTGTGTATGTTCAGAATGCCTGGAATATCGTGTCTAAGAACAGTCGCTATTTGCAAAGACTAGTCAATTCCATGCCCACTCGACTGCAAGATGATCGAGATAAGAGGAAGATAGACTAAATATTGAATTGTGGCTTTTTGTTTTATTTTTTGAACGCTTAATTATTTGAATGTTTTAAGGCCGACGCCAGTAAATTTGTTATGTTTATGCCACGAAAGATATTTTATTGAGAATAAAATCATTTTTCTTTCCATTTGCAGCCACAATATCATAATGATAATGATAAAGTCATGGCACAATATATTAATGAACCTGATGTTAATTACTAAAATAATCATAAAAGAGAAAGGAGCCATTATGTCTAGTTTGTTTCTCTCAAAAACAGAACAAAAAAAGGACATAAAAAGCACGAGGTTGTAGTCGAACGCAGGACCTCATGAACAAGAGGCCTGAACGCTACCATTATGCTATCGAATAATACACAGTGGACTTCAATTATAACTGTAGATATCAGGCAACGTGGTCCCACAACATATAACATCGCCTGTCTCCGAATTGTAGCGAAGATACCTGAAGGGAACTTTGTTTCAGGAGAGCGGCCACTTTTTCTTTTGACAGCTGTACATAACGGATTAAAAACAGTCCATATCGGTTTGAAATGCTAACGTTACAAACTGTATAATAGTCACCGTTCATTGGCGTTTAACAATTAATGAGGCATTTGATAATTGGTGTAATAATGTTCGAAAGTAGAAGAGGAACATTGATATTCGTTGAAATTGTGGCGCATGAATTTGGAAGCGATAAGGCATTCAGCTGTGTAGGTTGCAATCTATTGTGTGACATGGTTAAATTAATTTTCTTTAATTTTGATTGATTTTGAAATTAACAATACATACATACATACAAACATACATACATACATACATACATACATACATACATACATACATACATACATACATACATACATACATACGTCATTCTTTCCGTCAATTGTAAATTGGTTCGAATTGAAATTTAATGCTACCCCAATGTTAACAGGACACGGCAAGTTTGGAGCATATTTCCATACGTTTAAATTAATAACCAATTCAATATATCCATGTGATGTTAATCATCAAACCGTATACAACCCTTTGTAAGAGGTTAATTATTAGATAGAAAAATAGAAAACGCTCCATTAGCGGAAGTATTAAAATCTGAAACTTGGCTTCAAGAAAAAGATGTTCTGCTTACAAGATACACAAAGAATTTTACACGATTTATAAATAGTATACACTTTGAAAACGTTAATAAAATGTAAAATAACATATTAGCATGTAGAATCACATTTCTACATAGTTAATTTTAAAGTTTTCACAAGATAAATTGGTATTACGTTAGTGTTATGGAAAAAGCACATACACACATGGGTAAAGTAGTCCTAAAGCAATTCCCATATCGAATTTAATGCTAAGTTCTTAAAAAGGTGATGGTTTTAAAGAAATGTAAATAGGTCTAATTAAATTTGCTGCCTTGCAGTAAAATCTCAATAATCAGTATATTATGAATAACTTAACTAACTTCTGACGCATATCCATGATTATTCTGTTTACGTTGTGTCATTTTTACCCCAGAATTTTGGAATTGATTTAAGAGATTAACTGCAGTGCTTCTAAAGTGTTTGGTCCAGGAAAATATATTTGATTGCAATGAAATTAATTATTTCTTGAATTTATGCAGCAAATATTACACAATTGTCGACGAATTCTCAACAGAGAATGCATGCAGTTTGGATCAAATAATAAAAAATCGAAGGCGTTTCTAATTGTTTGTTCCAGGGCAATTTATTTGAATCCAATAGAGATAAATTATTTATTGAATCTGTGCTACATATGTAATAAATTGTAGATTTCCAAAAAAAACTGTGCGTCTTGGACGAAATCATCAAAAACGATCTGCCAGTAACTACCGATGCACGATACTCGCAAATATTGTAGGCTAAGTGTGGAATGATTCTCAACAAAGAATAGATGCGGTCAGGAGCGAACAATAGAAAACGATCTTCGTTAATCACCGAGCACTTAAACATGCAATGCAACTGCGTAAATAGGCCTACGTGACAATGTAGTCCCTGTTAAATTCAAATGTAACCAATGTGTTAGTGATTCTGCTGCATACATTTTTGTTTGTCTAAAGAGAGATCGTAGCTTCCAATTGTGGACATCTGTTGGTATAAATTCGTTGTGGAAATTGCTTTAAAAATCACGAGAGAATAAAATATTGAGGTATAACTTAAATCCAACTAAACCTGAATAAAACACAAGCACATAAAGCATTGGGATAGTAAATTACAAAAGTAACTTAATTTTTAAAACTGATGCAGAAATAGGGATTTATTCTCACATTTATGAAAAATCGCTCACCTGCATAGTAAGAAGTGCTGATAGCTTTCGGATATGTACAGTCTTCATTATCTTGAGATCACACTACAGTTTCCGTCACTATTTGAAACTTATAAAATCTTAGAATTTGATTACATTATCTCAATCATAGTACATTCTTCTAAACACAGGAACCACTAACGGAAATCGACAACAGCTAATCACATATATCAGGTCTTCTCAAGACCGTGGAGTGAACCCAACTGATAAGACTCAACACAGCACCTTACGAATGACATCATCGCACATCGCTACTTCGGCAGCGCTGCAGTACAAAATACTGCTCAACTCCCGTACTGCGACGTGTGAACGGTGCAACCCGAAAAGTTATCGCTGCCGAAGCAGCTGACCGCTACTTTCTCATGCTGCGCGCAGCTCGGAAGACAGTAGTGACGTGTGAACAGGGTTCTAAGGTTTGCAACAGCACCATTTTTTATATTTCAGTGGCTCGAACTTTTAGAAAATATTGGGTGGGCTTAAAAACTCGAGGTGAAAATAAAAATAAATCAATCTCATAAATAATGATGATGACGATAATAATAATAATAATAATAATAATAATAATAATAATAATAACAATAATAATATGACAAATTATTGGATGGCTTTGGGGTCCACAGGCCGTATAAGCTGGAACCACTATTGTTCTTGTTGAAACTTTTGAAGTGTTGCCACCCAAATATGCCAAGGTTATTTTATATTGTTTGGATATATATTTAATGTTTGACGTGATGAAAATAAATGATTTGTGGCAGTTTCTAAACGTACAATTCAGAGTATATTTGCTGAGGGTATAATTTCTTTTTTAATTTTGCGAAGCGTAGTTTCAAACCGGAGGATTGTCAACGTTGCTTACAAAAATATGGTATTAGTTATTGAAGTATAGGCTTATAGGAGTTTTTTCTAATAGCTTTATAATAAATATAATGTCAATTTCTGAATACTAGTTGTTGTTTAGTCAAATGTCTGAAAACAGGTTTGAACCTCATAAGTGACACCAATAGGCCAGGAGATAATGGCGTAGGGAATATTAGTTAGGACATAAATATAAATAATTATAGACCTACTTCAACCAAGAGGATGCTTGTGGAATTTGCAAATCCCGATTCCCAAAACAAAAATGAAAAGGCATTAGCAGAAATTATTAGTGCACTGCAAATTTCAGAAGACGATGTAAAAGAAATGCATTTTCTTTGGACCAATACAACACAGATGGGTTAAAAACTAATAAGTTTAATTTATACTAATAATAAATCTGTAGCCAACATTTTTCTGGTAATTTTCGATTTTCCAAAAATAATTGGTGTTAACATGTATAATTAACCATCCCGAAACCGAAAATCGCTGTTTTGAAATTTTTGTTTGTATGTCTGTCTGTCTGGATGTTTGTTACCGGTACCTTTTCACGCGATAATGGCTGAACCGATTTATATGAAAATTGGAATATAAATTAAGTTCGCTATAACTTAGATTTTAGGCTACGTGGCATTCAAAATACTTTATTTAAAAGGGGGGTTATAAGGGGACCTGAATTAAATAACTCGAAATATCTCGCTTATTATTGATTTTCATTAACAATATTACATAACAAAAGTTTCTTTAAAAATAATTTCCGATAAGTTTTATTCTGTACAAAATTTTGATAGGACTGATATTTAATGAGATAAATGAGTTTTAAAATTACAATAACAACGCCATCTAAGGCGCTGTTCTGAAATAAAAACAAATGACTTCGTCTATAAGGGGCCTTGGACAACAACAATCGAAAGCTATTAAACATAGCCTAAGAGAATGTTTCTGTGTTTGTATGAAGTAATATCGGAAGCTAATTAATTGTTTAATTATTATTTCACAATTGGAAAGTGTAGTTTCTCTAGATGGACATAATTCTACAATGTTATTACAGTAACCTCTGAAACATATAGCAAGTAATATAAAGTATACACATTAAAACTAAATGATATGTCAATGTTCATTAACCCTTCTCCGGGCAACCTACTTTTGTAACGTTGATGGGCAAGGAGGGTCCGTCGGACCCACATGCCATTTTAACTCATTGACAGAAGAAAATCATTTTATTGTACACAATATTAATCTTCTTTAATAATGATATTATTATAGTGACTAATGTATCCATGATAATATACATAAATGATATAATTTTAGTAGGTTTTTCATGTGATAAAAGAAACATGTTTAGTGTATGATCTACAATTTTTTTTTACTTTCGTCGTAAAACGCACACACATTTACACAAATTTTAGATTTTCTCATTTCTAGCACACACACAACTCCCACACGTCATTACTCTCACATACTCACACGTCATCATTCTCACATGCTCACACATCACACGCACTCTTACATCATCACTCTCACACTTACACGTCATTACTCTCACACACTCACACGTCATCACTCTCACACATCATCACTCATCATCATTCTTACAGTTTTTACACACACGGGTCACTTCACTGTGCTCATTACACACATAATGGCCACAATTGTCACAGATTTGTTTTTCTTTGCGACTTTTTTCATACTGATACATATGACACCTTTTAGTGCTCTTCTGTAGTTGGGGCGCAGTTGATGGAGAGGCCTAATAGCTCTTGGCATGAAAGGAGCAATGGTCATTACAGTTTTTTCTGAAGTCCTACTCTAGGTCTTCTTTCAATTTGAGTTTGGATGAGACTTTCAGCAACAGCTACAAGGAACAACCTCCTATTGTTCTGTTTTACAAGATTCCACGAAGGATGAAGGCTCATCCACACAACAAATGCAGTAATTCCACATACCTCTAAAAGATTCATAAAAATGCAAATGGCCAGCGATTTGTACGTCTCTTTCACGCATGTGCATTCACTAATGATCGAGTGTGTCAGTATCTTCTTTTGTGCTATTACAGTGAAGAATAATTTGTGGTTTCTTTTCTTCTTTCGAAATGGTTTGTGTTTGGTGCATTGCAGAAAGAACAACTGCCTTATTTGGTTTTGGTGCATTGAAACCAATGTTACATATTTTGTAAATCCGAAGATGGATGAACACTCTGGCCGCTTTTTATTTGGCTGGAACTCAGGAGAGATGAATATACATATTTTTGTGTACTGTTCCATCACAATATTACCGCCTTTACCCTACGTGTTTTACATTTCGTAGAAGTTTAGTTACTCACTTTTTCAGTTACACACATATCCACGTTACATATTCGTTCTCCTTTACCTCGCTCCATAGGCAAACCTCCAACCGCAAGCACAGACTCCCAAATTCACATGAAAGGAAAGGGGGAAATAAAAACAAAATATTTGATTTAATTTATGAGTCGTATTGGTTGAGTAGATATAGGTCTACATTTGACGTAGTTTATGAATGGTGTTGGTTGAATAGATATAGGTCTACCTTTGACGTAGATTATGAATCGTATTGCTTGAGTAAATATACTGTAGGTCTACATTTGACGTAATTTATGTATCGTACTGGTTGAGCAGATATAGGTCTACATTTTTAACTTTTCACGCTTAAAAAAATACTTTTCATACCTTCTAAAAATTATAAATGTTCCCTTTCCAAACGCCATGGAACTAGAGACCCATAAACAGCGGATTTTAGGCAAGTACGTGAATTTTTCCTGGTGATGTACTCATATTAACCTTATTCATACAAATAAAAGTGATAAATTGGTCATTTTGCAACATATGTTCACGTAACAGAAGCCGTTGTGTCACGAAATTATATACGTAACTGCACGAAAGTCACCCCAAAATACATTCTTAAAAAGTAATTATTAGTGTTGTGGCATTTAACCGATTAATCAATAAACTTCTGTTGTAAAATTAATCGATCAGACATACTTAATCGAATAATCGAGTCCATTAAAATTAATCGGTTGTAGTTGATATTAATTATTATTTTGTTAATACAAACTAATACTAAAAATTCCGACAATATTCCTCTCTCGGAAATTGCTTAATTAAAAGCACAATAGTACTGATATTTTCTAACTGCAAGACAGGTAGCGTAAGGAAAATCTTTGCACAAAAACTAAAGAAACAGATGGAGATATGACGACAGTGACCTAGTCTACCTCTAGGGAAAGTTGAAACGCAAAGCGAAACCCTTATTAATTTTCATGGTTTTCCAAGAAAACTTCCAACTTGTTGCCAGCTCATATACCCAGCATATGAAAAACATACTTTTCTAGGATTCAACACCCTCATTCCGTATAAAAGAGTCATGTCTACATTGTATGAAAGTGAAATCGTAACTATATTCTTTTCTTTCTAAAATCTGGTAATTCGATTACAATACACGATACAATTACATTACAATATTGCAATAAACATACCAACGCTCGAACAACAGAGCTACCCAGGAACTCAACAAGACACCGATCCAATTTTAACCTCTATATACACAAATATCAAAGTGGGTTCACAACCGTCCAGCAACCAACATGTACTGCACACTAACTCGGTGTGATATAAAATGCGGTTTTCTGTAAACGAACAGTGACATGAATTATGTAAATGATGCTTTCAGGTATAACTCCCTGTAAAGTTAATTTGAATGATTCCGAAGAAAAATTGTTCCGGCGCTGGCATAGAACACGGGACGTTTGGTTAACCGTACCAACGCTCTGCCAACTGAGCTACCCGAGGAAATCTACCAGACACCGATCCAATAGTTCCCTCTATATCAACAAAGCTCAAAGTGGGCTGACAACCGTCAACCAACGACATTGAGTGCACACTAAATCTGTGTGACTTAAATTGTGGTTTTCTGTTAACGAACAGTGACGTGTATTGTGCAAATCAAGCTTTCATGTATAACTACCTGTAAAGATGATTTGAATAATCCAAAGGAAAAATTGTTTCGCGGCCGAGCATCGAACCCGGAACGTTTGGTTAAACGTACCGACGCTCTACCAACTGTGCTATCCGGGAACTCTTCCACACACAGATCCAATTTTTCCCTCTATATCCACAAACCTCAAAGTGGGCTGAGAAACATCAAGCAATTAACATCGATTGCACAATAACTATGTGTCACTCAATTTCTGGTTTTCCGTTAACGGAAAGTGACGTGTTTTGTGCAAATCAAGCATTCAGGTATAAATCCATGTAAAGTTGATTACAATAATTTCGAGGGAAAAATTGTTCCTGGCCGGGCAACGAACCCGGGACCCTTGGTTAAATACACCAACGCTCTAACAACTGACCTACCAGGGAAATGTGCCAGACACCGATCCGATTTTCACCCCTATATTTGCAAAACTCAAATTGGGCTGACAACTTTCAAGCAACAAACAATGAGTGCACACTAACTCTGCGTGACTTAAATTGTGGTTTTCTGTTAACGAACAGTGACGTGTATTATGCAAATAAAGCTTTCAATTATTACTCCCTGTCAAGATGATTAGAACAATTTCGTGGGAAAAAATGTTCCGGGGCTGGGCTTCGAACCCGGGACATTTGTTTAAACGTACCAACGCTCTAACAATTGAGCTACCCGGGAACTCCACCAGACAAAGATTCAATTTTTCCCTCTATATCCACAACATTCAAAGTGGGTTGAGAACCATCAAGCAACGAACATTGAGAGCACACTAATTATGTGTGACATAAAATGAGGTTTTCTGTCAACGAAAAGAGACGTGTATTATGAAAATCAAGATTTCATGTATAAATCCGACGTAAAGTTGAGTACAATAATTTCGAGGGAAAAATTGTTCCGAGGCCGGGCATCAAACCCGAGACCTATGGTTAAACGTATCAATGTTCTGACAACTGAGCTACCCGGAAATGTACCAGACACGGATCTAATATTTCCCTCTATATCCACAAAACTCAAATTGGGCTGACAACATTCAATCAACAAATATTGAATGCACACAAACTGTGTGTGAGTTAAATTATGGTTTTCTCTTAACCAACAGTGATGTGTATTATGCAAATCAAGCTTCCGGGTACAACTCCCTGTAAAATTTATTTAAACAAATTCAAGGGAAACATTGTTCCGAGGCCGGGAATCAAACCAGGGACCTATGGTTAAACGTAACAATACTCTAACAACTGAGCTACCCGCGAACTCTACCAGACACCGACCCAATGTTTCCCTCTATATCCACAACACCTCAAAGTGGCTGATAACCGTCAAGCAAACATTGAGTGCACACTAACACTTTCTGACTTAAATTGTGGTTTTCTGTTAACGAACAGTCCCGTGTATTATGCAAATCAAGCTTTCATGTATATCTCCCTGTAAAGTTGATTTGAACAATTTCGGGGCCGAGCATCGAACCCGGGACGTTTGGTTAAACGTACCAACGCTCTACCAAATGTGCTACCCGGGAACTCTTTCAGACACGGATCCAATTTTTCCCTCTATATCCACGAACTTCAAAGTAGGATGAGAACCGTCAAGCAACTAAATTTGTTGCACAATAACTGTGTGACTCAAATTGTGGTTTTCTCTTAACGTAAAGTGACGTGTATGATGCATATGAAACTTTCAGGTGTAAATCCCTGTAAAGTTGATTAGAATAATTTCGATGGAAAAAATTTTCCTGGCCCCGTCTCAAACCCGAGACCTTTGGTTAAAAGTACCAACGCTCTACCAACTGAGCAGAACGAGAACTCTTACTCATTCCGATCCAATTTTTCCTTCTACATCCACAAGCCACAAAGTGGGCTGATAACCGTGAAGCAACCAACAATGACTGCGCAATAACTCTGTGCGATGTAAATTGTTTTCTGTTAAGGAAAAGTTACGTGTATTATGCAAATCAAGCTTTCAAGTATAATTCCCTGTAAAGATTATTTGAATAATTTTGAGAGAATATCTTTTCCGGGACCGAGCATCGAAGCCGGGACGTTTGGCTAACGTACCAACGCTCTAACACTGATTTACCCGGGAACTTTACCAGATATCGATCCAAATTTTCGCCCTATATTCACAAACTTCAAAGTGGGCTGACAACCGTGAAATAAAATCATTGAGTGCACACTGACACTGTTACATAATTTGTGATTTTCTGTTAAACGAAAGAGACGTCTATTATGCAAATCAAGCTTTCACATATAAAACTCTGTAAAGTTGACTTGAATAACTACGAGGGAAAAATTGTTCCTCGCTGGGCACCAAACCCGGGACCTTTGGTTAAACGTACCACCGCTCTACTAACTGAGCTACCCGGGAACTCTACCAGACACTGATCCATTTTTTCCCACTATATCCACAAACCTGAAAGTGGGCTGACAAACTTCAAGCAACCAACATTGAATGCACATTAACTCTGTGTGTCTTAAATTGTGGTTTCCTGTTAACGAAGAGATGAGTCATTCCACGTCAAATCGCACAGCAACAAAACACGACTTTCTCGAAAATGGTCGAATTTTTTTTTCATGTATTCCAGACATCAAATAAGGAGACCCGTATTGTTTTATTACCAGAATTATTAATTATTTGTGTAGTTATGACTATTTGAAATTACGCAAACTACGCGCGCACTATTACATAAACTCAATTGGAACTCTGTGTCTACATATAATTGAAATTTGGGGTTCGGCGGATTTGAAAGACTAAATACAACACTTATTATTACTTTAGGCTTATCACAAATAAATTTCAAATTTGGCCTAATTTTTTAATGATTTATTTTTCAAAGCAAAATTACTACGTTGAATAGCCAACTTAAAAATCTGAAAAAATATAGGCTTGTTCCCTGATGTATTGTCTCTAAACTACTGCAGTTAAAAATGTGGGATCTGCATACATACATTTGCAACAATTTATTTTCCGGAGGCATACACGCGCTCGCGATCCCCAGCTAATGAACCGCTTGCAGCCATAGGCTAGAAGGCTGAGCGCGTAAAGTTTTACGAAATTCCCCGTTGCTTATAATAACTTATGTCGCACACTACACAACACATGATTAATGCCTTAAGGAACAGTAAATATCTTATCTAAAGTGATTTTATTATTGTCAGCTCAGCTAAGAGAGGGAGCCCTTCACAATGCTGTATGTTTATACTGTACTATATGGCCAAGTGTTTAACGATAGCAAGGCTGGGTAAGGCAGTAAACTTTATGACAGTAAACAGATGGCAGGAGACAAAATATAGAAGAGAAAAATAATCAGTCAGATTTTGAATTTCATGGAGTGAAGTTCTGTGTGTCGAATATTAACGCTTGTGACGTGTCTTCTACAACATGAGTGACGGTAAAGATCGCGTAATATTTAACAAGTGTTTAAATCCATTTGACCTTCCTAATCACGCTTTTAAAAAGAAAAGTACACTAAGACGCATAAGTCGCGATTTATTGATAAAGATCAATTTAGCGGAGTTTTGAATGTGCGAATATGTGATTCGTGCCGTAAAAAAGTCTATCAACTTCCGGATAGGTCTGGTGAAAGTATATGTAAAGCCGGTAGTTCTTGTGATATTAATAAACATGAATCAAATGAACGTAGTGCAGACAATGAACGTGATAATCCCAGTTCCTCTTCTAGCAGTTCTATGGATACAGCGCTAGAAATTAGTAATATTGAGGTGCTAAACAAAAGTTTGGTGTCAATAGGAGAATCCCCAATCAAGAAAAGAAAACTACTACAAAAACGATACCCCCGTGAAAAGTTTCAAAAAGTAAAAGGCTCCCTAGCAAGTAAAGTTTTTCATGTAGAAGATGCATCGACGCCCATTGAAAAGTCAGACAATAATGATATTATTAACAAATTGATTGAATCTTTTCACACAACAAATGACAAGATGGTAAAAATTCAAATTTTAACAATTTTTGAAAGTTGGTCCTACAATAAAATTAAACAAAACTTTGAAGCGACTGATCACATGATAAGGGTGGCAAAGAAACTGGCTGAAGAAAGTGGAATTTTGTCCACTCCTAACAATAAACTCGGTAAAGTTTTGGAACTGTCTACAGTGACTAAGGTGCTGCAGTTCTACAGATCAGACGATGTGAGTAGGGTAATGGCTGGAAAAAAGAATTTTGTTAGTGTGAAAGAGGACGGTCAAAAAGTTCATAAGCAGAAAAGATTAATTTTATGTAATCTTAAGGAAACATACAAGTGTTTCAAGGACAAATATCCAATAATAAAAATAAGTTTTCTAAATTTGCAGAACTGAGACGAAAAAAGAATGTATTTTGCCAGGGGCTAATGGAACGCACAGTGTATGTGTTTGTACACATCACAAAAATGTAAAATTACTTATGGATGGTGCAAACATTATACTACTAACATCAAATTCTAGTGTAGTTGTCAATAACTACAAAGATGCGCTATCACACATTCTTTGTAATCCTCCATCAATTTATTGTTACCTTAAACAATGTTCAAGTTGTCCAAGACCTGACAATATAATCAAACATATCCGAGAACAGTTTGACGCCGAGGCTATTGAGCAGATAACATACAAACAATGGGTTACAGTTGATCGCACTAATTTCGAAACACTTCAGTCTTCAACTGATGACTTTTTAGACAAATTGTCAAGCAAACTTCTCTCCTTATTGCCGCACGTTTTCATAGCGCAGCAGCAAAGTCAATTTTTGGTAGAATGCAAAGAAAATATACAACCTGAAAATTACATAGTCATTGCAGACTTTTCTGAAAATTATTCTTTTGTAATACAAGATTCAGTACAGGGTGTGCATTGGAACAACTGCCAAGCCACAATACATCCTTTCGTAGTATATTTCAAAGAAGGTACAGAAATTCGTCACAAAAGTATTGTTGTTATCTCAGAAAGCATGAAACATGACACTGATTCCTTTCACTTTTTTCAATCTGAAGAAATCAATTTCTTAAAGCAAGAATTCAACGATATGAAAAAAATTATCTACTTTTCCGATGGATCAAGTTCACAATACAAAAACAAAAAGAATTTTAAAAATATCTGCTTACATGAAGACGATTATGGAATTGGCGCTGAATGGCACTTCTTTACAACGTCGCATGGTAAAGGTCCATGTGATGGAATTGGAGGAACTGTTAAAAGACTTGCAACGAGAGCCAGTCTACAACCCGGTCAAAATCCTATAACAACACCAAAAAAACTGTTTGACTGGGCACAAAAAGCATTTCTAACGTGCAATTTATATTTTGTCCCATGAATAAGCACAAAAACCACAATGAAAATTTGCAGGCCAGATATCACAATCTAAAACCAATAACTGGTACATTAAAATTACATTCTTTCATTCCGTTGTCAAAAACTGAAGCTGTAGTGAAACAATTTTCTTTCGAGAAAAAAAGTAGGCGAGTGAAAATATAAAGTGTAGTGAGAATGAAAACAGACGTTTAAAAAGCAATATGTACATTATCATAATAAGTGGATACGATTAGTGTAAGTTAGTAGTGTTTCCTCGAGTGACTTGATACGTACTGGGTGTAATGTTGCAACGTTCGCTCGATCATCCAGTGCCGATAAACCTCCCAGCGCGCGCTCAACGCTTCCCGTCCACTGCTGCACCGGTCTGCTACACATTGTTTCGTAAGTAATTAAATTTCCATTAAACTATTAGAGATCCCATTGTGATTTTTTCTGGAATTATTAAGAATACTTCAATGCACCTAGTAGGCATTTTTTTTAGATTTTTAATACGGCTATTTCACATTGATATTTAACTTTTATAAATTGAATCATAAAAATTATTTGTAATAATTATAATAAAATCAGTTAATAAATATTTAACAAAAGACAATATTTCAAGCTTTTAAATGCATTTTTTTTCAAAAAAAAATTTAACATCAATATTCTCGGAAATATGACGCTTTAAATGTTGCATTGTGCGGCATTTTTAACGAATTTTAACATGCAATATTAAAAAAAACATGTGGACTTAGGAGGAAATAAAAATATACTTGTTAGTTTATTAGACCCATACAGTTGATAAAAAAAATATAAACGCAATCGGAAATATGAAGGTCAAAATTTGTATAATTTTGTGCGATTTGACGTGGAATGACTCAGATATGTGTGTTATGCAAATCAAGCTTTCATGTATAATTCCCTGTAAAGTTTATTTGAATAATTTCGAGGGAAAAATTGTACCGTGGCCGGGCATCGGACTCGAGACATTCGGTTAAACGTACCAACGTTTAATAAAAGTTTTATTTTCCCTGGCAGAGTTAAGGCCATCAGGCCTTCTCTTCCACTCAACCAGGATCAAATCATATACAGAAAAATATATACCGATATACAAATATTAACTTAAAAATAATAATAAAGATAATGAAGTAAAAAAGAGAGATTGAATACATATACACAATCAGTATTAACTATAAAATAACAATAATAAAAATTATAATTAAAAAAGAGACTGAAAACATAATCACAAACAGGAAAATACATTCTAGTATACAGTCCTACCAACTGAGCTACACGTGAACTCTACCAGACAACGATGCAATTTTGCACTCTAACCACATAACTCAAAGTGGCCTTGCAACCGTCAAAATTTCCAGCATTGTGTGCACAGTAACTCTGTATGACTTGAATTGTGGTTTTCTATTCACGAACAATGAAGTGTATTAAACAAATCAAATTTCAGTTATAACAATAACAATGTAATGTAGATTTGATTCATTTCGAGGGAAAAATTACTCCGCGCCGGGCATCAAACCCGGGACCATTGGTTAAACCTACCAACGTTATACCAACTGAGCTACCCGGGAACTTTACCATACACCGATCCAATTTTTCCGTCTATATCCATAGACCTCAAAGTGCGCTCAGAGCCTTGAAACAACCAACACTGTGTGCACACTAAATCTGTGTGCCATAAATTGTGTTTTTCTGTTAACGAACAGTGACGTGTATCATGCAAACCAATGTTTTAGGTATAACTTCCTCCAAAGTTGATTTGAATAATTTCGAAGGAACAAAAGTTCCTGGTCCGAGCATCGAGCCCGGGATTTTGGGTTAAACATACCAACCCTCTACCAAGTGAGATACCCGGTAACTCTAACAGACACCGATCCAATTATTCCCTTTATATACATAAACCTCAAAGTGGGCTGAGAAGCGTCAAGCAACCCGCATTGACTGCACACTATCTCTGTGTGACTTAAATTGTGATTTTGTGTTAACGAACAGTGACGTGTATTTTACAGATCAAATTTTCAGGTATAACTCCCTGTTAAGTTAATTGAATCATTTCTAGAGAAAAATTGTTCAGATGCCGGGCATCGAACCCGGGACATTCGGTTAAACGTACCATCCCTCTAACAACTGCGCTACACGGGAAATCTACCAGACACCGATCCAAATTTCCCCCCCTTCATTAACAACACTCAAAGTGGGCTGACCACCGTCAAGCAACCAACAATGAGTGCACACTAACTCTGTGTAACTTAAAATGTTGTTTTCCTTCAAAGAACAGTGATATGTATTTTCCAAATCAAGCTTTAAATTATAACTCCCTGTAAAGTTGATTTCAATCATTTCGATACAAATATTGTTTCTGGGCCGGGAATCGAAACCGGAAACTTTGGTGTAACGTATCAACACTCTACCAACTCAGCTAACCGGAAACTCTACCAGATACTGCTCCAATTATCCCTCTATATCCACAAAACTCAAAGTAGGCTGACAACCTTCAAGCAATCAACATTGTGTGCACACTAACTCTGTGTGACTTAAATTGTGGTTTTCTGTTAGTTAACAGTGACTTGTATTTTGCAAATCAAGCTATCAGGCATAACTCCCTGCAAAGTTGATTTGATTCATTGAAAGGGAACATTTGCCCCGTGCCGGGCAACGAACCCGGGAAATTTGGTTAAACGTACAAACGCTCTACCAACTAAGCTACGCGGGAACTCTACCAGACACAGATCCAATTTTGCCATCTATATTACAAACCTCAAAGTGGGCTGTCAACCGTCAAGCAACCAACATTGTGTGCAAACTAACTCTGTGTGACTTAAATTGTGGTTTTCTCTTAACGAACAATGACGTGAATTATGCAATTCGAGATTTCAGGTATAACTCCCTCTAAAGTTAATTTAAATAATTTCGAGGGAATAATCTTTCCTTGGCCGGGCATCGAATCTGGAACTCTTGGTTAAACGTACCAACGCTCTACCAACTGAGATATCTGGAAACTCTACAGGCCACAGATCCAATTTTTCCCTCTATATCCACAAAACTCAAAGTGGGCTGACAACCGTCAAGCAACCAACATTCATTGCACACTAACTCTGTGTGAATTAAATTTTGTTTTTCTGTTAACGGACAGTGACGTGTATCATACAAATCGAGCTTTCATATATACGTCCTGTAAAGTAGACTTGAATAATTTCGAGGTAAAAATGGTTTCGGGCCCGGGCATCGAACCCGGGACTTTTGGTTAAACGTACTAATGCTCTACAAATTGAGCTACCCGGGAACTCTACCAGACACTGATCCAATTTTACCCTCTATATACCCAATGCTCAAAGTGGGCTGACAACCTTCAAGCAACCAATATTGACTGCACTTTAAATCTGTGTCAATTAAATTGTGGCTCTCTTTTAAAGAAGAGTGGCGTGTATTATGCAAATCAAGCTTTCATGTATAATTACCTGTAACGTTTATTTCAATAATTTAGAGGGAACAATTGTACCGGGGCCGGGCATCGAACCCGAGCCTTTTGGTTGAACGTACAAACGTACTACCAACTGAGCTACACGGGAACTCTATCAGACACCGATCCAATTTTCCTTCTATATCCACAAATTCAAATTGGGTTGGCAAATTTCAAGCAACCAGCGTTGATTGCACAATAACTCTCCGTGCCTTAAATTGTGGTTTTCTGTTAACGAACTGTAACGTGTATTATGTTAATCAAATGTTAGGTATAACTCCTGTAATGTTCATTTGAATCATTTCCAGGGAAAAATTGCTCCGTGCCGGGCATCGAACCCGGGACGATTGGTTAAACGTACCAACGCTCTACCAACTGAGCTACCAGGGAACTCTACCGGACACCGATCGAATTTCTCCCTCTATAACCACAAAGCTCTACGTGGGTTGACAACCAACAAGCAACCAACATGGTGTGCACACTAACTCTGAGTGACTTAAATTGTGGTTTCTGTTAAGGAACAGTGACGTGTATTATGCAAAGCAAGCTTTCAGGAATAACTCCCTGTAAAATTGATTTGAATAATGTCAAGGGGAAAAATGTTTCTGTGGCGGGAATCGAACATGGGACCTTTGATTAAATGTACCAACGCTATACCCACTGAGCTACACGGGAACTCTATCAGACCCTCATCCAATTTTTCGCTCTATATCCACAAACAACAAAGTGGGCTGAGACCCGACAAGGAACCAACATTGAGTACACACTAACACTGTGTGACTTAAATTGTGGTTTTCTGTTTAGGAAGAGTGACGTGTAATATGTAACTCATGCTTTCAGGTATAAATCCCTGTAAAGTTGATTTAAATAATTTCGAGGAGATACAATTTTTACCTGGCCGCACATCGATACCGGGATTTGGTTATACGAGCTCTGATTACGTTAGTATAAAGGGAACTACCCCTTATAGGGGGCGCAATTAGACAAAATTAGTAACTTTTCTCATACGTGACAAATTTTATGAAATTTTACACAGTAGTTACAGGTAGCATATATGTTTTGTATACAAGCTCTCATTACGTTGGCATAAATAGAACTACCCCTTATATGGGGGCGCAATTAGACAAAATCAGTAACTTTTCTCCTATCTAACATATTTTTATGAAATTTTACACAGTAGTTACGGGTAGCATATATGTTTTGCACACAAGCTCTCATTACGTTGCTCTAAGGGGAACTAACCCTTATAGGGGGGGGGCGCAATTAGGTAAAATTAGCAACTTTTCTCTTATCTAACATATATTTATGAAATTATACACAGTAGTTACAGGTAGCATATATGTTTTGTATACAAGCTCTCATTACGTTGGTTTAAGGGGAACTACCCCTTATAGGAGGCGCAATTAGACAAAATTAGTAACTTTTTTCCTATTTAACATATTTTTATGAAATTTTACACAGTAGTTACAGGTAGCATGTATGTTTTGTATACAAGCTCTCATTACGTTGGTCTAAGAGGAACTACCCCTTATAGGGAGGCGCAATTAGACAAAATTACTAACTTTCCTCCTAACAGATATTTATGAAATTTTACACGTAGTACATTTTTTGTGTACACACTCTGATTACGTTGGTATAAGAGGAACTGCCCCTTATAGGGGGATGCATTTAGACAAAATTAGTAACTTTTCTTCTGTCTAACAGATTTTCATGGAAATTTATACAGTAGTTACAGGTAGTAAACTTGTTTTGTATACAAGCTCTAATTCTCTGGATTGTTTTTGGTTCGACTTCATACTTGCTATAATGGAAAAGCTTTCTTGGGCAGCCACGACTTTTTCCAAAGGCACGTTTTCTCTAAATTTTCATTACTATCACGATGAGAACATAATTTAATAAGTAGCTCACTAAGCCAATGTTCATTTCATTAAAAAGAAAACTCACATTATATATCCTCTTGGTCTCCAACGATAAATTATCTTATGGGGAAAATGTATCATTTTAGGTACTGTTGCACTTTTTGGGCACTCGGGAAGTTTATTTGATACATAATTAACAAGCTGCCACCTTGAATTCCCTAAATTTTACTTCGGAAGCAGATTCAGTTCACAGATATTTAAATAACTGTAATCGAGAAAAATTGCACGCCTGCAACTGGAAAGAAGAGTGCGCATAATTTATTACTTCCGCAAATCTGCGCACCTTAATACTGCATTTAAAATAGAGTTAAATAATCGAGGAAGTGAAAAAAAAAATCATTTTGGGACGGAACAAAGGGTGTTTTTTTTTTTTTTCTCTACCTTAGTCAAGTCTGCACTCAATGGTTACATTTATATTTTGTCCCGTGTCAATTCATGCTAATGTGACATGCTATAATAACATTAAATGTAACAAAAACAAACAGTGTTACATACCTAAAGAACTACTTGACATGCTGATACCAAATATGAATGAAATCGAACACTTACAACAGAGTTACAGCACAAAGAAAACGGCAGACTCGCGGCACTTGCTGAGTAAGAATGCTGAGTGGCGAACTGTGGTATGTTACCGGCCTCTTATCTCGCTTTGCAGTCACCTCCACTGATTAAGATGATCAATTCAGTGTTTCTCAGTTATATAGGAAAAATAATTTAAGGGTTTTATTTTAATTTTTTACATGTCATTTTTCTACTTTTGTCCTCCTAAATATGGATTCTGGACCACTGTGGGACGTAACAATTGGTTAGAAAAAGAGGGAAATTTTACTGCATATCTCCTCTTCCTTAATTTAAGGAACTCTCGATGTTATGAAGTCCACCATTTGCTTCTTTACATCAATAGTATTTGCTCGAGAAAGAAGACTTCCGTTGAAAAGGAATTCAAACATGTCCATTCGCGTCACTATCTGATTCATACCTGGCAACGTAAAACATAAGAAATAGTTAACTTCCGCAGACCCACGCACATTAAGAGGGGTCTTATTACATAGACATGGGCGTAATGAAGAATATTAAACAACTTTTACCCCGAAAGAAAGGGGGTTATTTTTTCCCATCCTGTTGAATTTCGTTCTAAACTCGCTGAGACGCATTTTCTCTCTTATTCCAAAAATGAATTGTATTATAGTGATAGAACCAAAAGATGTTGATAAAAAAAGTACATAATTTACCTGAAGGACCAGCAGCCATGATGACACTCAAATATTCACAATATACTACAGCAAGCACTTGCTATAAGAAAACGAAAAACCAACTGAAAGCGCTGACAATCAGCGAGTGACTGCTGTGTATATTTTGCTCCGTTTAACGGTATTGTTATTGCTTTCTTATCTCCGCTGATTTTATTAAAAGATACTTAGAAGTGCTTCGCAACTATCTGGCTATATTTCTACGTCAGTGTTTTACAATTTGAGCAGGTTGAGTTTTAGGGAAAATGTCCCGTAAAAGTCCAATTTTTCTCTCTATTTCCACAAAACTCAAATTGAGCTGACAAAATTCAAGCAACCAACATTGAGTGCAAATTAATTCTGTGTGACTTAAATTATGGTTTTCTGTTAACGAAGTGTGACGAGTGTTGTGCAAATCAAACTTTCAGTTATAACTCCTACTAAAGTTGATTTCAATATTTTCGAGCGAAAAAATTTGGGGGCCGGGCATCGAACCCACGATCTTTGGTTAAATATATCAACGCTCTACCAACTGAGTTACCCGGGCACTCTGCAAGAAACAGATCCAATTTTTCCCTCTATACCCACAAACCTCAATGTGGGCTGACAACCACCAAGAAAACAACTTTGAGTGTATAATAATACTGTGTCACTTAAAATGTGATCGTCTGTTATCGAACAATGACGTGTATTATGCAAATCAAGCTTTCAGTTATAAATCCCTGTAAAGTAGATTTAAATAATTTCGAAGGAAAATTTGTTTTGGAGCCTGGCATCGAACCCGGCAATAGTGCTTATACGTACCAACGCTGTAACAATTGAGGTATCCGGGAACTCTACCAGAAACTGAACCCATTTTTCACTATATATATCCACAAAAGTTCAAAGTGGCTGCCAACCATCAAGCAACCAACATTGAGTGCACACTAACTCTGTGTGACAAATTGTAGTTTTCTGTTAACAAACAGTGACGTATATTATGCAAATCAAGCTTTCATGATTTGAATAATTTCGAGGGAAAAATTTTTCTAGCAACGAGCATCGAACCAAGGACGTTTGGTTAAAAGTACCAACGCAGTACCAACGCTATATGAACAGAGCTACCCGGAAACTCTACCAGGCACACATCCAATTTTTCCCCCTATATACACAAACTACAAAGTGGGATGACAACATTCAACCAACCAACATTAAATACAGTCTAACACTCTGTGATTTAACTGTGGTTTCTTTTATGCAAATCAAGCTTTCAGGTATAACTCCCTGTAGAGGTGTATTCTGCAAATCAAGCTGTCAGGTAGGCCTATATCTCCTTGTAAGATTGATTTCAATTATTTTGAGGGAAAAAACTTTCCGGGGCCGGGCATCGAACCCGGGACATTTGTTAAACGTAGCAACGCTCTATCAAATGAGATACCCGTGAACTCTTCCTGACACCGATCCAATTTTTCCCTCTATGTCCACAAACCTAAATTTGGGCTGACAATATTCAAGCAACCAACATTGATTGCACACTAAATCTGAGTGACTTAAATTACGGTTTCCTGTTAACGAAGAGTGACATGTTTTATGAAAATCAAGGTTTCAGTTATAAGTTGATTGGAATAATTTCAAGGGAAAAATTGTTACGGGGTCGGCCATCGAACCCGGGACCTTTAGTTAAACGTACTGTAACAACGCTCTACCAACAGAGATACCCGGTAAATTTTCCAGATACCCCTCCAATTTTTTCCTCTTTATCCACAAAGCTTCAATTTGGCTGATAACTGTCAACCAACCAACATTGAGTGCACACTAACTCAATGTGACATAAAATTATGGTTTTCACTTAACGAGCAGTGACGTGTATTATGCAAATCAATCTCTCGTGCATAATTCCCTGTAAAGTTGATTTGAATAATTTCGAGGGAAATTTTTCAGGGGACGGACATCAAACACGGGCGTTTAGTTTGGTACCAACGCCACAACAACTGATCTACCCGGAAACTCTACCAAACACGGATCCAATTTTTCCCTCCTTATAGACAAACATGAAAGTGGACTGACAACCGGAGGCAAGAAACATTGAGTGCACACTAACTCTTTGTGACTTAAATTGTGGTTTTCTGTTTAACAAGAGTGACGTGTATTAAGTAAATTAAACTTTCAGGTATAACTTACGGTAAATATCTTTTGTTTCATTGAGAGCGTAAAATTCCTCCGTGCGGGCATGGAATCCGGGGCCTTTGATTAAACATACCATCGCTCTACCAGACATCAATCCAATTTTTTCCTTCTATATCCACACACCTCAAAGTGGTCTGACAAACTTCAAGCAACCAATATTTATTGAACAATAAATCTTTGTGAGTTAAAATATGGTTTCCTGTTAACGAACAGTGAAGTGTATTAAGCAAATCAAGCTTTCAGGTATATTTCCCTGTAAAGTTGATTTGCATAATTTCGAGGGAAAAATTGTTCCGGGGCTAGGCTTTGAACGCACGACTTTTGGTTAAACGTAGCAACGCTCTACCATCTGAGCAACACGGGAATTCTATCAGACAACGATCCACTTTTTCCCTCTATATCCACAAAAGCTGAAAGTGGCTGAAAACCGTCAAGCAACCAACATTGAGTGCACACTATCCCTCTGTAACTTAAACAGCGATTTTCTTTTAACGAATAGTGACGTGTATTATGGAAATCAAGCATCCATTTATAACTCCATGTAAAATAGATTTGAATAATTTCGAGGGAAAAATTCTTCTGTTGACGAAAATCGAACACGGGACGCTTGGTTATACGCACCAACGCTTTACCAACTGAGCTACCCGTGAACTCTACCAGACACCGATCCAATTTTTCCCTCTATATCCACAAAACTCAAATTGGGCTCACAACATTCAAATTACCAACAATGTGTGCGCACTAACTCTATGTGACTAGAATTGTGGTTTTCTGTTAACGAACAGTGACGTGTATTCTGCAAATCAAGCTTTCAGGTATAACTCCCTGTAAAGTTGATTTGAATAATATCCAGGAAAAAATTGTTCCCGGGCCGGTCATCGAAACCGAGACTTAGAGTTAAACTTACCCACGCTCTACCAACTCAGCTACCCGGGAACGCTACCAAACACCGATCCAATTTCTCCGCCCTATATCCACAAACCTCAAAGTGGGCTGACAACCGTCAAGCAACCAACACTGAGTGCATACTAACTCTGTGTGACTTAAATTGTGATTTTCCGTTAACGAACAGTGACATCTATTTTGCAAATCAAGCATTCACATATAATTCCCTGTAAAGTTGATTTGAATAATTTCCAGGGAATAACTTTCCTTGGCTGGGCATCGAACCCAGGATCTTTGATTAAACGCACCAACACTCTACCAACTTAGCTAACCAGGAACTCTACCAGACACCGATCCAATTTTTCCCTCTATATCCACAGAACTCAAAGTGGGCTCACAACATTCAAATTACCAACAATGAGTGCACATTAACTCTGTGTGACTTAAATTGTGGTTTTCTGTTAACGATGAGTGACGTGTATTATGCAAATCAAGCTTTCTGGTAGAAATCCCTGTAGAGTTGACTTCAATCATTTCGAGGGAAAAATTTTTCTGGGCCGGGAGTCGAACCCGGGACCTTTGATTAAACGCACCAACACCCTACCAACTCAGCTACTCGGAAACTCTACCAGACACGGATCCAATAATCCCTCTATATCCACAAAACTCAAAGTGGGCTGAGAAAATACAAGCAACCAATATTGAGTGCACACTAAGTCTGTGTGACCAAAATTGTGGTTTTCTGTTAACGAAAAGTGACTTGTATTTTGCTAATCAACCTTTCAGGTATAACTCCCTGTAAAGTTGATTTCAATCATTGCGAAAGAAAAATTGCTCCTTGCCAGGCACAGAACCCTGGACCTTTGATTAAACGCATAAACCCTCTAACAACTGAACTACCCCTTGAACACTACCAGACAACGATCCAATTTTTCACTCTATATCTACACACCTCAAAGTAGGCTGACAACCGTCCAGCAACTAACATTAAGTGCACACTAACTCTTTTGGAATTAAATTATGGTTTTCTGTTAACGAACAAAGACGTGTATTATGCAAATCAGGCTTTCAGGTATAGTTCCCTGTAAAGTAGATTTGAATAATTTCGAGGGAAAAATTTTCCGGAGCCGATTATCGAACCCAGGACCTTCGGGTAAGCGTACCAACGCTCTACCAACTGAGCTTGGCGGGAACTCTACCAGACACCGATCCAATTTAGCCGTTTATATCTACAAACCTCAACTGGGCTGTCAACCGTCAAGCAACCAACATTGTTTGCACACTGACACTGTGTGACTTAAATTATGGTTTTCTGTAAACGAACAGTGACGTGTATTATGCAAATCGAGGTTTCAGGAATAAGTCCTTCTAAAGTTTATTTCATTAAAATCGAGGGTAAAATTGTTCCGGGTCCGGGCATCGAAACCGGGACCTTTGTTTAAACTTACCAACGTTCTACCATCTGAGATACCTGGCATCTCTACAGGACACGGAACCAATTTCTCCCTCTAGATCCTCAAATTAAAAGTGAGCTGACAACCATCATGCAACCAACATTGAGTGCAAACTAACTGTGTGACAAATTGTAGTCCTCTGTTAACGTACAGTGACGTGTATTATGAAAATCAAGCTTTGATATATAAGTTTCTGTAAAGTTGATTCGAATAACTTCGAAGAAAATATTGTTCCGGGGCCGGGCATCGAATCCGGTACCTTTGGTTAAACGTGCTAACACTCTAAAAATTGAGCTATCCAGGAACTCTCCCAGACACTGATCCAATTTTTCCCTCTGTATCCACAAAGCTCAAAGGGGGCTGACAACCTTCAAGCAGCCAACATTGACTGCACACTAACACTGTGTGTCTTAAATTGTGGCTTTCTGTTAACGAAGAGTCACGTGTATTATGCAAATCAAGCTTTCCTGTAAAACTCCATGTAAAGTTTATTTCAATAATTTCTAGGGAAAAATGGCACTGGGGCCATGCATCGAACCCGTAACCATTGGGTAAACGTACCAACGTTCTACCAACTGAGCCACCCAGAAACTCTAACACACACCGATCATATTTTGCCCTCTATATCCAGAAAACACAAAGTGGGCTGGCAACCGTCGAGCAACCAGCAATGAGTCCAAAATAACTCTGTGTGACTTAAATTGTGGTTTTCTGTTAACGAACAGTGACGTGTATTATGCAAATCAAATTTCAGTTATAACCACTTGTAAAGTTGATTTGAATCATTTCGTGGGAAAAAAATTTCCCGGCCGGGCATCGAACACGGGACAATTGGTTAAACGTATCAACGCCCTACCAACTGAGCTACCCGCGATCTCTACCAGATACCGATCCAATTTTTCCCTCTATGTCCACAGGCCTCAAATTAGGCTTAGAGCCTGCAAGCAGTCGACACTGTGTGCACACTAAATCTGTGTGACTTAAATTAGGGGTTTCTAATACGAACAGTGACGTGTATTTTGCAAATCAAGGTATAACTCTCTGCAAACTTGATTTCAATAATTTCCAGGGAAAAATTGTTATTGGGCCGGGCATCGAAGCCGGGACCTTAGGTTAAATGTACCCATGCTCTACTAACTCAGCTACCCGGAAACTCTACCAGAGACCGATCCAATTTTTCCGCACTATATCCACAAATGTCAAAGTGGGGTGACAACCGTCAAGTAACCAACATTGAGTGCACACTAACTCTGTGTGACTTAAATTGTTTTTTGTTAACGAACAGTGATGTGTATTGTGCAAATCAAGCTTTCAATTATAACTCCCTGTAAAGTTGATTTGAATAATTTCGAGGGAAATATTGTTCCGGGACCTTTGCTTAAACCTACCAACTTAGCTACCCGTGAACTCTACCAGACACCGATCCAATTTTTCCCTCTATAGCCACAAAACTCAAAGTGGGCTCACAACATTCAAATTACCATCAATGAGTGCACACTAACCCTGTGTAACTTAAATTGTGGTTTTCTGTTAACGAACAGTGACGTGTATGTTGCAAATCAAGCTTTCAGGTTTAACTCCCTGTAAATTTGATTTGAATAATTTCCAGGAAAAATTGTTTCTGGGCCGGGCATCGAACCCGGGACCTTTGGTTAAACGTACCCACACTCTACCAACTCAGCTCCCCGGGAACGCTACCAAACACCCATCCAATTTCTCCGCCCTATATCCACAATCCTCAAAGTGGGCTGACAACCGTCAAGCAACCAATATCGAGTGCACACTAACTCTGTGTGACTTAAATTGTGGTTTTCTGTTAACGAACAGTGACATGTATTATGCAAATCAAGCTTTCACGTATACCTCCGTGTATAGATGATTTGAATAATTTCGAGGGAAAAATTATTCCTTGTCTATCTATCTATCTATCTATCTATCTATCTATCTATCTATCTATCTATCTATCTATCTATCTATCTATCTATCTATCTATCTATCTATCTATCTATCTAACTATCTATCTATCTATCTATCTATCTATCTATCTATCTATCTATCTATCTATCTATCTATCTATCTATCTATCTATCTATCTATCTATCTATCTATCTATCTATCTATCTATCTATCTATCCATCTCTTTTATTTATTTATTTATTATTTATATATTTAATTATTTATCTATTTCTCATGCAATTGTTCGAAGTTTGGTAGAATGCCCCAAATGGAATAATCCTGAGTTTAATTAATTTCTTCAGTAACGAATAACTCAAATTTAGAAATTTATGACCAGGCTTATATAATCAACAGCAACACATCTACCGTCACGTAGAAAACCTCTCATGTCTCCACTCAGTCAATGGGAATAAGTGAAAATTTTCCATTCTCAATCCGTATATAGTCCTACAGAGTGTTTCCGAGGTGATGTTACAAACTTTCGGGGATGGTGGCGAAGGGTACATTTGTCAATTTGAGATAAGGAACCATGGTCCGGAAATGACTGAATCGAAATTTATAAGCAAAAATATTTGTGTGGAAATGGAATTATAATTTGGCAACACGTGCCCTCTTTCCCTTAACCTTTGAAACAGACGTGGAAAAATGGAATGAGCCGGATGTCTCCTACGTGGGTACTTGCCTCGATACAATCTGGCAGCTTGTCTACTGTTCCCTTTTGGCTCATCCGTATTCGAAAATCAGGTCTGCTTATTCCGCTCTCTTGTACTCCTCCATTTCACTAGGACTGGACACTACTTGTACACATACACTGCTGTCTACAGACGCGCATATCAGGACCGACCAAGTCCGTTACACATTACGCTATCTGCATTGCTTAAATGTAGTTTCCTGTCCCTACCCCTCAGACAGCGCACTGAGTGGAATACGTAAGTAGACAACGTAAACAACGTCAGATGAATACAGTATGTGTAAGATGTACAGATAAATACACATAAATAAGGAGTACAGAGGGATAACATTATTTCATTTCCACACAACTCTTTTTGCTTGTAACTTTCGACTCGGTCATTTCCGGACCAGGTTTCCTTATCTCAAATTGATACATGTGCCCTTCGCCATCATCCCTGAAAGTTTGTAACACCACCTCGGAAACACCTGTATATTGTCAAATCTCTTTCTTTTCTTTCCTGGAATCAGTCTCTGCTGTGCTACTGTTATACCTAAGTGTTTCTACAGTACTGTAGCTCTTTGGGTCTCGTTTCTTCCTCTGTCCTGAACTCTCCTCCTCGCTCCTGTATGTGTTTCTGAATGAAGTTTGAATTCTTACTATGTAGATCGCCAGTCATCAACTTACATCAGAATTAAAAGAAGTTGAATTTCCTCGATGACTGAATTGGAGAGAGAACGTCAATGACAAAACAGAAGGGAAGTTGATTACTGAATTCCCTGCAGTGCTGAGGAAATGTCTTATAATTAGCAGCCCAACTTGCCAAGGACTGATTCATTACAGGCGCTAACACTACAAAGCATGGGTCTCATAGCCAACTCTTCATGAGAGAAGAATTTCCATTTTGTACAATAGAATATAACAAATAATAACTCGGAGTGTGAATTTTTTAACGAAATATACGAATGTTTGAAAACTTAATTGTACTTGCAGAAAACACAAATCTCTCGACGGTAATGAGGAAAATGGATGACATTTAACTGCGAAATATCGTCAAATCTAACGACTTCAACGAAATATTCTTATAGTCACGAAAATAGTACTTGAAAAAATATTTTTTGATGATGACTCATAATAATAATAATAATAATAATAATAATAATAATAATAATCTGCAGATTCACGATAATTAAATTAGTTTAGGAAGATGAGGTATGATGGCTTCGCTTAACATAAACCCATGAATAGAAAAGCAGGAATTTTTCTTTATTATTGTTGCTTTTATTTGCAAGATTCTGTGGCTTTAGTCTGATGCATGGCTAACAGCCAACATAGAGAACTGTTGTGTCCTGTTGTATTCTGCAAGATTATCGGATCTGTGCCGGGCGAAGACTTGCTGAAAAAGTTGCAGCATATTAAGCTCTAGTATAACAATTAACATCCTCCACAGCACATGGCTTGAAAATGTTTCGAAGACAACTCAATGTTGGTTGTTTGACGGTTGTCAGCCCACTTTGAGGTTTGTGAACATAGGGCGGAGAAATTGGATCAGTCTCTGGTAGGGTTCCCGGGTAGCTGAGTTGGTAGAGCGTGGGTACGTTTAACCAAAGGTCCCGGGTTCGATGCCCGGCCCAGGAACAATTTTTCCCTGGAAATTATTTAAATCAACTTTACAGGGAGTTATACCTGAAAGCTCTTGTTACGTACAGTATAGGTATAGGCTATCCATATTCTTGCCAACGATCGCTAACGTTCCAGGGATTAGTAGTTAGTATGGAAGTGGAGAGATCCTTTTAATATTTGCAACTGGATTCCATCTGGCATTACTGTGGCGACAGAAGAAAAACAATTATGACGACACTGCCTTACGCTATCAGCAAGTCAATCTAATTAACCTTGAGGTCACGCCATGTCCCATTCTCGATAGCGTAAGGCCCGTTACACAGTCATCCGTATGCTACGCACTACGGACTACGGATCCGTAGCAAAATACCTTATGCTACCTCCACACTCTCGCCGAGTCGACCCGATTGCCACTCGGCGAGCGTAAACCGTGTTGTTGCGAGCGATGTACCCGTCCACACTCTCGCCGAGCTGAGGCGTTCAGTTGTGACGTGTACACGATGGAAGCTACCGAAATTGCAGCTGCATCAGCTCTGTGTGCTCTTAGTTATTACAACTATTGGTAATATATCACACCAAAAAAGTCGGAAGCCTCGGAAAAAAAAAAAAGATGGTGGATGAAGCTATACACAAAATTCGGACGAGATGAATTTGCTGATATAACATTATTTCTCATTTAGTATATGTAACTTGTCTATGAACATTTCCAACGTGGCAACGATTTTATTATTACACAATTTATCGACTCTAATCTTATTACAATATCTTAATAGGAATTTATAAATGATTAATAAAAATATGACTATTCATTTGTTTGCCAAGTTAATTAAAGCCATTTAAAACTAAATATTAATTTCTATTGCAGAGACATGATAGAAAATATCTTTAACGAGGAGTTTTTGTGAACCATCAGGAGAATTTGATAACTTCTGTATCGTCAGTTATTTCGAAGAAAGACACAACTGAGAAAAGCGATACCAGACAAATTGCGGCTCGCCATATTGGCAGCTAGAATAACTGAAATATACTGAACAGACAGTCGCGGAAATTTGATAAGTGGTGGTCCTCCAGCTTGGGGTTTGGGCGAAGGACTAACAACCCATTACCGTAAAAAAAGAGCTTGTTACAAAACCTCAATATAAAATTGATCTTTTGAAAAAGTAGAAAAATTCAAGTACATTGGAGCAACAGTAACAAATATAAGTGACACTCGAGGGGAAATTATACGCAGAATAAATATGGGAAATTCCTGTTATTATTCGGTTGAGAAACTTTTGTCTTCCGGTTTGCTCCCGAAAATGCTGAACGTTAGATTAAAAAAAAACAGTTACTATATTACCGATTGTTCTGTATGGTTGTGAAGCTTGGACTCTCACTTTGAGAAACAGAGGTTAAGAGTCTTCGAGAATAAGGTGCTTACTAAATATTTGGGGCTAAGAAGGATGAAGTTACAGGAGAATGGAGAAAGTTAAACAACACAGAATTGCACGCATTGTATTCTTCACCTAACATAATTAGGAATACTAAATCCAGACGTTTGAGATGGGCAGGACATGTAGCAAGTATGGATGAATCCAGAAAAGCATATAGAGTGTTAGTTGGAAGACCTGAGGGGAAAAGATCTTTGGGGAGGCCAAGGTGTAGATGGGAGGACAATATTAAAATGGATTTGACGGAGATGGATATTATGCTAAGGACTGGATTAATTTTGCTCAGGATAGGGACCGATGGCGGGCTTATGTGAGGGCGGCAATGAACTTCCGGATTCCCTAAAAGCCATTTGTAAGTAAGTAAGTAATTGAGTACAAGAGTCTACACCAATGGTATTCACTAGAAATTAAAGGAGAGTCGAAAATGGAAAATAGGAACTTGCCGAGAGCCACAATGCATTTTACAGTATTGAAGCTTAACAAAATGCGCGGATTTTTAATTATATAATTTGGTCTATTAGTATTATTGCTATTATTATCATCAGCATCATCGTTATCATTATCTAATATGTATACTGTATATTACTGGTATTTTGAAGTTAAAGGGCGGACTCTGCTATCCTCATGCAACTCATACGATACGAGCAGGTTGATTTGACGTTTTATTTCACCTGTAATGTGTTTTGAATGAGTTTCGAAATTTAGAATATAAAGTGTCACATGCAGCTAGAAAACACTCCTTAACAATCACCGAATCTATAAATAGCTTAATGTTTACTACGTGGCACGATCCTTTAGTTGTCAATTGATTTTTATGTACAGGGAATACATTACTTTCTGTACAGATATTACGGAATTTTTAACATCTTCAGTTTCTCTATCTTTGATTGAGAATCTTTCGAGTACCTGTTACAAAAATTTGAATGCACGCTATGTCTATTAAGATAAAAACATTTATAATCCAATATTATATCAAGACATAATAAGACATGAGACATGACACTGCTGTACCTTTTTAAAATGAAAACAAATACGCGTCGTTGTTGAACACCTTCACTGGCAGTAAGGATGCAGGGTAACCAAAGTTATCTCCAGTTGCATATTATTACAGAAATTAAAAAGAAAAGGTAAAAAATAGTAATAGCAGGCCTAATATTAGTTCAATAGTCGCAATAAATCACATTAAGAGTCGCATGCGACCCGCGGACCGCGTAGTGAGAACCACTGGTCTACACTTTTTGTTATTGTATCTTGGGACGTGGTAACGCTCGGGTTCCTTTGACTCGGACACCAAAAACCGACACGGAGCGGAGCGCAGGCGAGTGCGAGTCTTGGCGAGCGCGAGTCTAGGCGAGACATGGCGAGGCGAGGCGAGCTCACCGTCCACACTCTCGTGCTCGCGATAGACTCGGCGAGAGTGTGGAGCTAGCATTACATATATGGGAGCTTACACAGTTCTACATACTGTACGCATCCGTAGGATCCATACGGACGTCCCGCTACGCGCTACGGACTACGGAGAAGAGTTGAATACCTTGGACAAGTGCGGGCTTACACAGTCATGCGTACAACGCATAGCGTAGCGGCATAATAAGCAGTAAAATTCATGTTTGAAAGCATTATGATTTTGGATGTGCAGCTGTTATCAGTCAATTAGATAGCAGACAATGTTTCTGGGATCCTTTTTGTGAATAATACAAAAATAGAGGCATCAGGTAGAAGTTGTGGCGTGATATGTGTGACATTATACTGTATTGAAAAATTTTGCAGAAATGGACAATAACATACAATGAAATGCAGGTGAGTGATGAAGATGAGAGAAGATATGGCAGAGGTTCCAGAAAAAAAAATCTTCCTTGAGGATAATTTAGTTAGCTGTTGGGACGTTTTTCAGAAGTAGAAACTACATTATTGTATGGAAACAAAGTCTTGCGAATACAAAACACGAACCATCCCCTTTTTATTCCGTCCTTCCCATTCACATCACTTACTTAGTCTGTTCATTTGCCATTTTTCGGTGGGCTAATATTCAGAAAGTCCCGCGCCGTGGCGTCGCGGTCTAAGGCATCCTGCCTAGGACTCGCGTTACGGAAAGCGCGCTGGTTCGAGTCCTCATGGGGGAAGAAATTTTCTCATGAAATTTCGGCCAGTGTATGGGACCGGTGCCCACCCAGCATCGTGATGCACTTGGGGAGCTACGATAGATAGCGAAATCCGGTTGCGAATACCAGCTCTAACGGCTGGGGGGATCATCGTGCTAACCACACGATACCTCCATTCTGGTTGGATGATCGTCCACCTCTGCTTCGGCATGTGGGCGTGAGGCCAGCAGCCGGCTGGTCGGTCTAGGCCCTTCACGGGCTGTAGCGCCACGGATTATTATTATTTAATATTCAGAAAAATCGTACATCAGAATACACAAATATCAGTTCACATTGTCACACTGGAAACATTTCCCAAACAGAACAATAGTCTTCCTTGATGTCAATTCTGCAATCTCCATCAACTCCAAAGATACTTTTTCACTCACAGGAATTTACCTAGTATGGGCAACACACTACTGTATAAAATATATATAAAACCTATTATCTATAAAATAAGTTAAGGAATATTTAATTAAGAATACCTAGTCAATATAAATATTTCCTCAGTGTATTTAAAACAGATTTAATCTAAATCAGTGATTCTTAACCGGGAAGGGGGCTGCAGCCCTGAGGGTGACCGACCAACTGGTAGTGGGGTGCAATGAAAAAAATAATGGTGGTAATAATAATAATAGTAATAATAATAATAATAATAATAATAATAATAATAATAATAATATAACAATTTTAAAAGTTGTTCTTTGAAAATTTTATTATCTGACAATTTTACATTAAATTTAATAATTGAATAATTTTGAGGGAAAAATTGTCCTGGGGCCGGATATCGAACCCGGGACCTTTGGTTTAACGTACCAACGCTCTACCAACTGAGCTACCCGGGAACTCTACCAGACACCGATCCAATTTTTACCTCTATATCCACAGACCTCAAAGTGGGCTGACAGCTGTCAAGCAACCAAAGTTGAGTGCACACTAACTCTGTGTGACTTAAATTGTGGCTTTCTCTTAACGAACAGTGACGTGTATTATGCAAATCAAGCTTTCAGGTATAACTCCCTGTAAAGTTGATTTGATAAATTATTTTTTTTCCTACATTCTGCTCTACACCTCAGGCCAGGGAGCCGCACTAAAGTAATGTGAGGAAAAAAGGAGCCTCAAAATCAAAAAGGGTTGAGTAACACTACAGTAGTCCACCGCTGTGGAGTAATGGTCAGCACGTCTGGCTATGAAACGAGCGGGCCCGGGTTCAAATTCTGGTTGGGACAAGTTATCTGGTTGGGGTTTTCCCCCAACTAATTGAAGTAGAATTGCTAGGTAACTTTCAGCGTTGGACCTTGGACTCATTTCGCCATTATTAATTCACATATCATCGTCATCATCATCATCATCATCCATACACGGTGCAGCGTGCTGTACTTGTACAAGAGCGCAGCAGCTCGGCTACCCAATCATTCGCAGAATAGGAGTGGTAAGCACAATAAGCCTCAGCTGCAGTGTAAGCCTTCGGGTCCCTCCCCCGTCCAAGAGAAAGGAAAAACATTACAGTACATTCTACACAATCTACACCTTAGACTTAGAGGCCCGCACTAAAATAAAGTGAGGAAATGAGAAAGGGTGAGAAACTCTGATCTATATAGATTATAACAAAAATAATTGATGGTTTTGTGATTTGTTATAATGAACAAGAAATAATAAAATGTCGATTATAAATAATTTATTCATCTGAGTAATTTTTATCACCTTATGTTAACAGCAAACCGCTCGGTAGGACATAATTATGTAGATGCAGTTCAAGCTGCATTTATTGTAATTTTTCCAATTGTTCATCGAACGATTGAATAAACATGCGAAATTAGTTAAAGGAACTTTCTTTCGGTCTCGCGCAAGTCACTATGTAGATTTATAAAAGCTTCCTTCAGGATTTTTAGAATTAGTAGCGGGTGAACACAATATTGTCTATTATGCACTCTTTTTAATACAAATAATGTGCAGCCAAAAGCTTTCCTTGAAGCACGCTCATTTTGAAACAAACAAGCCAACTGATATAATTAATCTGCTACGGATGTGCTACGCGTGACTGTGAAAGCAAACTGCCTACGGAGCCGTAGTGCGTACTGCGTAGCATACAGATGACTGTGTAACGGGCCTATGTCGACTGCACTCAAGACATAAATTCTGCTGCCTAAACATAATATTAGTTTCAATAGTTCCTTCTTTAGAAACTACATTACACGATGACACTAAGTTTTCGCAACTAATTTCATGAAACTGATTTCATATATATGATTACGTAAGAAGTTGTTTACATGAAAACAGTTATGTATACTGCAGTTTCATGATAACTTTTCTGTGGTGGCTGAGTGGTCAGACCTCTGGCCTGTCACGGAGCCGGCCCGGGTTCGAGTCCCGGTCAGGTCTGGAATTGTTCATTGAAAAATCCATACTAACATTTGTGGCGGACAAGATCGCAATTGCGGGTTTTCTCGGGGTTCTCCCTTTTTTCCCCTTATTAGATATCTGCATAATTCCGTCACCATTTCTCAATTTCGTCACCATTTTATAGCATTCCCCTTAGATGTTGATACAGCGTCGTAAAATAACCCAATAAAATAAAAAAAAAATAAAAAAATATAGCATTCCCCGATCGCCGGTTTGCAACGCACGGAGGGGATTGGCCTAGGGACGAGTGGGATTGCCTGCTCGAAACCTGGGTACGCAGCGAACCTTAGTGTAGTCAGACGATCTTGATTTGGGAATGCGCCTAGCTTAAGGGATAGCGCAATAGATTGTAAGAGGTTGCTGTGATAGGCCATAGTGCCTCCCTCCCTTAAATTCCATTTCATTTCATCCATGAAAACTTTTGTACTTTTCCTCAGTGTTATTCGTTTAAATGCTAGTATAGTAGCAGATATGTTAAACTACTGACCTTAAAAACTGAAAAAAAAAAAAAAAAAAAGAAAGAAAGAAAGAAAGGAGTCTGAACTAGGGCATGAATAAAGAGAAAATCACATTTAGGATGTTCTGCAACCTTATTGAATGAGATAGTTGTACAAGATCCCAAAAGTTATCGCAATCATTTAAGAATGACTTTGGAACAGTTCAAGTTTGTGCTTTCATTTTAATTATAATAGTTACATAACCATTGGTTATGAAGTGAGAACCTTCAAGCATAAGATCTGAAAGCTATGGACGTCAATTGTATGGGGCAAAACAGTTGAAAAGTAGCTGCATAATTCATTGTGAAAGAAGTAACTTAACGCCTGTAAATGACGATTAAATATTTTAGTACATGATCTGGCGAACATCAGCGCCATCAGAGCGGCGGCTGTTACGTAATTTTGTTGTAAATGGAACATTTTCTTTTTTTTTTTTTTAATATGTCCAAACCTTCCATGGGTTTCCTAGTTACGGTATCTCCCGCATTTTGAGACGTAATGCATAGTGAGTTGAAGTAGTAGTGAAATGCCCTTTTACGTTACACTGCTGAAATGGAGTTAACACTTGAACAGAAATTTCTGCCCGTGTGTTTTCATTCCTATTTTGTTTATTTGCACGCAACTTTATACAGAGTTCCGGAAATTAATTCGCATTTTATAATTCCACAAAACTTCAATTAATCATAGCAAGTAATCTGAGCTCGACAGGCCATGAAGTGCCAAGGACGAAAAGCCGACTCTTCATGTCCACCATACACACCTACAGATGAACGATCATTGAAACAGTACGGGGTAACGTGAGGTCAGCAAGACAACCCCCAGTCGTTATAGCAGGTTCTCATAATCGGATTTTGCTACTTATCGGAAATCCTCTAATGCATCACGATTCTATGTGGATACCGGGCCCATGAACTGGCCAAATTTCATGAGAAATTTCCTTCTCATAATCAATCGAACCAGCGCGCATTCCGTAACGCGAGTTCAGGCATGCCTTACGCCACGAGGATAAGGCGTGGGAAAATTCATTATTACTATAGACATGTACAAAATCACTCCATGCCTACAGTCACTTGAAGACTTAAAAGCTTACCATAAACGCATATATTAACTTCACATTTCTCGTTCTTACTGTAAGAAAACACGTCATAACATAATAATATCAACGTAAAAATTATCTATTCTCTACCCGAAGTTGAATCCACCAACTCGGTTCTAGACATACATACATAGGCCTACAGGCATACATACATACATACATACATACATACATACATACATACATACATACATACATACATACATACATACATACATATTAGGAGTCCATACCTGTGGAGAACGATTAGCGCATCTGGCCACGAAACCAGGTGGCCCGGATTCGATTCTCGGTTGGGGCAAGTTACATGGTTGAGGTTTTTTTCTGGGGTTTTCCATCAACGCAATATGAGCAAATGCTGCATAACTTTCGGTGCTGGATCCCGGACTCACTTCACCGGCATTATCACCATATCATTCAGACCTAAATAACAAAGATGTTGATAAATTGTCGTAAAATAACCTACTAAAAATACATACTAGGTCTCGCAAGCGGGGATTATCGACGGCAGGAATGCAAACGAAACAATGCGATAAGGAAGAGCGGGCTACAGGAAATGTCACGAGATAGCTTGAATGATTTTCCGGATAGAGTCGAAAGAGAAACGACATCGATAGAATCAGTCTTGCGTTATGAGAGTTATACATTACTGTTTTAGTTTTAATTCCACTGCATATTAATACGTGTCTTGTTCCAAGTGCCTTTATGTTATTATATGTAGTGATGGGGCGTTCCCATCGCAGAGTATCATTATTTTATTCGTAAACATATGTTGCGCGTTTAACCCAGATATGCCTGAAATATTTTTTTGCAATTTTTGTGTATTTTACAAATTACATTTAATGCAGTATATATTTGAAGTACATCTATGGTGTCGATACATTCTAGTTGTAACTGGTTGAGCTAGAAACAGGTGTCCTTTTAAAAGGACAGTAGGCATATGACCATACATTTTGAGGAAGAATTGTAAACTTTGCTTACATGAAAAGAAACAATGTACTGTAATTGTTATTATTACTATTATTATTATTATTATTATTATTATTATTACTATTATTATTAATAATAATAAATTATTACGTTGTTGTTTTATTATAGTTTATTATTATTAATAATATTATTCTGAAGAGCGATGCATTGTGGCTACATTCATTTAAACTCTAGAATGCTATCGTCATTGAGTAGTACCGTACTGCTATTGATACGTTAAAAATACGTAGGCCTAATAGGCGAAAAAATGTTGAAGTTTCGAGGAAGAGATAATATTGGGAGAGAAGAGACGATACATGATAAATATAATGAAACATTTGTTGTGGCAATGTCGAGAGACAGGTTTGAGTTCATTTTCTCAAATCTACATTGTTATGACAATTACAATTTAGATAGAAAATAAGACCTCTTCCAAAAATAATAAATGAAAAACAATAGAAACTTACAGTATGTCCAATCAATTCCTCCCTCCAGAACATCACCAGTCTTCCACTTGTAAACAGATCTTGCTGTGCAAATCTGGCTTTCAGGTATAGCTCCCTGTGAAGCAGATTTGAATAATTTCAAGGGAAAAATTGTTCCGGAGCCGGGTATCGATCCCAGGACCTTTGGCTTAGCGCACCACCGCTCTGCCGACTAGCTACCCAGAAACAACACTAGGCTGAAAGCCAGATTTGCATGATATCTATGTCACTGAGCTAGTTAACAGAAAACCACAATTCAAGTTACACAGAGTTTGTGTGTACTCAAAGTTGGCTTTCAGGCGTCTTGTCAGCCCACTTGAGGTATGTGGATATAAAGGGAAAAGTTGAGATGGTATCGGGTGTAGTTCCTTGGTAGCTCAGTCGGCAGAGAGTTGATGTACTAAGCCAAAGATCCCGGGATCGATACCCGGCCCCTGAATAATTTTTCCCTTGAAAGTATTCAGATCTTCCTATGTTCGCAGAAACATTGCTATGACTTTGCGTCTGCTCTTCACGTGCAACAAATTCGTCACCCCAATCCTAAACCCTCCCTCTCCTGTTCAAGAAGGCTATGCTGAAATATTTTTGCGCCTGCTGCAAGCTGTGAACCAGATAGATTAGTAGGTATTATATCACGTTTTTTCCTGAATCCTCGACTGTTACGTCTTCAGTGGCATTTGTAGGCTGCATTATAGCGATATGTCTGTATTTGAGATGAAATTTCGCTCGTAGCATAATTTTCAAACATAGATAGCATTTCATGCACGGAAAATCCACTAAAATTTGAAAAAGCGAAACAATTTCAAAATGTATGGGAATATGCCTACTGTCCTTCTAAAAGGACACATAAGTTTTCGTCATTGTAATGTCGCAATGAATAGATATTTCGAACGCATTGTGGTTTCACGTAATATTTATGTTTATTAGGAGTCATTTGATCTATAACAATTTTTAAAATAATTTCGTACTGTAACACTATTTAATTTCCATATCTGATTTGCGTCTCGGATGCCATAGCTGAAATAAACGAACAAATCTCACGTCCACATTTCAAACTCAACGATGACCAGAACTCTCATTACCAGTCTCACCACTTCTAGCAAGCCTCTAATTGAGACCAGTAATAGTGACACCTGTGAAAAAGCAAATGCGTTAACTGTAGAGAGGGTAATTTGAAACATTGACCACTGTCCTTGTAGGACGGTAGGCATATCTGGGTTAATTCTCTTCGGATTTTTCTCTTGCTACGCTCTTTATTTCCACAGGCGATGTCCTCGTTCATCTTCTTGGAAGAGGCAGTACTGCCATCGACTCGTACATCTTGCTCCCTCGGCGTGCCTACATACACACGTCAAAACAGACAGTAACGCCACCACTGATTTTCGGTAATAATCGTTCTTTGCGCGACCAATACATACATACATACATACATACATACATACATACATACATACATACATACATACATACATACATACATACATACATACATACATGTCATTTTGTACTCTAGTCATTTGGGTTTAAGATGATTTTTTTAATTTAAGTATAATGAAGAGTTTTCGAGAAATTAACATTTGAGTGCAACGTTGATGGTTTAATGCAACCATGGGGAAAAATGGCTCCGAAGGGCCACTGCACTCAAAGCCGCCTTACCTCACTCCACCGACCCATTCCTCCGCCTGGTGCTTCTCTAGACACGCTTCATTCAGTGGCGGGTATGGCTTCGATCTCGGGACGTCAGTTTCAGGAAGAGTGGCAGAAAGAATTTTTTGTTACTTACAAAAAGAAGTAGGTCTGTTGCTTAATATGTAGGTTTAAAATTGCGCATATAAAACGCTTCAATATTAAACGCAATTTGATCGGAAGCATAAAGGGGACTTCGGTGATCTTACAAGTATTTATTTACAAATTTTAAAAGCTATTTTCGTAATATTTGTGAAAAGATACAAAACAAGATATGTTTATGGTATTTTCAGGTTTTAGATACTTATTATTTTATTAAGTATCTGGAACTGAACTTATTTAAAACTTTGAGTGCATATTAGGCCTACTTGATGCGTTCTCTTTCCAAGAAAGATTTTCAGAAGTAACTGCAATGGACATGGAGATGTGTCTGTTCAATAATCCATTTGTATTTGATGTTACCCAAGCATCAGAACCACTATAGAGATGCAAAAGAACAGGCCACTAAAATGTTTAGAAAAAAATGGATTAGATCTCTTTAAATACCTACCAGAGGAGCAATTCCCTAATCTGCGCACATTTTCAATGCGTATGGTATCTATGTTTAGCTCAACTTACTGTTGTGAGTTTGGTCATACCTTCAGAATGGGTATGTTAAAAGGATTTGCAAAAAGAGAGAAATCATTTTCCATGTGTTTAAAATCACAAATTTTGAAAATATTGTTTCGAGGATGTCACAGCATTTATCTGTTTTTGAATCAGAAACATCAGAAAGTGACTTCAAACAAGAAAAATGATGAAACTCATTTTCTTTCAATTGCACTTTCCAAACATTTATCATCATGGAAATAGATTTCACAGCGTCATACATATCAACTATGTTCTGATCACGTCCTTGAAGTCGGCAGTTTAGTTTGTTCAGCTGTTCAAAAATACATGTTCTGAACGCCAAATCACTATAGAATGAGCCTTTGCTGACAGCACGGACAACGCTAGAGGAAGGGTTTCAGCGCGGAGAGGGATGTTGTCACGTGGAACTTAAAACACAATTTTGTGATGCCTGGTCTAAAACATATGACATCAACGACAACCCACACGGAGTTGATCCATGCCGACTTTTTATACTTGCTGAAACATCTTACATACTGTATATTCAGTTCTTCTGTTGCTCTCTTTCACTTCTGCTGTCATGAGTTTCGGAGTTTCGAACCGTGAATGATTACCGACGGCAGGATTCGAGATTTTACAGTTATTCCTGTGGAACATTCTGGCTCATAAGATATTGTTTCGATCGATTACGTATTTCGGTATTAAAGAAGTATTAACTAGGATCTCCTGGAATCAGAATTCAGAATTAATTAGTACGAAAGCAAAACCCGGGAGTCGAACCGTATTTAATACTAGAAACATTCACACGAACCCATTACCCTATCTATTATCCGTAAACTACATCCAGAGATCCGCGTATTATAAATGACTTGTTTTTTTACTGAAACGCAACTTATTAGTGAAGATATTAATCAGCCCACCCGTCTTTTGCCTATTAAGCCTGATCATTTTAACTGTTTTCAATCGTTACAGAACAGAAATACAAGTAACAATTTATGAATGGTTTGAATCAGACACTAAGTATAGTGCTTATTTGTGGATGAGGTCATTACTGATTTTCACTCCCTTCTGTCTTGTTACTTTTCATCTTTAACCATAGACAGGTAATGCTCATGAAATTTATGATGCGGGATTATATTTTTGTCCGTTATTGGCTCTTGTTTCAATGGAGACCTCAGGTTTTCCGTGTAGCTTCTTCTTCTATGTTGAATTCTCCGATAATGTGCTTTCAGCTGGCAAACAGATAACACGTGTTGTAATTTCTGAGGTCTCATCGCAATAATTACGATCGTTTAGATATATAGTGAGAATCTACTCTCGAAAATCAGTACTCTATAATAAGGCAAGGTTTGACTTTATTACGTACCGCGCCGTAGCGTCGTGGTCTAAGGTCAAAGACATCATACCTAGCCGCGTCTGTGGTTCAAATGTTAGCGCGTCGCTCTTCCATCTAGGTAGCCCGGGTTCGATGCGCGGCTAGATCGTAAATCGTTAATTCAGAATTTTTTTTTTTAATTTGCAAAGAAGAAGAAGAAGAGCAGTGTTCAGTACTTCAGAAATACGAAAATCGTACTGTGTGCGGAATATGTCCTACAAAGAAGAGGGCAAGAAGTCAGACCTATTGGAAAGGCTTCAGAAATCCATTTTGTGAAGAATATTGGACTTTACTGCGTCTTAACTATAAGGACGGCAAAATATGAATATAGGCCTACTCACGTAACATTAAATTCAGTATATAATATACATGAGGCGTTGAGATGCAAAACTTGTCTTACCCAAAAGTTGCAAAAATTGAGTTAGTACGTGTACAGACATCTGGAATAATCCCTTAACAGTTTTATATAGGAAATATTGAGCTAAACGCACATAATCCTTAATAAAATAGCCACTGAAAATGCTGTGCTTATTCAAAACTTGTGTAATCCACTGAATAGTTAGTTTCAAAATTTGTGTGATTCATATAGGCTACATATTTATGCAACAAACTTGTTACATCCCATGCACATTCAATTGATATAATGAATGTTTGTTTCCAAAACTCTTGTAATCCAAAGATAGAATCACGTTAATGTTCAGTGTTGAGGAGAGAAAATTGTTAAAAAATAGGATAAAATCGACCGAAAATTCTGTGTTTTTGTTCGTATTATTGAATATAGGTTACAAGGCGCGAAAATAAGGCACAAAACACATCCAGCCCCTTCCATTTTGCTCAAGTTTCACTCTGTAAAGAGTGCATTGTCAACTAGTGCAATATCCAGCATTTTTGCCTCTTTAAAAGTGATTATAGCTGTACAGTTCGTTTATTTTCAGTTGTATGTGATGGATGAAGATTCAGTTATTATGGAATCACAGGAACATGACCGAAAAAGAACAAGAAATGTTAAAAGTTGGAAAAGGTAAAAAGGCAAAACGTCCGGGTAAGATACTGTTTTTGTAACTTCTGATTATAACATGATTTGTAATGTTTTTATACTCACTGAAATCTAATTCTACTATTCCCTCTGTTCCAAAATATAGTAGGCCTAAAGAAAGATGCCATTTATTCCGTTCCAAAATATGGTATACATTTGTTAAAGTTCTCAGTAATATAATGTATGTAACTTTAATACGTCTTCTATATACTTATTTGTTTTATTAATTAACATAAGGAAAACTAATAAATAAAGTACATTTCATTCTGTGTGATGTCATAGTAATAAAAGAAAAAATAAACATTGCTTTGAGAGAGGCAAATTAACATAAAAACTGCAATAAATTACAACCCGTTTTTATGCGACTATTGTGCCTTAGATGTTCTATTCAAAATTGACTGGGTTGGTGTTCCATTTTCTGCAACAGGAACAACATAACAGGTGCCCATTTGATTTCTATTCATAATGAACTATTTAAATATTATAGTTTGGTGCACTACAGAAGACTAGAAACATTCACAACTACACTGTCTGATAGTCCCTTCACTATTGAATAAAATACCACATCGAGAAACATTTCGTGCGCGCATGCGCAATAATCGAACTTGTTTTGTTTGTTACTATACCATATTTTGGAACGGAGGGAGTATTTGTATATTATAGATATAGGCCTAAATCTAAATCGCTTCCCAAAGCTCCCAGTGTCACCACGCAACTACAAAAACATGAGGGGTTCTATTAATCTACAAGAAAAGTCATGCAATACTGTTATATACTGTACTTAAGTACATAACACAGTCAGCACCTAAGCGATCAAGGGCTAAGTTAATCCATAATTCCAGGAAATCTGTAGCTATTATCTATTACGTTCCAACAAAAAAGGAATCATCCAGGTTTGATCAACTACATTTTTTTCTACCTTAGGCATTTCACGTGACCGAGTGCAGCGAGTATGTAGGGCTCACCTTGCCACTGGACAAAGTCCTAGGGAAAATAGGGGTGGTGATAGGCGCACTAAATTATATTCAAACAGAAGGGAGGCTGTAATAAAATTCATACAGAGACTAAATCCAGTAGAATCTCACTATACTCGAAACAAGACTTCGAGACAGTATCTGCCAAATGATTTGTGTATAATAAAATTATGGCGTTTGTATAATCGTGAAAATGATGATCCAGTGATAAAAGTAAAGTACAACTTCTTTAGGAATATTTTTATTTACAAATTCGATATAAGTTTCAAATCCCCCAATACTGATGTACGTTCTGAATGTATACAGTTGTGGAGCTTGTTTCCAAAAGGTACCAAATCCAACAGACCTAATTTTACAGGAAATGAAAAACTGCTAATAACTAAAAAATATTATAAATTGTTATGGCTTCATATCACTACTCTTTATGTGCCATCAATCATATTTAGGTATATATTTAAGATATTTCACACATTTGCAAGAAGTTAAGTTATTAATAATTTTAGTTCGGATTTGGTATATTTTGGGAACAAAATTGGATGTGGTACATATTGGAATGAAATAATTCAGTATTATGAATGGGGATGTACAGAGATTATTTACTATCACTGTAAAAGTAAATACATAATGAAACTTTTTCATTTCACAAATTTAGGCTATGTTTATTGTTGTAATAATCATAATTAACATCAATATTATCCTCATACTCTGTTCTAACAACAGACTCAAAATTCATAATATTGCTGTAAATGGGAGTTTTTTAATGTCACAATATCCCATGGATGCTAACAAAGCCTTCAAATATTTTTTCTTAGCCTCTTGAACATGACTGATATTGGCATGGAATAATGAAGTATTATTAATGGGGATGTGTAAGAATTATTTGCTAGCACTATAAAATTGAATACATAATATTAAACATTGTTAATTAAATTTCACAAAATGGAGGCTATATTTGTTCTAATCATAATAATAAAATTAACATCTACAAACATTCAGTATAGGCCTAGACAAAAATAAAGCTCTGCACACTGGTAGACCACCTTCTGAAATTGGGACATTTTTAACAGATTTTTCTTTTTACTCTTATTACACCATGGCCGGTACTTGACAAATACTTCAATACAAACGAATTAAATATACCACAAAAATGGAACGAACTGGTGGATCAACTCTTAGATAAAAGGATGGACCCCACGATCGTAATTTTCACTGATGGATCGAAAAATAACCAGGGAGTTGGCGCGGCATTTTTAACGCCACCTGGAATCAAGGCCAACAATTTAAAATATTGCCTACTTAGTCAATATATTCCGCAGAAATATTGGCGATTAGGCAGGCCCTGATATCTCTTAAACATATCACACATCACATAATACTCATATGTTCTGATCCACAAAGTGCTTTACACAAAATTGGAACGGTAAAATTATCACCGAAACTAGGATGGTTAGAGATAAACTGCAAATACTACCCACATAAGCTAGGCCAACAGCATAATTATATCCAATTAATTTGGACCCCGGGGCATTCGAACATACCCGGTAGCGAAAGATGCAATCAATTCACAAAATGAAAACAACTTCATGGTTCCTTTGCAAGATGTAATAAAGTTATGGAAAACAAGAACACCACAACGGTCTTATACAAACACAACTTTTGATAATGCTGCAGAAGCTCCTATTACCCAACCATGGTTTACCAAAAAATTATAATGCTATACGAATTGAAATTGCTATTTTTTCATAATATTTGAAGAGACCACTGCAAGAATGATGGATGTCACTTTCTTGTCGAAAATGAACCAAGACTGCCAATGCATAGCTTAAGACATATAGAATGTAAATAGAGAGTTATATGGCATTAACATTGATAGTCATTGTCCAGTAATGATCGGAAAATCACAGTTAAGCTTTGAGCGCTAAGCATTTCAAACTTTCAATTGCTTCTCCTGCAAAATGTATTCCAAATGGCATCCATCATTCTTGCAGTGGACTCTTCATTTTATTTCAACAAGCTCTTACACCGTGGTATCTCTATAGAATAAGAAGAGCAGAAACAAACCTATGTACGTGTGGAGAAATGGGAGACATATATCATACAATTTTAGGCTGTGCATGCAATAAAACCCAGATTACTAAATTTCTCAAAATAATATATACCGAAATTGGCATGGGTCCTTGGAATACCCGAGCACTACTACATTCGAAAGAATGGTTTATAGCAAGAGAGTTAAGGAAACACGTAATACTTTGTAAAATGAAAATATAAAACATACACGACTACAAACATTTAGACGACAATCCTTTTCCCTGAATTATATAGATATTCTACGTGGATAAGTATTATCCATGTAAGACATACCGACTATAATATCGGTTGGTACAACTGATCGCGCGTCGATAAATAACTCGAACTCAACTCAACTCAACTCAGCAGTAGTGTCACGTTCTCAATGCTAAGTGAAAAAAGACATGTTATTGATCCTCAACGGTTTTAAATTTCGATATATGAGATTGTCTGAGAAAGGAAATCAATGAAGGTGTACGGTAAGAACTGTATTGCACGCATGTTTACTGACGAGGGTCAAACTCAAATACAAATACCTACTAAGCTAAATAAAACTCCCTTCATTGCTGTTATTAATAATATTATTCAGGAGGCACCTGATTATATCAGACCCCTTTTGGAAGAGTTGAAAACTACATTTGCATGGATCGACTCCAAATCCTATACTGGAACGCCAGAAGTCTAAACAACAAGATTCATGATATATCATATTTGATATCCAAAAAATTTTACCATATAATCATAATTACAGAAACTTGGTTTCAAAAATATAGACAACAGCACATCAAAGCTTACCATTTAATCTCCGCCAACCGGGAAGATACAGGAGGTGGAGTAGCAATGTACATTTACAAATCTGTTTATCTTTCCCAGAAATATGAAATCTTTAACATTAATAATAAAATACAAATCATTTCTATAACTATCAACAATTTAAGTATCATGGGAGTATATTGCAAACCCAGAGAAACCATTTCATTACAGCAATGGTATCACATTTTAACAAATGCTTCATCGCTTTCCATACTTATATGTGGGGATTTTAATATACCCAACTTTCATATATATCAAAGATGGCAAAGCATTCATCATCCTATAATAGAATGTGCTATACTACATGACTGGCAATTAGCATCTGAAAATATTTTAACCAGAAAAGGCAGATGGGGACAGGATGACTCGCAACTGGATTTAATTTGGTCATCAGTGGACTTAATACAACATATTAATATTAATAAACATCTGGACACCATGAATAGTGACCATTATCCTTTAGACATTGAATTACACTTCAATCACCCCATTTCTTTCAATCAACCCAAGTTAACACAGCCCAGACATATCAATAACAACAGAGCGGAAGAGATATTTAACAAATTACATAGCCTTCATGATACAATTAAGGATTTTGAAGACATACACACCTTTTTTATAGAAGAATGTCAGAAATGCCCTGGCTCGAAACATACCACAAAAAACAAAACGACTTCGAAACCCCCTTGGTGGAATGAAGCCTGTAATAGAGCAATTGCCAAACGAAGATTGGCCTACAAGAAATATAGATTAAACCCTAATTTGTCTAACTACTTAGGAGCCAGGAAACAAGAAGCCCACACCAAGAAGGTGTTATGTTACTACAGACGTCTAGGATGGAAAAAGTACACTTCAACCATTACTTCACAAACTCCTACTACGACAATATGGAAAAAACTAAACTGGTACAAGACAGGCAAACAAACAAATTTCACCCCGATTTTGATTGATCAAGAATTACAAGATACATTCTTACAAGATCTGTCCCCGGATACCGTTATAGCCCCTCCACTTATTATAGACATTTCTAATACTATTAATGATCATCAGCTCTTAAAATCTGTTACAACTCAGGAGATCTCGCACGTCCTAGCTTCTCGAAAAAACACAGCACCTGGCCCGGACAATATCCCATATCTGCTACTAAAGAAGTTACCAAACAAGTATTTACCGCTTCTAGCAAATAGTTTCAATGAGATTCTTACTACGGGTGTAGTCCCGGATAAATGGAAGTCATTCTATATACAACCTATAATTAAACCCCGCAAGAAAGGAGCTGCAATTTCTGATTATAGACCTATAGTTTTATCCAACACAATTCGAAAATTATTTGAGAAAATCCTCGCCAACAGAATTACTTTTCACTTAGAAAGATATCATTTATGGCCCTGCAATCAATACGGATTCCGAAAGGGATATAGTACATCATACAATATATATCAACTAATAGCCGATGCATACATAGCACTCTTATCCAACAAAGTTATGTTTACTCTATTCCTGGACATATCAAAGGCCTATGACTCGGTTCAATTGAACTTACTTCTGGAACAACTGCCTGCATATTATATCCCACCATCTCTTATTAAATGTATTTATCACCTCATGAGTAATAGATTGGTATCATTAGCACCTAAATATAATAATCAACGCTTCTCATCACTAGGAATTCCACAAGGGTCTTCAATTAGTCCCTTACTGTATGCCTTATATGTAGGAACATTGAATCTACCAAATAACACCTCCATACGGGTCCTTCAATACGCGGATGATATTGTTTTATATATGTCATATCATTACAGGCATATATCAGAAGGATTACGACTTTTCGAAGACCAGTGCAATCAGATAATTACATATCTCCGTACTAAAGAACTCAAGATTAATACTGCAAAGACACAATTTCTAATCTTCAAGAAAGGATGCACACACTACAAACGTAACATAAGCATACAAAATGACTATATTACATCTCAAAAGACAGCCAGGTTTCTAGGGGTAATTCTGGACTACCGCCTCTCAGGCCGCCAACATATGGAGCATGTTATACATAAAATTAAAAATATTCAAAGATTATTCCAATGTATTTCAAATAAATCGTGGGGTATTGAACATAATATCCTAGTCAAATTAATATACCCCCTAATAATGACTAGATTGGAATATGGATCTTTACTGCAAAATAATGGCTATACATATTGTACTACCTGGAGGAAACAACTTTTTTACCAACTCTTCAAAAATATATTCAGTATCAATGGCTACCCTTCATATGCACAGATGGAACAAACTTTTCCTTTCTTCGATAAAAAAACACCGAGAATTCCGTTTAGCAACTAATTTCATTACTAGACTTTTTTCACATACATCTACTCCGCTTTTCCATAAACTCAAGCTTCTATCCGAAATTTCACAGGCTCAACCGGCAAACGGCATTACTCAAAATATACTATTTTTAAAAATCTTCTCATCCCTCTTACTACAACCTAACATTTACAAAACCCCTATTTTTCCCTGTTACCTGATAGACCAGCAGGAAATAGAAGAATCCATAATTGGTACATCTTTTACATCACAAACTGATGCTTGTATCCCCCAGGAATGGGAGGAATATTTCAAAACCTTCTGTCCAAGTCCCGAAAATAAACACATATATTTCACCGATGGATCCAAGAAGCAGGAGCTGGTTGAAGCAGCCTATTATAATTCCAGCAACTATTACCTCAAGGGCATCCGACTTCATAATAACACCTCAATATTCAACGCGGAGATCCTGGCTGTATATACTGCTCTTAAGGATATTCAAAAACATAATTATTCGCAATCCATCATATGCACAGACAGCAAATCTACATTACAGGCACTACTCAAACCATATTCAGATACTAAACAAAATATATATATAATCCTACTAAAATCATTGATTAATAAAATGATACAATCACAAATGATCTTGCAGTTCTTATGGATACCCGGTCACAAAGGCATCAGAGGCAATGAAAAAGTCGATAGACTAGCACAACTAGCCACAACATTCCCAAATGCCGCAACCAATTTTCTTATCACTCCCCAAGACTTGGGACACCATATCTTATCTAATCCTACGGAAGGAATTCAGGAAGAGATTCAAATTAAAAAGGAGGAGGACAAAATCCGAAGCATTAAAAAATTTACAACCACTTATGCAAAATTGCCTAGAAAAGCAATTGTCATGCATTACCGCCTGGCTATGGGAACTTTTGCAACTCCACAATATCTTTTCCATATTAAAAAACGCGACAACAATTTATGTGAATGCGGAGAGTTTGGGAACCTGAATCATATCTTTTTCGGATGCACCTTTCAACAAGCCAATAGTAATAAATTATTATCTGAGATTCATGACATACTACCTACGGAAGGACCCTGGAGCATACATGACCTAATTAACCAACAATCCCACTCCATAACTAAATGTTTATTTAGATTTATCACCAGAACTAGGATGAAATGGTAACTAATCAATACCTCAGAATCACATATACTACGTAACTCAAAGAAATTAATACTAAAATCTGCATGACACAGAAGCTCAACTAGGTTGGCAACAGTGTCGTTAAACCGGATGTGAAGTGAAGTGAAGTGAGTTTTTTTTTTAATCTGTACGGGAGCATAATCACAACAGTAGTGAACATTTGCCTAGACAAGTTTTATCGAATAGTGTTAAACGGAAGGTCATGGATGGTATCTCTGCTAGACATTCAAAGCTGGTGAGAAATGAAATTCATAATATTCGTGATGAAATTTGTAGTAAACTGACAAAAGACAATGTCGTTTGTGTACGAAAATCAGTTAGTAGAACTAGAATTAGTGTCCTTCTTCCGTTACCTAAAACCCGAAATGAAGTAACTACATGCCGCGATCAATGAAATTTCTATTGCAACAACTAAATCTGAACAGTTTTTATTGGTGAACGATTGCACAAATAATGTTATAAATTATAATATTTGGCTGTGAAACAAATCTAAGACATTTAGTGCAAAGTAAAAGTATTTTTATGGATGGAACTTTTCAATTTTGAAGCAGAAATCTCTTACAACTACTCACAATTCACGGGATTGAGAATAGTAGGCCTACCTACATACCGTTGATATTATATTTGTTGCCCGACAAAAAAAAAAAACAAATCGCTTATGAGATTAATTTGCGTCATGTAATTTGTAAGTGTGCCCTAACTGGCGAAACATCAAGTCCTGAAAAGGTGGTGGTTGATTTTGAAATAGCCGTACACACTGCAGTGAAACAAATTGGGATAAACGCGATCATCGTGGCGTGTAGGTTCCATTTAACCCAAGCTTGGTGGAGACACATAGGCCTACAGTATGTCGGGTTAGCTTTGTATTACAAGGACAAAGATTCAGAATGCGGAAAATAGCTGTATTTTATGTTTCGGATTGTGTTTGTTGCCTCCCAGCGAGGTACAAGGTGCATTTGGAGAAGACTTGATGTTACAGCTGCCAGAAGCGGCTACTCCCTCCATTCGCTCATTATTTAGTGGAGAATTATATCGACTCCGAAGGGCGTTTTCCACCGGCCATGTGGGTAACAGGACTTATCATCACGTCGGACAACGAACGCCTGCGAAGCTTTCCACAGTACGTTAGGTAAGCAGTTTAATAATTCACATTCAAACATTTTTGTTTTATTGAAATTAATGCAAAGATATAGTCTTTTTTTCTGAAGTTTTAAAAGGTTTTCCTTATTTTTGGTTTACAAGACCAATATTTTTATTAAATTATTAAAACTAATGAAAATTATCTTTTTATCTGTAGTTATACTGTTACTATTATTTATATACCAAGGATTTAGTATTATTAACAATAATTATATACCATACAGTATCCAAACAGAGGCACATATATCAATCAAAAGCAACAGCAAGCAACAAGGACAATAAAAAATCGCAAACACCTCAAAAGATAGAATTTCCTTACTAAAATTGTCCAACTCTATCAACGGGGATAAATAACTCGCTTTAATTTCCTTAGGCGGTTTGCTTACGACTACAGTAAACAGTGACAATAGAATCAAACGCCTCAATGACGTAAAATTATTTGTAATTTAATTTACTTTAAAACAATACATAAGTAATTTTTAAACCGCCGAAGTAATATCAAAACATATTAGCGGTATATTCAGATATTATTTCGCTAGTGCTAAGCCTAGAAATCTGAAAGTGTGAAAGGAAATTGCATTTCGTTATTCCAGTGAACTTGAGTATAAAAGCTCTACTTGTGCGCAGTGTTCACAGTTATCGCAGATACAGGGACATAATTTTGTTTTTACTTCAATTTTTATTGTACCTGAGTTTTTGAATGTACTGTACTTCACTCCCACCCGTCCTACTAATGAAGTTCAACCGTCCTCCACACAGAACCAAGGCCGCGTATACAGTCATAGTAGCCTTACAGTCATGGTAAACAGTACGTTCCAAAAATATGTTCGCGTTTTCCAGTGACGAAAGCGCTTTCAATATTGCATAATTTTCCATTTGCCTAACGTCGCATCCCGGTTTCTCCCACCTGCTTCTATTCGCATCTATTTAAATGCTAGTGGCTGGGCTGTCTTAGCTCTTTTCTGAGAACATTAATTACAATTAGGAATTGGACGTCTACGTAATATTATATCCATACAATTGTTTAAAATAACTTAAATAAAAGGGCCTCGTTAAGTAATTAACTCTCACGTGACTTCCTCCATTTCTACGACGCTGCGATGTAACCACTTGGACGGACAGTAGATAGCATGTCTGAGTAATTTTATCTTTTCGGATCGGGCAGAAGTGAAGACTGAATTTACAGTACGTAAGGTACTCTTTTATAGAGTAGGTACAGAATTATTTCAACATGAGTTACTGATACGAAGTACGAACCTGGTAATTTGAATTACGTACAATAGTCTATAGTGAGATAATATGCACATTAGAACTGAAGCCTGTATCGAAATGAACGGCCACTATTTTCAAAAATGTGTTGAAATATCCATATTATGATTATTTTTCAATTTAACTTCATTCTCTATATTGTACGCTAATGTGCTGTAGACAGTATAATCTACACTGCATAATGAATTCATCCGCATGGAAAGCTCAGTTCGTGAGTAAAAACACTCATTGTTAATACTGTACTGTATTTTGATTAAACAAAAACATAATGAAAATTATCAAACTCAAAATCTCGATATTTCCTAGTTTACGTAAATGTATGAACTAATTTTCTTCCCTCCTATACCTAGTAAAGTGATTTGTTTATATATTACGACAGTATCATCGAACTCCAGTCGTGGAAGGGGGTAGCAAACGGTGTTTCCTGTTCTTAATCGTTGATCCAAAGGTACAGCCAGGTTAATATTAGAAATGTTAGTAAAAATAAAATGATTTCCCTGTACAAGTATTTCACATGTGCGCAATATGGCTACACCTTTTTGCCGACCTTTTCCTCTTGTGCGCAATATAGAGCTTTCCACGAAATTGACCATTATCTGTCTAGAGTCAAGAACAATTTAATTTAAAATATTTACTTTAATAACGTCAAAGAAAATTAACTCGAGTAATCTAAGTAAGCTAATATCTAATCATGCTGATGAAATTAAATTAATCCATTTATAACGTTATAAAAAATATGTAGGTTTTTACTTGTGAAATGTTTAATACTACTTTAGTGTTAAATTTTATACCAATCTTCCCGTTGTTTAATTGCAAAAATTATTTTTCTTCTCTAGAATATAAGAGAAATCGTACGAGTTACTGTTAATAACGTAGGGATATTTAATTCGCTCTGATTAATCTGTAGGCAGATGGATTATAACGCAGGAATTTGAGCCTTGTAAGACTGCAATCGCAACAGTTAGTTACCGGATTTAGTCTCCAGTGAAGAGTTATAAAATACAATATACTATAGGTCATTCGTTATCTCGTGAAACCAAATGCTTTCGTGCGCCGTAGCTCATAGTAAGAACCTTATGGTGGGACTAAGCGAGCTAGCTAGCTAACTTGCAAGTCGAAGCGTAGCGAGGGAGGGAAGTTCCTCAGTCCACTTTTTCCTTCCCCTGACGCGCAGGTAGGTTTCATGAGGTACCGAATAGCCTATATCTGCACAGAGGTTACTTCAATCTACTGAGAACTTTAAATGTTACCCTTGTGAACTGTTGAATTTTTTAGCGTCCTTGAACGTTTTTAAGGAACCAATGAGCATGGTGTAGACCATTTAGTCTGTTCCAACTTCAAGATAATAATACTGGAATTTGTTCTATCCATTTCCTGCGGTTCGATCTGGGTTCCTTTTTCCAGTTGGTCGTCATTCCAGAATTTGTCGGGTTAGTCTGTTGTGAGGTGTTCTCAATAACTACATAGGCCTACTGATACCAGTTCTTTCAGTATTGATCGATAGTGTCTGTAATTAGGTTTATTTTCAGCTCAACTCGGATTTCTTAATTTCTTTTATGGTCGTAGCCTACATTGTGAAGCCTGCTAAGGTCTGAGCACCCTCATTTCATCAGCCTCTAATCCAGTGGCCGTCAGTACACGTTGAAATTGGTAATGGGTAAACAGTGTATTGTAATATGCCCTGTCGTGCAACAGGAAGAGGGAGAGAACATACCCTCCAGTAGCTACGGATGCACCATAGTAAGAGACGCTAGCCCGAGGGTGCAGTGTGCTGATGGCCGCTTCTCTAATCTCTGTATTTGGAGCGTGTTCAATGCACGTATATGTGTCCGAACCACACAGAAGGATAGGATAGCCATAGCTTTGTAAATATTTTAATATTGTCTCAGATCTTACATTCTTAAGTAATGTTCCTTTACTGATCCTAACAGTTGTTGAAATTTTGCTAACTCTATTTCAGCATCTCAGTGTGTAATAGCGGAGATATTGCAGTCAAGATAGTTGAATTTTTTATATTTATTTATTTACTACAATTTTGCTTCTTAGCAAGAGTTTTCGTACAAATCCCATGGTTTTTGTTCTGTTTGACGAAATCTGGAAGTTAATTCTTTTAGCTGTAATCAATAAAATATAAAATACAGATCGTTGATTATCTTCTGATTTGGAAGTTAGTCATTAATATTATTCAAGGACATGTATTTAATATGAAGAATGGGGTGGAAAAGCAGATGATGCCAAGCTTTTTCCTCGAGGCACTCCCATTTCTCTCTATGATTTACCAACATTCTCCACATACTGTCAATTCATCTATCATCTCAAATAGTTGAAAATAGGCTTGCAGTACTGCGCGTTTCCGATGCTGATTTAGAATGTGCTCGGGACTTCGGGCCTTGTGGTTTATCAGGTATTCGTCGGGATATGGGATTTGGCTCTACTGGACCAAAGTATTATAGAATGACCTCCTTGCTAACGTCGGATTCATATATGCCATCCAGACCAACTGTCGCACTTCGACAATCATATTATAGCCATGAAACCACTATTACTTCAATAAATTTGTTAATAGAATATTCCTGCCTTGTGTACTGTACAATTTTCTCTTGTGACACAAATTAGGCGTTTCATGCGTTACCAAAGAATTCAGATCAACAAGCATGAAGAACACGCAAATATGTTTATAGTACTTCATCGTAATTTAGACAACACCGTATGACTCAACTTCTTCATCAGTCCTAGCAGTTAATAGGAATTCGTATGAAATATTGCAATGGAATGGAATTGAATTTACGGGAGAGTGCACTATGGTCCAGCACTGCGACCTGTTACGATCTATTGCGCTAACCCTCAAGTTAGACGCACTCCCAAAACCACACCGGCTGACTACACTAAAGTTCGCTACGTACCCAGGTTTCGAACAGGTAACCTCCTTTGTCCCTAGGCCAGCCCCCTCAGTGCGTCGCCAGCCGGCGATCGGGGAATGCTATGAAATGACGACGAAATGAAGAAATGATGACGGAATGATGTAGATACTTAATATGGGGAAAAAGGGGAGAACCCCGAGAAAAACCCCAACTGCGACCTTGTCCGCCACAAGTGTCACTATGGATTTTTCCATGAAAAGTTCCAGACCTGACCGGGACTCGAACCTGGGCGCCTGCGTGACAGGCTGGAGGTCTGACATTGAGCCACCGCAGGGTCCGTATGAAGAATTACTGATGCATTAAATCTTAGAATATTTAAATTTGGAGAAAAGTTTCCAATTATATCCAACATTTGAGAATCATTACACAGGCGTGGTACATTTTATGCGTTACGGAATACTTCGTCATAAAAGTCAAATCGAATGGCCTGATTTCGAAAATAATACTAGTATTTGCGTATCATGTCCAGATTGTGCACAATTCTATATTTAACACAAAATTGAGAGTTCGTTATTCTAGTAGTAGAATCACTTCGCGTTCGACTTGTAGCATAATACATTAAAATAATAGTGTAAACATGTCAAATTATTTGGCAACATGTGTTATAAGTGGGCGCCATCGATTTAGGCAGATGGATTTTGTTAATCAGAACTCCAGAGCGAGTTACTCATGGCAGCAAGGTCGGTTGATATCTTCGTCACAAGCAAACTGCAGCTGGAATGGGTGAAACATAAGAGTAAACATACATTCCCGATTATCCTAGTGGACTCGGATGGACAGTCACCTCCAAAAACAATGCACATATAACCACTTTTATGGACCTGCAATAGTCTATACAGTATGTGTGCATGCGTAAGAAAAGGGACCAATTCCCAGCACACAGTTTTTGAGGTAATTCCAGTTGCCGCTGCATAATCTTTTCCTCGTTTCTATAAAGCATACATGGGCACAATTTTCGGTTACGTGAGGCACTCGACTTGAAATAGTTTGTATACTAGGAGAGGAGACTGCAGAGTAGGATGGGAAATAGAAACTGCTGTGACCTGCGTTACCTTATCGTAATCGCTAAGGCGGTCAGTGGGGAACAATTAGGAAAGCGCTTGGTTAACGTGAGAGACTCGAAAACTTTTATTCAATTTGGCAAATTAATTCGGCAGCTTTAATCATAAACCCTTTACTATTTCTCCATCATTGAATTGATTTAAATCACAGGCGAGAAATTGCGTAACTAGCCAATAATATTCCATCACGTTGTCTACATTTATTTTCTTGAATATCCTGGCGTTTCTCAAGATTACTTAATAGATTTGCACGTTATCGATCTAAAATAATTTCAGAAAATCATATTTCGATTTCTACGCACATTTGATTTTTTTTTTTTTTTATAAATTTCATTTGGAAATAATACGTACAGATGACATTTAATTCCTCGTACCTTTTAATGCAGCGTGTTTAAGGTATAATGTCGTATTTAGTATACTATGCAAATGTTAAGATCATAAATTTTCTTCGGAATAGTACGAAAAATAACATTTAATTTGTCTTACCTTCTAATTCAGCATGTACTTTATGACATAAGGAGTAATGTAGTTGTATATTAAATTTATTAATGCCTAATAGGATTTTCGAGCATAACATACATCGTATGTTCTCCCCTTCTAAACAGCAAAAAAAAAAAAAAAACTCTTCCTCTCATTTCTCATGAAATAATCGTTTTCTAACGCGTACACACTGCTTTGATAATGCCATTATGCCACCACTGATATTGCTTATGAAACTGATATAGAACCTACCCACGCCTAGGAGCTACGTGAGGGAGGAAAGGGGTCTGTGAAAATGATGTCACTCAGAGCGATAAGCTCTGTGAAGGTCAGTGAGGCACAAATTCTCAATTGAGGCACGATGCCCAAGTATGCTATAAAGTAATAAAGACAATCTACATATATATACTGTATATGTAAAAAAAACTTTCTATAATCAACGGACTGACTAATCATCTTAAATCTCCTTAAACCATGTGTGTAGGTTTCTGTTAATCCTTAGTTAAAAGATAAAACGGAGTTTTACGAAATACGAACATTAAAATGGGAGGTAATAATGATCAAAATATACTGGTTTATTTTTTGAACCAGCATACATTCAGCCCTTAAATTAAAAACAAAAGTTCCTTTATAAAATTGAGTTAGACTTTTCATCTCATCTCTTAGAATTGTTTCTAAAATGTATAAGGAATGTAAAAAAATTCAACTTCAGGTACTACATTCAAATAACTTTTGAGGATTTTTTTATTCCCCAAAGGAGCAGAGAGGAGAGAGAAAAGAGTTGACGGTTTAAAAAATTCACTAAAATATTTTCAACTAGCCGACGTAGAGACGTAACATTTAAAATGAACGTTACTCTTTACAATTTTAATTCAACATTTTCCGATTTTTTAAATACCATCTAAACAAAAGGCATAAACTAATAACTGATACAAAACTCAAAACGTATATACTAAGCATTAAATAGGTCCAAATCCATGCAAATTAGCATATTTTATACATCTGCAGACCGGAGAGAGAGATTTAGAATTTCCATTATAAAACATTTTATGAAATCTTAAACTCTTAGCTGGAATACGAAGACTGATATTGCTTAGAGCAGATTCACAATCAATCTCACCATTAATGACTTAAAAAAAAAATAATTAAGATCTTGAGGTCTGGTAAATAAGCTACAACAATTAAAATGATAATAGTAGTAGTAGTAGTAGTAATAATAATAATAATAATAATAATAATAATAATAATAATTTGCATATTTTCAAAATTTCTCGCCCACTCCCAAATTTTAAGCATTGTCTGATTTTTTTTACAATATCTTTGCTATGTTCTCACATGTTTTACCTTGTTAAAGTAGGAGAAAAAAATTAAGGTATTGATATTCAAATTTATATAATTTACATAATACAAACAGGCAACTTATTTTTATTCAAAAATTATTTTCTTTTTTGAAAAAGTGTGAACATAACTTTAAGTATACTTTAAAGAACATGCAGTAAAAATGTCAGCTTCCTAGCGTAAAAATTGCGAAATTCTTAGCAAAATGAATGCAGAGAAGTAGGGAAAAAAGTATGGGAAAATAGTTTAAAAGTTTGCATGTATTTTAAACTTCATGGTCGCTGTCTTTTAAGATAGTATAATTAATGACAGAACCGCCGTAGGATTCTAAAACTTCATCAAAGTGCAAAGTCTAAGTAGTCAGCATAGATTCATTTCCTTAAAAAAAATCCCCAAAAATTACCAAATTTTCATCCATTCTTTCCTTGTGGTGCTGAAGTCTACGAGTCAAAAAACCAAAAGGATAATTTAAATCTTGGCCCTTCTTTTCAGAAGACCGCCACAAAGAAAAAGGACCCTGTTTGTTATTGAAGAAGAAGCGAAATTGCTGACACATATTATGAAGATAGTGAAAAAATTAAACATTTTTTGCGTTACGTAGTTGATAATGGGAGCGTCTTTATAAATAAAGATTTAAATCAGTTAACGGCGGATGCGACAGGTGTACGAATTATTACGGTATAAAAAATTCATCCATCAAGCTCGACAACTATCAGGCTCAGACTAAAATACACAAGAAACGAATCGACGGCTTTTCTCGTGACCTATTTTCATTCCTTGTAAACATATGCTACGAGTGATTTAAATAATTAAATTAAGCTCTCATATTCATCTGCATCCATTAATACTTTTAGAACATCAGGTTTCTTGCTTGGTTTATCGAATTACCACAGGTTATTAATTGAGAAAAATTCGCTCCGGGGCCGGGTATCGAACTCGTGACTCCCAGTTACACGCACTAGGATCTCTAACCACTGAGCTACGTCGAGACTCAATCCACAGTATCGGATCGAATCTCGTAGAATATCGAATTACGTATTTTCTTATTTCAGCATACATATTCTTTCGGTTATTTATCCAACGTGTCGATTCCTGTCGCTTCCGCAACTTATTCTCGTACTTCATGAATGTTTGTTATTAATGAAGACAATTCGACACAACTCATATCTATTTTTCGCCTGTCGCTTCATGAAGTAATGAACATTTGCAATAGTTTTTTGGTTCTGGTTATGCAATGCTTTTTTCCTCTTAATTTAGAAAATTCAGGAGGCGAACGAAAGTAATTTACGGCACTCCCATGAATCGGACTGTACTGTGGTGTGTTTATTAATTAATAATGACGATACGCGAGGCGAGTGTGAACATATAAACAAGGACAGACAGCCTTATCGCAATTCATTCTTGCAGTTCTCACAAAACATTGGCTCGCCTACTGGAAATGTCATTGAGGTTATCTGCGAAAGTCGTAGCCTCCGACTATACCAGTATCCCTGATTTCAGGTTGTCATGTTTTCAATTGAGGGTAGGTTCTTTCCTTGACCCTATCTCACTTCCGTTTCCGGTTCTCGGATTACAATATCTTAAACAATAAAAATATTGCAGACACTAAAAATTATTTCCCCTAATATAACAGCAGGAGGGTCCCCCACCCTCAATACAGCTTAAATCTCATGTCAGTGACTCTGCTATAAATTATATGTATTTTGATTTCAATTTGTATCTGGGAAAAATGTCAAGTTCGAGTGGTATATCTAGAAGAGGCTGTGTGAACAATCCGAACAATTTTTGTCAGAGTGGGTGTTATGTGATAAAGCAGGAGAGAAACAGCATTACTCCATTGACCAAGAGTAGGCCTAACTCTTTGTATTTGGCATATTTTGAAATTAAATTAAGAGATCAGGACAAAAATCTTGCTTCACATATCGTATGTAAAATTTGTGCAGGAAATCTAAGACAGTGGCGCAGCAAGGTTCGTTCATCTGTGCCTTTTGGTGATCCAATGGTTTGGAGTAAGTAACAAGATCATTATAATGACTGTTATTTTTGTCGTTCAGTGAGCATTTCATTATATTTCCAGCAGCACTAATGAAATTAGAATGACGCGGCCAATTTGTTCCGCGTGCATTATATTCATGTTTACAATTTCATATCTTCGGGGTTTTATGTTACTGGTACCCATTTGGTCTCGTACATTTACTTCTAATTTTCTATCAACTTGTTTCAGAAAATCCCACAGTACAGTGATATTATTATTATTATTATTATTATTATTATTATTATTATTATTACTGTAAAGTCGGAACAGACAATGATGATTAAATCATGGAATGGTGATAATGAGGATGATTTTATTATTACTAATATTGTCAAGACCGATTTTGGATCATGAGAGTACCAGTTACAAGTTACTGTTTGTTACATGCTATTCAACATGTCAATTGCCATACATTGCTAATGAAACTAACGGAAAGATAAGGGAAATGACTTCGAGGAAATAAAGGAAATTACTACACATGCCCGAGGCCTACCTAGTAAATGATTCCCACTTAAAAATGAATACGTGTGAGACTAGACGATCATTGTCATGTTATTTGGATAGTAGAGTTTCGAGTTATGAACTGTTCCATATTTATTTTAACATTTCGCTGTAATATCAACAATGTCACCATGAACAGTAGGCTACATAAAAATAACACGTAATTAGGAGTGAATGTTTTTTATTGGTTATTTAACGACGCTGTATCAACTGCTAGGTCATTTGGCGTCAATGGGATTGGTGATAGCGAGATGTATTTGGCGAAATGAGGCCGAGGTTTCACCATAGATTACCTGACAATCGCCTTACGGTTGGGGAAAACCTCGGAAAAATCCAACCAGGTAATCAGGCCGAGGGGGAATCGAGCCCATGTCCGAGCGCAACTCCAGATCGGCGGGCAATCGCTTTAGCCGACTGAGCTACGCCAGTGCCGAGATAATATTGGTGTATCACTACTTTATGGCAGACTTGTAGGAATGTTGGTAGAAGTGTTAACATATATATATATATATATATATATATATATATATATATATATATATTTATACTGCAATTCATTTATTTATGTGAAACTTTTCACTCAACAATAATTGTTTCCGCATTCCAGCCCTTGTTTCCAAACGAAAACAAAATTATTGTTTATGTACCTCAATAAAATAGAAGACTGCATTAAATTTCACTTTTAGTTATGTGAAAGTCTGTAAAAATGTATATTTTGAAACATACGAATAAAAATAATACGTAATTGATACTTTATTGCTTCGTGGGAAGAGAGAAATAGCTCGCCATCCGCATCTGGTAACGGTGTAAATTCGTATGACATTAAGTGAAAATTTAGAACAAATGCGTTACATTGAAGAGGATTTTGCATAGTAATATCAGCTCCCAAGTTATTATTTCATATATTACTTTAACTACTGTCTGTATTGCTGCTACTAATACTGCTGCAAATAATAATTCATATGTCATTACCTCTGATATTACGTCTGTTGCAAATGCTGCTACCACTAATAGTAATTCTGCAAGAAATAGCCTAGTATTATTATTACGGCTAATGCTACTGTTGGCTTGGCTTTTCGTCGGCCCTACCCGGAACGTGTTCTTGGACGTAGGCTTACTTTAGCCCATTCCGCGCCCTGTATAGTCGGAGGCATCGATTTTGGCAGATGACCTCGATGACATTTCCAGTAGGAGAACCAATATTGTTTGTGTAAGCTGCGAGAATGAGATGCGATAACATTCTGAGTAGTTCATATTTTCATAACAGCAGCTCATCAATTATCCTTATTATGAAACACACCACGGTACAGTCCTACTCAAAGAATACCTTTAATAAATGTAAATGACTTCCGTTCGCAATGATTTTACAATACGTCTCCTACATTTTCTAAATTAAATTAATTCTTAATTAAAAGGAAAAAGCATTGCATATATATATATATATATATATATATATATATATATATATATATATATAATCCTACCCTTACCAGATCATTATACAAGATCTGTCGAACAATAATCTAGGGATCGTCTACTGGTGGTGCGACAATTCAAGTTAATAAACTTACAATTCTTCTTAAGAATCAAAATATAATTTGGTTAATTGGATAAAATTGCATGATGCGGAAGTTAGATTTATATAAGAGTATAATAAATAGGATTGTAATGGATATTACAAGGGCAATAATTTCTTCACACGCACATTGTGAATAGAACAGAGAAGAAAGCATTTTAAAATATTCGAAATCGTACAAAATATCGGAGAAACCAATTTTCCCTGCACAAATTGCACCAATTGAAAAATATAATTACCATTCATAATAAATAGTGTATTTTATGGATTCTAAAAAGTTGCTTATTAATCTAGAGGTATTGGCTGATGACTATATTAAATTCCAGCACAACATTCATTCAGAATATGTAGAAATTACACTTTGGATTTTACTAAATCTATAGGCCTACTATCAAAAGGTGTTACATATCACCTTAAATACTGTACATGTGTTACCTGTGCGATATCCGATGTTTAATTTTTTTAAATATAATTCATAGTACTGAAACTGCCATATTGAATTCGCACAAATTGTATTATTCGTAATTTTCGTCTCGAAAACTCCTAAGATATCTAATTTAATTTTTCACCCATTTTTGTCCCACTCCACCACTTTAGGGACAAAGTCGGACTAAATAATACCTTATTCGTATTCTGTGATCGCAAAGATCCCCAGATATCGACTTTCATCAAGATCGGATGACATGAGATTTCTCACTCCCTTCTGCCTTTTCATCAGTACTTTAGGATATGGTATTTAAAAAATCTAAGAATGTTTAACCAATATTGTAGAGAGTAACCTTCATTTTAAATTTTATGTCTCTAGTTAAATATAGTTTAGTGAATTTTTAAAATCGTCGACTTCTTTCTCTCTCCTCTCTACTCGGAAGTAAAAAAAAAAATAAAAAAAAATAAATAAAAAAAAAACTGAAGTTATTTCAAGGGAGTAGCCTACATGAAATTGAATTTTTTTAATTTCCTTATACAATTTAGAAACAATTCTGAGAGATGAGATGAACAGCCTAACCCAATTTTATGAGTGAATCTTTGTTTTAAATTTAAAGGCTGCACGTCTGCTGGTTAAAAAAATATAAATCGGTATAATTATTTTGATCATTACTGCCCCCCATTTTCCATCCCTTAATGTTCGTATTTCGTAAAACTCAGTCTTATCTATTGACTAAGGATTAAAATATTTCCATATACATATATATATATATATATATATATATATATATATATATATATATATATAACAGATTATATTTCCATTTCGTACAATATTCTGGTCACGAGACATAATCATATACTTTGTCTTTTCGGGATTTACTACCAAACCTATCGCTTTATTTGCTTCAAGTAAAATTTCCGTGTTTTCCCTAATAGTTTGTGGAGTTTTTCCTAACATATTCACGTCATCCGCATAGACAAAAATTTGATGTAACCCGTTCAATTCCAAACCCTCTCTGTTATCCTGAACTTTCCTAATGGCATATTCTAGAGCGAAGTTAAAAAGTAGAGGTGATAGTGCATCTCCTTGCTTTAGCCCGCAGTGAATTGGAAACGCATCAGATAGAAACTGGCCTATACGGACTCTGCTGTAAGTTTCATTGAGACACATTTTAATTAATCGAACTAGTTTCTTGGGAATACCAAAGACATATATAGACTACTGTAATATTTGTTTAGTTTTTGGAGGTGACTGTCCAGAGTGCACAAATACTCGGGCGTGCATGTTTACTCTTATGTCCTACCCATTCCACTGCGACAGAGATAACAGCCGATCTTGCAGCGGTGAGGGACTCGTTCTCCAGTTCACATTCAGAAAATTCATCTTCCAAAATCCCTGGCGCGACCTATACAAGCATTGTATCATGCTCTGTTGGTCTCAAGACGGAGGGACCCGGCCGAACTAGACGACGATGTTTTGACTTCGGATTGTTTGATAAGGTATTGCGTGTCCGTATATAAAAGGATATCCACCGCAGAGGCGGTGTTGCAATATTTATCAAGACGTTGTCAAACTTATTTGACTACCTATAAATGAAAGGCTGCTTTTATTCCAAGAACTTCTGATATGGAAGGATCACAAGTCCCATTCTGCAATTCTTAAATACCGATGGATACCTCTATAATGTAGTACGACTTGTAACTTATGGACTTGAATATAAATTATGTCCATTAATATCTCGTGAAAATTGTCTAAATAATGAGTTTTCGATTTTTATGAACACACTCCCGAATAACACCGCTAACATTCAAACATCTAACGGAACAGCAAAAAGACGATAATTCTGGCTTTTGGAGTAAATTAGCAACAAAGTTTATTCCCGCCAATCAGTCTATTATAGGCCTACCCTTTTATCGATGATGAACTACTAGATTCGAAGCTAATTAATCGAAGGCTATCTTTCAAGACTATTAAAATCTGTAAAATGAATTCGTTGGGAATTAAAGTAAATGCTGAATTTCTGTGTTATAGGTTAATGTACTTAAGAAAATGATTAGGAAAAAAGTTGTCGTTTTTAAATGGAAGATATGAAATAAGTATTAATTTTAAGTGAGATGTGTTGAGAAGTCTTATTAGATATAATTGTAGAGATTATTGTTAACTTCAGGGCCTATTTCATAATTCTTTGAATCTATTACAGTCATCTAAAATCTCATTTTTAAAGCTTAAAATTCCGAAGTCTTAATTGTAATAAATCAAGACTTGATAGTCAATGGAAATTAAATTTCAACTTATTTATACTCATCCATGTATTGTGGGTCCCTATCACCGCTTCATGACGTGTCCTCAGGTTACGGATAGAGGAGACGGCCTCCAGATATCGAGGGTAGCTCGGAATATATTGAATAACCAGTCGCGGACAGCCGATAAGGGGTGGTCCGTCAGCTTGGGGGTTGGGTGAAGGGCTAACAACCCATCACCGTAAAAGAAACTTATTACGAAACCCCAACATAAGCCTCGAAATGGGACTGATTCTTTTGCGCTACCATAGCAAAGTTATTAAAATGGATTTGGGGAATTGGGGTAGAATGCTAGGGATAGGAATAATCTTGCTCAGGATAGGGACAATGGCGGACTTAAGTGATGGCGGCGATGAACCTTTGGATTCTGTAAAAGCCATTTGTAATTAAGTAAGTATTTATCCATATATATATATATATATATATATGTTACACAATGGAAACTAAAATTAACATTGTCAACACGTATGATTATTTCCTGTCATTAGGAAGTCCGGCAACCCTATTGCAATGGCGAAGGGACAGATCGTTGCTATTCAGACCGAGTGCGTGTTTTGCTATGTGAGCGATATGATGTTGCCGAACTACGCAGATTTTCAGTTTAAATTTCTAATTGAACATGTATTTAATTAGGTTTATTTATTTATTTATTTATTTATTTATTTATTTATTTATTTATTTATTCATTTATTTACTGTATTCTTTTGTCCCTTTCAATGAGCACAATTACATCACTTCCACTCTATGTAGCATAATTAAATATAAATAGTTCAGTAGGATGATGACACTTCCTTTTGAGTAGTTCGTGCCTTGTGTGTTCTTGATTTTAAGTGAAGATCTGTTAAACATTTATGAAAATTATATTTGATATGAATCAATTCGGGACCAGTTGACTTGTAGATACTGGATATGAAGTAAATCTGACCAATAGTTTAGAATAAATCGTTGTACACACAGATGGAGGGACAGAGATCTTGCCCAGAATAACATTTTCGACATCAAGAATGCTGAAATTAGTATTTCTGCGAAAACCTTGAAATACAACTTTTAATAGATAAACAAGTAAGAAAAGAATTGCATTTAAAAACTAAAATGTCTCTGGAAAATGTTTTAAAAATTCTCACAGTAAAGACATTCATATCTACAATTAATTAAACATTTAGTTGCCATTTCTTCTTTCACCTTAATCCTCCTAGCAACAAAGAAGCCAACGTTAAATGAATATGAATAAAAGGAACGCGATGCAAAAGAAAATCAAGATGACGCAGACTTCGCCGTGGAGTTGTAACAATACTAGAAGCAGGCAGTGAGGAAATGAATGTCAGGTTGCAGGGAAGGGTGGCCCAACTTTAGAATATATTAACCTATTTTGGAGCCCGAAAGCTAATTTGAGAAGGATGCCGTCCCTTGTTTCTCTCTTGGAAAAGTATACTTTCTCATTTTTATGGAAATTAATGATGTTGGAACAAGCTAACGGAGTCCATGTACTGTATATGTGCATGCTAATGGTTGGGAAATAGAAAATGAAGAAGGGATCGATACAGGTCCCACGTGTTTCAACCTGATTAATCAAGCAACGAGGAATGTCTTGTTTACTGATGTATAGTGGAGAATCCATTTTGATGTATTTGCTCACTGCAGCACAAACACAAACACTGTATTGAACAAAGGAGATATGTAATTGACCGAGCGATGGTTCGCAACGACAAAATGCAATAGCAATCTTCTCAGAAGTTTCAATACGTCAACATGAAATGAAAGTCCTAGATTTCCCTCTAGCACTACACCATGTCTAAAAATCTTTTTTATGAATCCTACTACAACTTCTTGTCCTATTAAATATATTCCTACCGCCTTACTTGTTTAATGCCCCGCGCAACAGATATCTTGAATTACTAAAGAATTACACCCCGCGGGTACAAGAAGCCCTGGAAGACCACTGAAGAGACTTCTCGATCTCTAAAATGGTAAAATGAGACCGGAACGGGCCAATCTGTGTCCCAACTCCTTGGAAGCTACATTATGATTACGTTTTTAGTATTTTATTATATTGAATGCAAGAAAAAAGGTAGTTTGGAGATAGTACCGTAATGTTTCTTGTATACAAAAAATATATATTTGTAAATGTTTTCTGCATGAATCTGTAATAAAATCTGTGAACTTGACCGTCTCTGTAACATGACCACCTGCCTTAATTCATCACATTTCTGAGGCATTCCATGCCAAGTCAAACACTGATTTAACCTCAATCCTTCAGATTTAATGGAAATATTTCGGAATATGTATGATAAGAACTTTCTTGTGTTAAATATTATTAACGTACCTTGTTAACATGTTTCGACCTATTTTCGGTCATCTTCGGAACTGGTCGTTGATGGTCTTGGCGCCTCTTGTTTCCTGTGTGGGTGCGTTCGTAGTGTAGAGTCAAAGAGTGTATGCGTTTTGAAATTGAGTTGTGTGTTGATAATATCGTTGGAGTGTGTTTTCGTGTGTCTGTATATTTCATATTGTTCTAGTGTGTTGAGTTTCTATTTTTTAATATTATAAATTATATCTTTTAATATTTTTTGAAGATTCTATGAGGAAATTCATCGTATTTTTTATTTACCAAATAACGGCTACATTTTCGAAGTTATGGACTTCTATAGTTCCGCGTGAAAAGCTTAGATTCGAGCGAACCATGAAATGTAAATAAACGTAACTCTGGGTCTAGCCATCACAGAAAAACGATATCTCATTTTGAAGGAAATTAAGCAGTCTTTGTTTCTGCTGCTACCACACTTTTATAGCGACGTATTTATTTTTTGTAATAGTATTGTTTTAAGCGTAATTTTCATTAGGATATATTTACAACAAGATTATTTTTAAATATACCAAAAATACCTTAATAAGTAACTTCGTTTATGGAAAAAAAATTGAAGATGGAGAAGATATGCAATAGGGTAAATTAGGGTCTGTTGGACAGTCGGGCATGTTGGACACTTCGTACTTTAACGTGTTACCTCGCCACTTGTGGGCACCACATTCTGCTAGAAATCAGTGACGGAAGTAGTCACGAGTGGGGCTGCTTCCGTCATTGATTTCTAGCAGATTGTGGTGCCCACAAGTGGCGAGGTAACACGTTAAAGTACAAAGTGTCCAACATGCCCGACTGTCCAACAGACCCTAATTTACCCTATATATGAATTATCTGTTATTACATTTACTACGCACCGAACTGCGGAATATGTGTATGTTTAATATTGGCTTAATATGACAAATTATCACGTAACAACGGTCACTAATAATTGTTTATAATACACTAAGAATATATGTCATACTTGATAGGTACAAATACTTTTACACACGAGAATTTCTTAAACAATTTTTGAGTATCTGAATTAGAGTACACCTTCGCTGACATAATTTGTTTTGACATCGGCAGGAATGCGTGGTTCGATTGTGTGTCTAGTATTGTTTATGCGCTAGATATATATTTTTTTTTTTTTAATTTTCACGCGACAAGAATTACTAATTTTCAGATGTGGGGTCATTTGAATAGGCCTATCTGGTCTATTCAACTTATCAACCACAGCTGGAATCACTCGTCTTAAATTTTTCTCACGTTTCTTTCTATGCATTTCTAAATGAAATGGGTTAAAACAGACATCAAACCGAGGTCGCGTGAAACTCATTGTTCAGTTTTAAAGTGAGAACGGAATGATCTCATACAAACTAGCTCTACTCATTCCCAAATCTAGCACTAAATCGTACCACCTTTTTGAACTCCAAAATAACAGTTCTTCATTAATAAGTGTGTAATGTTGACTAACCTTCATTTCAACCCTCATATAACAAATGCATGTGTATGAATCCCATCCTGTTTGTTGCAGGACAAATGCCTCTTTATGGAGGGTAGAACGTTAGGTTAATTAGTTTCCAGTCTGAAAACAACCTGTTACACATTTTCGAAGACCTAATAGAAAACGTGCTGTTTTCCTAAACACGAAAAGGAAATACGATATGTGAAAGAGATGAAAAACTAATTGCGAATTCTGTGAAGAAAGAATGTAATTTGTATGCGGGGCGAGGACAGACCGTTGTCAGATATGAAGCGTGATAAAATGGCATGCAGCGGCGTCACTAATTAGTGTTTGAAATGGACCGGACCGACTAGAACTGCGTTCCGGATCGTGAATTTCAGGGCCTTTTTCGTTTCGCCCACAGTATAATACTGTGTTTCGTCTCGTAAGAAATAGCTATTCGTCCATTTCAGATCGTTTTAATTTCATATTAATTATGATATTTTGATACATTTTCAATTAAGGGTGAAAAGTTGTTAAAAATAATTAAATTGTTAAAAATACTGCCAGCGACACTGTCTGCATCGCTTTATTGTATTATAACATTCGTACAAGCTGATTTATAATAGGCCTACTCTTGCGGTGCAGCCACGGCGGCCTAATGGATACAGAGCTGGACTTATAATCCTGTGGACACAGGTTCGATCTTAGCGTACCCCCGATAACACAGGGGGTTCCTTTGGGAGCTCCAACTCCACTGTGACATTCCAACAAATCTCCATCACATTCTCATCTCACCGCGGGTGTAGCTTAGACCAGTCTCATATGGCACACACTGGGAAACGACTCTGTTGCAAAATTGATATACGCAACTGGCTTCATATAGGTGAATGAAGAACAGTCAAGTAGCCGCCATTAGTAAGGAAAAATCATATTTTTGAAGCGTGCTTTTGATATGTTTGATTCTACATTGAGTATGTTGAGGTTCTAAATAATAGCGCGGCGTTAATGAAATTTAAGGACCGGAACTCAGCAACAATGTATCAATTCATATCGAGCTAATGTCATAGGTCACTGCTAGGCACGGTCTAATTTCTTATTGTTTAAACTGCGACCTGAGTATCCATTTCAAGGACCTGACAAAACAAAGTTTCCGTCATAGTTTTAGGGCCGGAAATAATGTTCTTTCGCCAGTGACATACGTGTCGAAGTAAATATTATTAAATATATGTGCATTTTATTCAATATATGTATGTACTGTATATTTTCGGCTGATTGCTGAACGAAGAGACTACCGTTCGTGGTTTCCGTCTGTATAAAAGTAGGAACATTCCGAAGACATGTGTCCGAAATTTTTATATTAATTGATGTGTGTAAATATATAGGCTATATTTCTTGGTAATACTTGGGATCATTAATTCCATCGTTATCAACAACACCGTGTCCACAAAAGTAACAAAGCGTTGCGGTTCGTGAAAATGTCCATTTCGAACCCTGAACATGACCCAACACAGGACATGGAAACATAGGGACCAATAAGAGGCTGTGAAGCAGAATGATTTTGCGTTATTTTTGACATACAATGTCATCTTGTATGGAATAAAGCAATGGCGTATGGTGACGTCACATTTAAGGAAGCGCCTCCTGTATCCACGTAACATCTGGACAGTAGTTCGACTCTTAGGGCCGTATTCATAGACATTCTTAGCGCGGGCTTCCGGTGGATGATCAGCGAACTAACGTTTTTCGTATTCATAAACTAGTGTTAGCGATATGATATGATATATGAATCCCGTAGAAGTAACCAGTCGATAGCTGGGGCTAGTTTAGCACGCTCGTAGCGCGGGCTAGCGAAATGTCTATGAATAGCACTCTTACTGCCTATATACAGGCACTTGCTTACTCGAAAGCGGTTCACGTCACGTTACTGGAATGAAGATTAAATGTTCAATGAAACAATATTTCTTCTTTAGAAACAGAAAATAAGCACCAGATACAAACTAGCACAAATCTTACACTAAATTATTGGTAAAAACAATTTATGAAATACCACACTCTCTTTGTCCGTCAAGAGTACTTGCTGACACTAGGCAACGAGATCAGATAAGCATGTGCCGGAAAGTATGGAAGTAGCCTACAGCCACGTCGCTAGGATAAAATAAATATTTAATTAAAATCCCGCTTGATACTTGTAGAGAATTTAAAGAGGACTCTTTGGTAATTATAAGGACATCAAAGCTTGGTGTATAGTGAGTCATACGTGAGATTAAACTCTTTTTACATAGGGTAAACTAGGGTCTGTTGGACAGTCGGGCATGTTGGACACTCTGTACTTTAACGTGTTACCTCGCCACTTGTGGGCACCACATTCTGCTAGAAGTCAATGACTGAAGTAGCCCCATTCGTGGCTACTTCAGTCATTGACTTCTAGCAGAATGTGGTGCCCACAAGTGGCGAGGTAACACGTTAAAGTACAGAGTGTCCAACATGCCCGACTGTCCAACAGACCCTAGTTTACCCTATATATATTTTTTTTGTAATTAATTGGTAGGTTTAGGTTTTAGAGAAAAGTAAACTGATACCAAATGATAAATAATTTAATTGGTTTCATTTGAAGCTAGATTTAATTTCCTGTGATAAAAACTGGTCGAGTTATTTCAAAATAACTGAAAAGATGCGCGCCATTCATAGTCTCATTTTTGTCAAGACTTATCGTGACGACTTAAAATAACTCGGTTAACAAAAGAAAAATTGTTTACTTCATATTCCTCCTGTAGAATGTACTAAAAATAACGAGAATATAAATGATGCATTCAATTTTCCCCCAAAAAATGTTCGATTTGGAGAGGAATGCCTCTTCTATGGAACCACAAATTTCCATTGGTTCATACTCTAACAAGCAACCATTCTGCTGGGGGCAGATAAAAAAGTTAAATTTTTTCTTTCGCCATATTAATAGTGTTAAAAGAAGTGATTATACAAATTTTGGCCACTCGACCGCAATTAGGAGGGCCGTAAAAAATAAGTTCGCCAGGGGCCATTAACAGAAAGAAAACAATTTAATTGGGAAAATTCATTAGAACAGACACAGCAATTGTTGAGCTATTTTTCAACATATTCCCCACCGGACTTGAGACATTTGTCATATCATGGGATCGACAGAGAGGTGCAGACTGTTGGCTGTCAAACGCCGGTTCCGAACCCAGGCGGCTGACTTCTACGACACAAGGATACAAAGATTGATCCCATGGTATGACGAATCTCTAAATTCCAGTGGGGGACATATTGACAAATAGCGCAAAAATTGCTGTATCTGTTTCAATAAATCTTTCCATGCAGTTGTGCTTTTTTTGTCAACAGTCCCAGGGAAACTCACTTTCTGGACGGCCTCGTAATTGCGGTCGAGTTGCCAAAATTTGTTAAGCACTTCTTTTGATATTATTAACATGGTGGAAGAAAAAAAAAATATTTTTTTTTTTAATTTTCCCCCGTCAGAATGTTTGCTTGTAAGTTCAATACTTAAAGCTTCACTCAAAATGTGACCAACTTACAGAGGTGTTCACGATATAGAGTGGATAAAACATTTGGGTGCCCTGATATACCCTGATATGGTACTACACACGGAAACTATGTAAGGTGTTTACTGTGGTGTATAGTGTAACAGGTGAATATTTATTTCTATTATATTCACCTGAATTTAAGTTCTGGAAAGTTTTTGATTAAAATATTATTATTGCAACTGCAACTGAAACTTGCCTATTGTGCTTTAGAATTAGAAGAAAACGTGACTTAAAACATTCCAATAGGCTTATTGATTTCATCGTGGAATTTTCAAATTCACTTTTAAATTTTCGTCGCACTCCAAATAATGTCGCATAAATTATGTTCGTTCACAAGCGAAGGTGCTCTGTCTCTTGCACTGAACTCTTCACCTTAAAATGTATACTACAAGCTAATCCTCTATGAAGGACTCATTTACAAAATCTGAACAAAAAACGAATAAAATATACCTTGAAAATATTTTCACGTTAAAATCAGACGAGAAAATGAACTTGTCCAACGTATGACCAAAGAGATATCCAAGTTACATAATAGGATGGTGTCCAAGGTGTGGAGAACTGAAACCATGCAAATTTATAGGATTTTAACCGGTTCCAAAGGAAGATGTCCAAAGTAGAATGATGTGCAGTATTTATAGACGTGTCCAAATTGAAGTAGTTCACTGTATATGGAATGTATTCTACCCTGATCACCATCCTGATCACAGTTTGGTAATACGTTATGCATCCATCGCTTTGGAGTAGCGTTAGCACGTCTGACCGTAAACGAGCGGACCTGCGTTGAAATCCTAGTTGGGGTAAGTTATCTGGTTGAGGTATTTTCCGAGGTTTTCCCTAAAAAATAATTATGGTTCATTTAACGATGCTCGCAACTGCCGAGGTTATATCAGCGTCGTCGGTGTGCCGGAATTATGTCCCGCAGATGTTTTACATAGCAGTAAATCTACTGACATGAGCCTGTCCCATTTAAGCACACTTAAATGCCATCTGACATGGGCCGGGATCGAACCCGCAACCTCGAGCAAAGCAGGCCAGCGCTATATCGTCTACGCTACCCAGGCCTATTTTTTCCCTCAACCAACCGAAGCAGAATTGCTGGGTAACTCGGTGTTGGATCTCGGATTAATCAAGATTACGCATTCTCTCTTTCATAATCTCCGTTTCTTTCCTAGGTTTCGGGCTTGCTCCGATGTAAAGTCGGCTACGGACTGCCACCGGACTTGGAAATGTGGTCATTGTGGTGATTATAGCGCCACGCACAGTGGGCTCTCCACTGGGCTCGTGGCGGTAACTCGTGGGATCGAGTAGCCGTGAGGCCTACGCGGAATGATAAAGGGATCATGTACAGTTGTCAAAAGAAAAAGTGGCCGCCCTCTAGATACCAAGTTCCTTTCGGGTATCTCCGCTAAAATTCGGAGACAGGTGATGTTACATGTTGTTGGACCACGTGGCCTGATATCTACAGTCAGAATGAAAGTTTTTGCGTGTTAATCTGTAGCGTACTGGTAGCGTTTCGAGCAAGTGTTCGTAAGGTCGTGCGTTCGAACACAACCTAATAATGCTTTTCGTGTTTTATTAGGAGAGAGAGAAAATATAATTGTTTCTGTTTCTTTTATGACTGTTTTAGTAATTAACATCAGGTTCATGAATGCATTATGCCATGACTGTGTCATTATTTATTATGACATTATGGCTGCAAATGGAAAGAAAGATTATATTCTCAACAAAAATATCTTTCGTGGCATAAAAAAAACAAACTTACAGGCGTCTGCCTTAAAAAATTAAAACAATTAAAAGTTCAAAAAAAAAAAAAAAAGCCACGATTCAATATTTAGTCCATCTTCCTCCCATCTCGATCACATCTTGCAGTCGAGTGGGCATGGAATCGACTAGTGTTTTCAAATACCGACTGTTTTCAGTCACGGCATCCCAGGGACCATGGACGAGCTTCCACAAATCATCAGGGCGTCTTGGAGGGGGATTGGGCCAATTTTTCCGCATATGTTTCTTTACTTGTGCCCACATATTCTCTAAAGGGTTCAAGTCCGGAGAGCGACGAGGCCAGTCTGTCAATTCAATATCCTGTCTCCTCGCAAACCAGTCCCGAATCAATTGAGATGTGTGGACTGAATGATTATCCTGCTGAAATTGAAGAATTCCAACACGACACAGATACTCTACCACTGCGGGCACGCATGGCAGCGTATCTGTGGTCGAATCGGATACAAGGAGGACGATATACAAGAGGGGTCCTTCCCTTGTAGTAGAAAAGGTGACTTCAACAAAAAATATTACCCTTTTCCAATCCCGATCATCATTTCCCACTACAAAGACTAAACGCTCCTCTATATACTCTTCCTTATGAACTTCCCTACGAATGGCACGTCGAGATCTCAAATTGGCGGCCCTTAAACGATTTCTCACGGTCTGGTCGTGGCCAGGGAAATTAACAACTGCCTTCAAATTAGCAGCGGTATGAAAGGGATTCCTTTCAACTTCTGCCACTAATCTGGCATCCTGTTGTGGTGTTGAAATTTTCCTTCTACCACTCCCAGCTTTTCGGCCAAAAATTGCCGAGCGTTGATAATTTTGCACCTATTTCCGGGCTGTCCTTTCTGAAACGTTGAAACGCCTACCTGCCTCGGATGCCGAAAAACCAAGATGAACCACAGCCCGTATTATACTTTCATTCGTTCCTGCACCTCTTTCTGGAGTCATATCAGTCAAAGTCGCAGGCAGAAATGGCGTCGTGGTTTCCTAAGAGAATTAGCCTCTACATAGGTCTTAAAATATCAGCAAAACATTTATTATACTAAAAATATATATTATTCAATTAGGAAATAATAATATAAATACTTGTTAGAGTCTTATTAATAATTATATCATTTTCAAACATAAAGTCCACAGAGTTAAGAAGAATACAGGCCTAATTATTTTATAATTTCGACCTCAGTGTCGTAATTTGTTTTCGAAAAGTCTGTATTGAATTGTATCCATGCAATACGTCCTTAATCATTGCTGCTGTTAACACTGCTGCTGTTGCAGTTGGTATTACAACTACAAATATTATTGTCATAAACGTAACCTTTTTATATCATTATTAAATATTCAGAATATGATTGAAATTAATGTTCAGTTGTAGTGTTTCTGACAATGCGCTGAATTACGTTAATACAAGGTAAATGACATAGCTCAGCCGGAAGAATGTAGGAACGTCGGACGTCGCGAAATTCGGAATTGAAATGTCATCGTATCAGGCTCAAATCCTCGTGACACCTTTCCAATTTATTATGTTACAGGATAGTATAATGTAATAATATAACAGTATAAGAAGAAAAAACTAACACTCGTATTAGGCAGCTGTATGGTTCTAAACCTAACATTAAATTTATATTACTTATATCGCTAACGAACGATAACAGAATAGAAATGATAATTTGAATATTATTTATATCGCTAATGAACGATAACAGAATACAAATGATAATTTGAATATTATTTATATCGCTATTGAACGATAACAGAATACAAATGATAATTTGAATATTATTCACGTCGCTAAAGAACGATAACAGAATATAACAAATTATAACTTGAATATTATATATATATACATATATATATATATATATATATATATATATATATATATACACACACACACAGAGTTTCAAAAATACGGGGCATAATTTCAGGTATGTATTTCCCACATGTAGACAATCAAAATAGTTCATTACAACATGTGTCCGGAAATGCTTCATTTCCGAGTTATGGCCTTCACAACATTGAAATTCACCGGAACGTTTTTCTTTCCGCAGGTCGTTGTCATTACAGAAGATGTTCAACATGTCCACCTCCTGCTTGAATACAGACCTCACATCGATGTCTCATTGACCTGCGAACACGATCCCAAACTCCAGGAGTATTGCGTATGTCCTCAGAACATGCCACAATTCGATTCCGAAGGGATTCCAAATCAGGCACCGGAGACGAATAAACCAATGATTTTAAATGGCCCCACAAGTAGAAATCGAGAGGGTTCAGATCAGGTGAGCGTGGAGGCCAAGCAATTGGGCCACCTCTACCTATCCATTGATCAGGAAACCTTCGATCCAAGTACCGGCGAGCCGTACGACTGAAGTGTGCAGGAGCGCCATCATGCAAGAAGTGAATGTGTTGACGATTGATCAGTGGAGTGTCTTCTAAAACATGAGGTATGGTGTTTTCCAGGAAGTTTGTGTACGCCTGCCCCGTAAGTCTGTTTACAAGTACATGGGGTCCAACTAATCGATCACCAATGATACCGGCCCACATGTTGAGGGAGAACCGCACCTGGTGATGAGATGGAACAGTTGCACGTGGGTTTTCATACGCCCATACATGCTGATTGTGGAAATTTGTTATGCCATCTCGTGTGAACTGTGCTTCATCTGTAAATAATACTAAGGCAGGAAAGTTTGGATTTACACTACACTGCTGCAAGAACCACTGACAGAACCTAACTCGTGCAGGGTAATCTGCTGGTGACAGGGTCTGTACACGTTGCAAATGATAAGGATACAATTGATACTCTTTCAACAGTCTCCAGACAGTCGTATGAGGAACATTGACTTGCAACACTACCCTTCGTGTGCTGATAGGAGGAGTCATGTTCACAGCCTCCAGAATCTCCGCCTGTACTTCTGGAGTTGTAGATCTTGGTCGTCCCCTTCCCAAACCAGGAGAGTTAAATTTTCCATACTCGCACAGACTGTAATGGAGACGTACAAATGTCTTCCGATCTGGACATTGTCGCTGTGGGTACCTCTCCTGGTACAAACGACGAGCCAGCCCAGCATTGCCGTCCGCCTTACCGTACATGAAGTGTATCTCTGCCAGCTCTTGATCTGAATACATGTCGCACAGTCTAACGCCTACACAACATTGAATGTAACCTTCGCCTCGGAATGAACTGTCAGAGTGCCCTCTTAATGTCTCCTTTGACGGCAACGACCTGCGGAAAGTAAAACGTTCCGGTGAATTTCAATGTTGTGAAGGCCATAACTCGGAAATAAAGCATTTTCGGACACATGTTGTAATGAACTATTTTGATTGTCTACATGTGGGAAATACATACCTGAAATTATGCCCCGTATTTTTTAAACACCCTGTATATATCGCTAAAGGAACGATAAAATATAAATAACTTGAATATTATTAATATCGATGAAGAACGATAACAGAATACAAATGATAATTTGAATATTATTTATATCGCTAATGAACGATAACAGAATACAAATGATAATTTGAATATTATTTATATCGCTAATGAACGATAACATAATACAAATGATAATTTGAATATTATTCACGTCACTAAAAAACGATAACAGAATATAACAAATTATAACTTGAATATTATATATATATATATATATATATCGTTAAAGGAATGATAAATTATAAATAACTTGAATATTATTCATATCGATAAAGAACGATAACAATATAAATGATAATTTGAATAATGCAGTATTTATATCGCTAAAGAACGATTAAAAAATAAAATGAAAACTTGAACAAGGCCCGAATTCACAACCTTCAAATCATTAAGCGAGCTCTCTACCGCTGGTCTGCGAGGCGCAGAAATGGAGTGATTCCATATTTCCGGAACTGCTTCTAAAAGCAAGTGCAACGTGTAACATCGCCGTGACCCGAAGTGGACTTAGAAAATATTCGCTGTTCACGAGTTCGGCCACTTCTTTTTTTTTTTTTACCACTGTACAGTAGGTTGTATGGGGTAGAGATGACCGATATTTCATAAACCGTTATTTTGTTACAGGTATTTTTGTCACACGTAAACTGTGACTGATAACACGAAATATCTGTGACAAAATATCGCTATCGAAATCTGTTCCGTATTCAGTACTCTGTGACTGATATTGCTATCACTTGTAATCGATTCACTACTCTTATCTCTTAGGACGACGACAGTGAGTCTGTGACATTCTCACAACTTTCTCTCCAAGTCTTGGGTTTTCGCATGCGCATGATACAATAACAGCAATAGAGCGGTGATATTTTTTTATTTTTTTCGTGATATTTTGTTCAATATTATTTTTTTGCAAAGTGATGATTTGTTGCAAAATTATTAGCGGCATTATAATAATATAATCATGAGTCTGACATTTTGTTTTAATGGTTAGTCTGTATATGTGTTTTATAAATATTTTATGTATTCCCCGAGATCTTTACATTTTCATATAACTGTGAATTTATATTAACTTATATGCATATTCCACTCAATTTTTACGCAGTAACAATATATTTTCCGTTATGTTTTTAATTACAAACTGAACAATTAAAGGAGCCCACAACATTATTTTAATAACTTTATCTGTACTTCTCTCATTAATGTATGATTCAGTTTTAATGTAGCCTATAGCTCTAACACGAACATACGAGTGCATGGTAGTATTAATTAAAATAATTGAACTTAAAATAAAATTATTTTTATAATAATTTCATTATGTTGTTTATGGTTATTAACACTTAGGAAATCGCGCAGTGCTTCCTAACATTGGTACTTGTGTGGGGTTGTATTCCACTCCAGTTAATAGGCCTAATCAGTGTTCTGAAATTGATATTTAGTGATATTTATCTAGATGATGTTAAAATCATCAACTTGCAAGTAATTTTCAACTTTTAAATATAATAATATAGGGTATTTTATAAATCCCAAAAAGATCTGACATCTAGCAGACACTCATCAAATAGTTCTCATTGCCCTTGCACACTTTTAAATTAGGCCTACACATACACATAAACAGGATAATTAATTACATTTAAAAATAAGGGGTATCCAACATAAATCATATTAATTCACTCAGTGTCACTGAACGTTATGCTCTTCCGAACTTTCGAAGCATTTCTCATAAGCCGACGACAGTACCTATAGTATTAAAACCGAACGAGACTAAACTGGCTAATATGGTGGGCAACTTATTTGGCTAAATTAACCTTGAGGTAGTTTTCTTCGTACTCCCCTTATTCACTTTGCATATACGAATCTGTGACAGGTCAGGTTTGGTTAATTTAAGCTTTTATTATGCCTAGACATGTACGATCAACGACTAAACTAGCGTTGAGGTAGGTCCCTTCGTACTCCGCGTATACACCTTGCATATATGAATCTGTGACAGGTTAGGTTTGGTTAGTTTAGGCTTTGTTATGCCTTGCATATACGATCAACTGCATCTCCACAAAAAATCAAATTCAACGATTTTCACTTCCGAAATCACCGAAATTACTTCAGCGCTAGTTTAACCCGATCAACTGCATCTCCGCAAAAAATTATCTATACATGCAACGATTTTCACGTCCGAAATCGCCGAAACAACTACAGCGCTAGTTTCGCCATCTTATTAGAAATTATGTAGTGATTAAACGATTTAAATAACAACACCACTGGTTACCAGTACATATCTTGTGTATAATGCTGTCTGAACAACTGTTTTGTAATTATTTTCCAAAGTTTCTTCGAATTCTTATGTTTCGTTAATTTTATTCTGTGACTCAATGTTATAATGTTAATGCGCGACTTAAATAATTTATCAATTACATTATACACAATAAAAAGGATAAATGTTTAAATCGATTAGAATAATCACATAACCTCAATTTCTCAATATCCAACTACATTTAAAAATAATTATCAACTGATTCAATATCTACAATATAACCTCTTGGTACATGAGGTTAACTTTTGACATGTTACTGTTCAGTTAGGTAAGTATTTATTTGTTAATGGTACATGTACACAATATATTTGTTGGGTTTTCCGATATAAATCACTGATGTGTGGCATCTATAGAGAAATCATATTCACAGTTCACTGCTCTTCAATATTACCTGTTAATTTTTATCGGTGTGACAAAATATCGATTTAATTCATGTATATTGTGTTTACTTATCGAAATAAAAATATCGGTGTGACAAAATCACCGATAAAAGTCACAGATATTGGATAAATCGCAATACAGCGAACGCCAGTAGGGGAAGTTATCCCTACCCACATGAAATGTGTATTCGACAGAACACTAGCCTATCACGTAGAGTGCCTGTTGAGCTAGTAGAGGAAAAGTGGTAGGGGTCGTGGGCGGAGCTTCTACGTTCGCTATATTGCGATTTGCCCCAGATATTTAATTGTCACAGTCACAGTTGTCGCAGGTACTTGAAAATGTCGTTTAAGCTCATCTCTGTGAAGTAGAGTTCGGAGGCGACGCGCAGCGGGATCTGCGCAAGGGAGCATGCACACTAGACATCGGCAAATCAGACATGACTCATGTCCGTAACTGGCGTCAAGCTTGGGTTCCGTTGACGCTACAAAGCAAGTTAACTTTTAAGGCTGAACCCATTCAGCCCGGGTTTTAGTGGTTCAGTCCAGGCGGAACCCAAAAAGCCCGCCTGTTTGTTCGTATTATAAGGTAGAGTGACTTCCATTCACGGAAGCCAGTCTGCGCTGGTTAAGATGAAACAGTACTAGTTTGAAATCTAAGTTCGTTGGCTATTTAGTCACTTCAAAAAATTTTTATTTTATGGTCCAACACGGCAGAAAATTCTTGATTAAAGAAATATACTTACTTACTGGCTATAAAGGAACCCGGAGGTTCATTGCCGCCCTCATATAAGCCCGCCATTGGTCCCTATCCTGAGCAAGATTAATCCATTCGCTATCATCATATCCCACCTCCCTCAAATCCATTTTAATATTATCTTCCCATCTACCTCTTGGCCTCCCTAAAGGTCTTTTTCCCTCCGGCTAACACTCTATATACATTTCTGGATTCGCCCATACGTGCTACATGTCCTGCCCATCTCAAACATCTGGATTTATAATGTTCCTAATTATGTCAGGTGAAGAATACGATGCGTGCAGTTCTGTGTTGTGTAACTTTCTCCATTCTCCTGTAACTTCATCCCTCTTAGCCCCAAATATTTTCCTAAGCACCTTATTCTCAAACACCCTTAACCTGTGTTCCTCTCTCAAAGTTAGAGTCCAAGTTTCACAGCCATAAAGAACAATCGGTAATATAACTGTTTTATAAATTTAAAGAAATATAGTTTTACAATTTATTGCACTACAGAATTTCATAAAATAATAAAATAAATATTATACATTTCATTTTTCTGCAAAGTGTATCTAACTCAAGAAATAACGGCAGATAATTCTTGATTAAAGAAACATAGTTTTACAATTTATTGCACTCCAGAATTTCATAAAATAATAAGATAAATATTATCAATTTTATTTTTCTATAAAGTGTATGTGACTCAAGAAATAACGGCAGATAACTCTTGATTAAAGAAACACAGTTTTACGATTTATTGCGCCACAGAATTCATAAAATAATAAGACAATATTATACATTTCATTTTCCTGCAAAGTGTATCTGACTCAACAAAATAGTAACATTTCGTAACTTGTTTGGAAGGGAAGGGAAGGGAAGGGAAGGGAAGGGAAGGGAAGGGAAGGGAAGGGAATATGTTGAAAAGATATTGTTAACAATTATTATGAATATCAACAACTATTATAGAAAAATATTTCATTTAAACTTTTTCCTTATCAACAATTAAAAGCCTCATGAATATCTGTAAAATGTATAAAAGTTTTTCGCTCTTCAGAATACTGATTTGCTATTTAACTTCTGAGGGACAGATTTCTTTTTATTTATGAAGCTGAAAGTTTGAATGGTTTGCATTAAATTTGTATTACTACGATGAAAAGGAAAGTGCAAGTAATTTATAATAACTGTTGGCATTTAATGGATATTATGTTGACGAGAAATAGTTTTTTTTTTTTGTCTTTATTAACGGTACGTTTCAAAAGACAACAAATTAAGTTTTCAGTAGTTTGTCTATATCTGTAGGCTTCTTGTCAAGTTTGAATGACTTGGTTGATATTTATCATGCATGTGAAACAGCACAGTCTGGCGTAGGTCGGCGGAATCCAACAGTCCTTTCTGGTCACTCTTAGGACTGTTTGAGAGTCTCGTGCAACCACACTGCCTACCTGCTTGTGAGAGAAGGTTGCAGGCGGGCGAACGATACAAAGATTAAGCCCGCTCACGGACGTAGTCATGGGCAAGCCTGAAAGAGATTTTGCCTGTCTCTGATGCACACCATTCCATCCTGGGTAGTAAAATGGGCCCACACAAGCTGCCTGCGTACGAGGACAGTGCCAGTTTGTTCCCTGCCCCTAAAGGCGGACTAATAGAATGCAACACTTTATGAATTTTTCACCTGTGTAACTTGCCCATTGTAGGCCTAAATGTGGTTGTAAATTTTGTGTAGTTTTGTACAGCATAAATGTAGCCTACTAAGGTTAACTTCAAAGCATCTTTTAAATGTCCACCAATTCCCTTGTGCTTAGAAATAGCATTAACTACTACTTGCAAGCTGTTGTAAGTGGCCACGCACCCTTCCTTATTGTAAAAGATCAAGAAAGCCAATTTTGAGGGTCTTCAGACAACGAACATACATATATTTCATGTAGAAGTGTCTTCCGTTCCGGAAAAAGTGCTGAAAATTTGATTGCAATTGAGGAGTAAGAAGAACACAGTGATGACCACAGTGAAGACCTGCGACACAGGAAGGAATAGGGAATCCGATTTCAACACAGTGAAGCCCTAAAATGTGTCAGCCAGTTAAATAATACAATGCCAATAATTCAAATGCTGCAAAATGACTACAATTATGTACTGAAACTGACTAAAAAATTTGCTTAATTTCGGTGTTATTTTGTAGAAAAATACATAACTTCGGTGTTATTTCACATTTAAAAATACGGATTTTTAACTTCGTTCGTGCAAAATACATTACTATATATACCGTGCGTAGAAAGACTGTAGAGCTGTATCATACAGGGAATATTAAGGTTCTTTGTACATTTTAATATACAACCCAGTTTTCTATCAACTTTTAGCCGATGTATAAAAATATTCGTGTAATAGTCTGTCATACTGTGTATGAACAATATAAACCAACAGGCACCACAAAACTTTCAGGTAATTTGTACTTTATATTTAACCCTCTTGTTACCAATGTTTTTCACAACTTACTACTAATAGGGGGGAGGGTAATACGATTATTACCTCAATTACACCCATCAAAATGATATACTAATCTTTGTTAAGTATTTTAAATAGGGAAAGGGAAGGTATTTTCGTGATATTTTTAATATTATGTTTAGTTTTTCCTCATTTTGTGGATGATACTATATTTTCTATTTCTATGGCATTATTGTAACAAAATATATAACAGAGAGCTGTATTTTCTATTTTTTAAATTTTAATTATTGATAGAAAATAGGATTGGAAATGTGCGTGTTTGGTAGGTAATTTCGTGATAGGGGTATTTAATTTCGTGATAGTGGTAAGGCAATTTCGTGAATGATAGGAATACATAGTAATTTTATATTAATCCTACTGTATTTTTATATAAATTAACCATAGTGTTTTAAACACCAACTATTTGATGACCTCTTATTTATGCAAGCCGACAAATGTATTTCAATGATACAGAATATTTATCAGAATATCAGTTTTAACAGTTCACCAAAATTAATTAACTTCAGTTATGTTACTGGTGACATTATGAGTTAATATATAGTAAATTTAAATTTGCCTCCCTTCCATTTCAAGACAAATTCGTCACTGCTATATAGTTTTTACATGGCGGAAAACACATTTAGGAGCAATGACTACAACATAAACTGGAAATAATTTCAGTTAATTCTTGAAATTAGAATACCATACAATACAACCATGAGCATCTCTAAAACATTTGTTCATAATGAAGTAAATTTAAAAAAATGTAAAGTTCTAAAAATTAAAATAATAAAAATTTAAAACTAATAAATCAAATTTTAATTCTTTGTTGAAACTCAAACATTCGCACACCATCTATACTACAAGGAGTACCGAAAAATGCTTCACACATAATTATTTCTGACAAAATTACTTCCAGAAAAAGTATAACACACAGGAATAAAAGAATTGTGCACAAAAGGTCATGATAATATAAATAAGAATACAAAAATTGTTATAAATAACACAAAATAAAATAATTTTGAAGCAGGCAAACATAGAAACGAAGAAAATTAAGCTACAGATTGAATGTTATATGCTGGAATTTTTACGCCAATGAATACCAAGGGGGGTTACAAAATAACCCCATTATTGTGATGCACCGAAATACATATGAAGAGTTCGTGGGAAAAACGATGAATGTCACAGTTTTGTTAAGGTCGATGTCATCTAATTCAATGGATAACTATGAAATTTAACGTTCTTATGAAAAATGGTATAAAGGAGAATTATCACCACGAATACAGTAATCCTTTCCTTTATTTTCTATAGAAACAGCACTACATCTTGCAGTTATAGATTCAATTATATCATTATCTAATCCTTAACAGAAATGTGACATTCATCGTTTTTCCCGCGAACTCTTCATATGATATTTCCTTGCAGGAATTCTGCATTATCATATGATGAAAGATGGGTGGAGCGGAGAAAAATTCTCTCCGGCACCGGGACTCGAACCCGGATTTCCAACTCTACGTGCTGACGCTTTATCCACTAAGTCACACCGGATTCCAGTTCCGATGCCGGATTAATCCTCTCAGTTTAAGATCCACTTCTTAATTTCCCTTTAGTGGCCAACCCTCGTGCAGTGTGTCACAGATGTGTGACAGTGGCACAATGTCCAACACACTATGTGCAAAGGTGCACTCATTACTAGTGACTAAGTGATCGGGATCCGATGGAATGAGCGCCGTCTTAAATCACTAAATAATTATTTACACATATATTATTGTGATGTACCGAAATACATATGTGGAGCTTGATTCCAAAAGGTACCAAATTCACTTTCAATTTTTTTCAGGAAACAATAAAAGTTAACTGTTACTATGATAACTGTATCTTTTTCTGACGGTGATGTAAACCGGTTCTATAGGCTACTCATTTCTTAACTCCCATACCAATTATTTTTGTTTAGTGACAGAGTAAATTTCTAACAGATTTAGTACATTTTGGCATAAAATAAGATAACGTAATTAATACCGTATATTATTTTTTTTTTCAAAACATTTTATTTATATTCTATGTTTCATGTTATTTTAGCAGACATACCATAGAATTGTATTTCAAGAGAAACTTGCAGATTGCAGGACATTTTTATAAAATGGCAAATCCTGCACATTGTATCCCATTGCAAGGAGCAAGGCTTCAAAATCTTTTTCTTTGCTTCAAGTACGTGCACGGAACCTCTTTTGGGATAAAATATTTTCATATTTTAATCCTTTCTTAAGTACTATATGCTCACATACTGGTTCTACTGCATAGGCGGAATTGAGTTCTACTAAAACAGACTTAGGCCTTATTATCAACCTTTTGGCCTTACTAATTTTAAACTTCTTCACATTTTAACACACGTTTGTGACAGTTCCTGCCAGTTGACTCATCTGAAATCAGAATCTAAAGCATGTAACGCTCTTACTTCAGAAAACACAGTCTCGATCATTTTTTCATGCAGTTTCTTCATTATGTCACTGATCCTTGCCCCACCCTGCTGCATGCTCCATCTACCAATATTGATAATGCTGAGGAAATTCGATCTGCATACTAGTACTTTATCGTTTTCATTCCGGGCATAATAGGATATAATTTTATTCTTGGAATTGCCCTCTTGTTTCCCTTGATTTGGTTTCCTCCTTTGCGGAGTGAAAACATCAATCAAGCCTAATTAATAGTTTCTATGACTTGTTGAATTTTTATTAGGCCAGTAATTTGCATGAAGTCTCTTTATATCTTCATCAGAATGCATTACTGCCTTGCAAAAATTAGTATTATGCTTGCAAGATATGGCAGACACTTTAGCCGCATCGGAGAGTCGCTTTTGTTTATTCACGTTTTTCTGCCACATACTTTCATTTTTTGGCTCTTTCCTTGAGACACCAGTGATTACCAGTTCTTCTGAATATTCATCGGATATATCAGAGACAATTTTCATTATAAGTATCACTATATATTATAACAGTCTCAGAACAGCAAATACTAGAGAAAATAGCTAGCACAAATATCACTTAAACTGCCAGGAAACTAAAATCAGACAGCTATGACAGATTTCAGAAAGTCACATATCTACAAATAGCCACGTCATTGGTTAAATGGATTTGGTACGTCTTGGCATCAACTTGAAGATGGATGTGGTACTTATTGAAGAAAAATGTGAATCTTGAGGACCTAGTAGCCGGGATTTGGTACGTTATGCCTAAAATTATTTTATGTGCAGCTTCTAACAATTAAAATGAAAGTGCTGCAATCTGTAACTCATTTTTAAATTTTTTTGGATTTGATACCCTTTCGAATCAAGCTCCACATATGATATTTCCTTGCAGGAATTCTGCATTAACTTATGATGAAAGATGGGTGGAGCGGAGAAATATTCTCTCCGGCACCGCAACTCGAACACGGGTTTTCAGCTCTACGTGCTGACGCTTTATCCACCAAGCCACAGCGGATTCCGGACTTCAAAATAAACCCAGCTGAATAATTTAAATCACAAATTAAAATCTATTTATGTTATTCTTAATTCAAATTGTTATTAGAGCTAACACGGAATATCAAAAATAAATATAGAGAAAAATGAAAATAATATTGAAAAATTATCAGTGGGTAATCCTACTACCCCTCTTGGTAGCAGGAGGCCTAAAAATCACTCGAAATCAGGTTTGAATATTGGAGTCAAAAGTCTGTCTTCGCATAAGGTTTGAATACTTAAATTAAAATTTCGCAAAAAAAATCCAAATTTGTCTGAAAAAACAATCATTTCTAATCAATTCATACTAAAACTAAAATTTCGCATTTACACAAAATTTCGCGCTATTTCGCGAGTTTAAACTTAGATATATTGACCTGGAAAAGCTTGAAACATAAAATGTTGGCTTTTTTCAGCTGAAAAACCGTATTTCACGAATCTGTTGTTTGCAAAACCTAGGTATCTTTAATAATCATTATTTATTGAAAAAGTAAATGAGTAGACTATTTATACTTTTATGTCTATGTTCTATTAATCAGGTATACCTGCATAATTAATCTTCAAAGGTCATTGGAAAAGCTCTCTAAATGACCAGCTTTTTAAGTTGACTTGGTTTTATTGAAACCAATGGTAGCAATTTACACAGGTTTTACGGCAATATACTTCCGCTTATGATATCGGTCTTGTTAAGATTGGATATACAGTAATTTATCTGAATACCTGAGGATTTTGAGTTCGAGACATTGAGAATTTTCTACTATGGATTACTTACTTACAAATGGCTTTTAAGGAATCCGCAGGTTCATTGCCACCCTCACTTATGCCCGCCATCGGTCCCTATCCTGTGAAAGATTAATCCAGTCTTTACCATCATAATCCACCTCACTCAAATCGATTTCAATATTATACTTCCATCTATATCTTGGCCTTCCCAAAGGTCTTTTTCCTCCGTTCTCCCAACAAACACTATATATGCATTTCTGGATTCGACCATACGTGCTACATGCCCTGCCCATCTCAAACGTCTGCATTTAATGGTCCTAATTATGTCAGGTGAAGAATACAATGCGTGCAGTTCTGCGTTGTGTAACTTTCTCCATTCTCTTGTAACTTCATTCCTCTTACCCCCAAATATTTTCCTAAGAAACTCATTCTCAAACACCCTTAATCTCTGTTTCTCTCTCAAAGTGAGAGTTCAAGTTTCACAACCATACAGAACAACCGGTAATATAACTGTTTTATAAATTCTAACTTTTAGATTTTTTGACAGAAGACTAGATGACAAAAGCTTCTCAACGTAATAATAACAGGCATTTCCCATATTTATTCTGAGTTTAATTTCCTCCTTAGTGTCATTTATATTTGTTACTGTTGCTCCAAGATATTTGAATATTCCCGCCACTTCGAAGGATAAATCTCCAATTTTTATGTTCCCATTTCGTACAATATTCTGGTCACGAGAGATAATCATATACTTTGCCTTTTCGGGATTTACTTCCAAACCTATCGCTTTACTTGGTTCAACTAAAATTTCCGTGTTTTCCCTAATCATTTGTGGATTTTTTCCTAACATATTCACGTCATCCGCATAGACAAGAAGGTGATGTAACCCGTTCAATTCTAAACCCTGTCTGTTATCCTGATCTTTCCTAATGGCATATTCTAGAGCGAAGTTAAAAAGTAAAGTTGATAGTGCATCTCCTTGCTTTAGTCCGCAGTGAATTGGAAAAGCATCAGGTAGAAACTGGCATATACGGACTCTGCTGTAAGTTTCAAAGAGACACATTTTAATTAATGGAACTAGTTTCTTGTGAATACCAAATTCAATAAGAATATTATATAAAACTTCTCTCTTTTAACGAGCCATATGCCTTTTTGAAATCTATGAATAACTTATGTACTTTACTCTTATACTCCTATTTTTTTCTAATGTCTGTCGAATAAAATAATCTGATCATTAGTCGATCTTTTACGCCTAAAACCGCACTCATGATCACCAATATTTTCATCTATGTACGGAGTTAATCTTCTCAAAAGAATATTGGACAAACGTTTTGTACTACGTCAACAAAAGTGATATTCGAATAATTTCAAGAAAAAATTGTTTCGCGGCCGGGTATCGATCCCGGGACCCTTCGCTTAGCGCACGAATACTCTCCCGACTGAGCTACTCAGGATCTATAAATGACATCGTCACAATTTTTCCTTTATATCCACACAACTCAAATGGACTGACAAGACGCCAGAACCCAACTTTGAGTGCACACAAATTCTGTGCGACTTAAATTGTGGCTTCCTGTTAACGTACCTCCAGTAACCAAATATATTATGCAAATCTGGCTTTCAGGTAGTAGCTCCCTGTAAAGCAGCTTTGATTAATTTCAAGGAAATTTCCTTGAAATTATTCAAGCTGGAGGTACGTTAACAGGAAGCCACATTTTAAGTTACACACAATTTGTGTGCACTCAAAGTTGGGTTTTGGCGTCTTGTCAGCCCATTTGAGTTGTGTGGATATAAAGGAAAAATTGTGACGGTTTCCTGCATGGTTTCTGTGGTAGCTCAGTTGGGAGAGCATTCGTGCGCTAAGTGAAGGGTCCCGGGATCAATACCCGGCCTCGGAACAATTTTTCCTTGAAATTATTCAAACCTGATTTACAGGGAGCTACTACCTAAAAGCCAGATTTGCATAAAAGTGGTATTCCTCGAAAGTTACCACAGTTAGTCTTGTCTCCCTTCTTAAAACTAGGCACAATTATTGACTCCATTGTTCTGGTACAGTTGGCTTTTCCCAAATATTTTTACTATGGATATTCCAAAATAAAATAATGCAAGTAAAAGTCCTTATAATATTTTTCATAAGCACTATATTATATTTAGCAATATAAATAACCCTAATATTTGTCTCTATATAGGCCTATACACACAGAGTGAACCGTAAGTAATGTCATTAATTCTGGTGTATGATTTCTTTTGCAAAGAGCAACAAAAAAGTCAAATACCATTTTGATATATTTTGAATAGTTTTCCAGTAAAGCGTGCATTTTAAAATACGTAAATTATGAGATCGTCCAAAACCGCAATCAGTAGCGAGTGCACATCAGGTTGTGCTGCTCTCAACAACCCCTTCACCTGGCTTGTTCCGAATAAGGAAATGGAAGGTCATTGCCATGTACTGTTGTCACGCCAGGAGAAGGCGGCTGAAGTACTTAGACGGGGCGGAGGGGAAACAGTCGCGCATGCGCACCGCGCTGTTCACTGCAATATTCCTGTTTCACAAACATCTACAGCACGTGTCTATGAGTCTTTGCGACTTTGTGAAAATAATAGTGGGGTTTTTACTGTAGTGTTTTATTAGTTTCAACAGGACAATTGTTTTCAGTATACCACAAATCTTGTATTGCTTTAATTATCTTTTGCTTTTCGTGTTAATAGTGTTGATAATAATATAGTTAATAGAATTTATGTTATTGTATACTGTTGTTTAGGTTTATAGCAGTTTTTTGTTTATTGTAAATATGTCGACAAAGAAGAAACAAGGATTGACAATCTATAGCGAAGAAAGGAATATTATTAGAAGTGCAAAATAATTCTGTGATGAAGAAAAAGAACAACAGTGCCTTTGCATTCCTCTTACGAAACCTACAGCAAAGGTAGGAAAGTACTCTAATCTATCCACAAGAATAATACAGCGTATAAGGAATGAAATGAAAGACTGCACAGAAGAAAGTGCGTTGTCGACACCTGAGGGAGAAAAAAAAATGTAAACGTCCAGACTACCGAAACGCAAATGTAGATGACTTCGACGGGAGATTGACAAAAAAGATATAATTGAGAATTTTTATTTGAAAAAGAAAGAGGGCCATCGGCGTAGCTGAGGAGGTAGCGCGTTTGCCTGCTGATCTGCAGTTGTGCTCGGGAGTGAGTTCGATTCCCGTTTGCGCTGACTACCTGGTTTTGTTTTTTCCGAGGTTTTCCCAAGCGGTAGGCGAATGTCAGGTAATCTATGGCGAATCCTTGGTTTCATTTCGCCAAATACCATCTCGCCATCATCAATTCAATCGACACTGAAGAAGCTAGTAGTTATTACAGTGTCGTTAAATAACAAGTAAAAAAATAGTACCAAGCTGCAACAAAGTCTACCCTTTTACAAGAGAAAATTGATTTGAAATGAAAGACAACATTAAGACGAATACTGAAGAAAAAGGATTTCAGGTGGAAGAAGTGTGCAGCAAAAAAAATTGAGGAAAACACTGTAAATTAGAATACGTGAAGATATCCACAGCAAATAAGAAAGCTTAGGAAAGTGGAAAAACCGATTTTGTATCTGGACGAAATGCGGATAGATAGGCCTACCAATTTAACGTTTCCCAAGTGCTGGCACGATAAAAATGTTACGGGAGTTCTGACTACCGTAAATGTGTCCAGAACACTCATTGTTGTCCATCAGGATGGGGGCGGTGGGGCTAATGGCTTTGTTGAGAGATTCGAATTAATATACACGACTGGAACATAAACAGACGATTATCATGGACAGATCATACTCCAGAAATTTTGAAAACTGTGATAATGATAGTCATAGCGACAGCACCGAAGATGCGGAATCTTTTATGTCTGACTCCGTTCCCTTGTAGCCAAGTAAGTGGACCGAAGTTTTCAGGTCAGAGTGTAGCGTAAAGTTCCCCCGTCCCGCCTATCTACACCCCGCGCCAACTCGTAGCGCGAAGACAGTACTGTACAATGTGGGACAAGATTGTTGAGTGGGCGAAAATGTTTCAATGTCTGTAGCGCGGTTCATATGAGGCTTTAGTTTTAATTCCTTCTCAGTATAGATATATAATATTTAAATATAAAAGCGAAGCGAATACCTGCTCAACATATGACTGAAAAATTTCGACTCGGAGCATGCGCAATGTGGCATTCTTTGATGTAGAAGAAACTCGAGTCTCTCAGCTACTATGCTCCTCATTATAGGCTACATCGTTTTTAAACGCGTAAGAAAAAACTTATATACCGTTCAATTTTTGTGATAAACTGTGTTAGAGAACGGAGAATGAACACTACTTATTTCACGTTAAACGAAATCTTGGAAAATTGAAAATAAACTGTACAGCCTAATTTTAAGTAAATATTCAGAGAACACAGACAATAATATACGTTTATTTCAAAATAAATTTAAAATATTAAGACATATTTCAACACTCCCATTTCAATTGACTATTCTAGAGAACGAAAACAATAATGATGCTTATTTCACGTAATAAAAACAATATCTTAAAATACTTAAAACTCTATAGTCAAAAATAAAATTACGATGTTATTTTACGTTAAACGAACAAAATTGAAAATAATATTTTTAAACTCTGTCCACTTAAATTTAATTAAATATTCGGTGAACACAGAAAATAATAGAAGCTTATTTTACGTTATGCAAATCAACTTACTGATTTTAAATAACTCGTTTGTCGTATTGCAAGCATTTTCTTCAGTCAATTAGAAACAGTTTCCTACCACTTTCAATTATAAAGTGGTAAACGGTGAACTTACACGCAAGAAATCAAATTTCCCGACACGTCTTTAAATCACTCGTGTGTGTTTTCAGTTTTCACTCGTTTTCTCACCCGTCGCCTCGAGCACGCCAGCTGTTCAGGGTACCTGGCTTATGACATGTATATCTGCCTCTCTCCAGGAAATAACCTTTACAGTGTTGTCACAGTTAATTATTTTTTGAAATTCTTTTGCAGAACGAAAGCTTACATTTGTTCAGAATAAACTTCTGCAAATTTAAAGAACAAAATACAAATTATTTCAATCATTTATTATCATAAGACACGACTCTTAAATTCTCTGGACTCTATTGGAACTATTTCAATTGCTTTCCCAAAATATGCTATGAAATGTTTCACATAAAATAATTGTTTTCTCAAAAAGGAAGCAAAAAACGAACAAAATTGTATTACACTTTATGTTTGAAATATCTCAAAGAAAAACCACTTGAAATTAATGACATTACTTACGGTTCACTGTGTATATATAGAGTATGGTGGAAGTGAAATAACCACGCAAATTAAATGGAAGTATGAAGCACATTAAAAGGAATAAAAAGCGTAAAATATGGTTTGTGGTTAAATACACGGTTAATTAGAAAATTAAGTTGGAAGTTTTAGAGGTCTGACAATACTGCCGCTACCCTCTGTAGCCCACGATTACGACAGCCTGAAATTACACCCGATATTACAGAAACGCTGACAGACCACTATAAATGTGTCTGGATTCGGTACATTCCTCTCGGCTATTGTTCAGCATAAAAATTCGAGCTGCACGGGAACTACATCTTGTATCGTAAATTGATGTTTTTAGCATATCGAGATATTCTGTTCGTAAATTTTGGCATTTAGATACCCAATATACACGCACACTGAATATCAATAATCGGATTCGAGGCTGCCAGTAGGCTACACTAACACACACTGTAATAATAATAATAATAATAATAATAATAATAATAATAATAATCACAATAATAGATTTATTTTCCCTGGCAGAGTTAAGGCCATCAGTCCTTCCCTTCCACTCAACCAGGATCACAGCACATACAGGACAATACATATCGGTATACAAGTATTCATTTAATAATAATAATAATAATAATATTGAATACATATGAATATAATCAGTTCACAAACAGGAAAATACACTCCGGTATACAAGTATTAACTTAAAAAAATTAATAAATATGAATATAATCACACAACTAAAGGAATAGTATAATTAGTATAATCAGTATGAATTACATTGAAACAATGACACTTACCTAGATATTAGTGTTAATGGAAAAAAAGAAAGTAATGACTATATTTAAAAAAAATTATAACAATAAAAAAATAAATAAAAAATTATACCTCTAAAAGATTAATTCTGTGCATTTAAAATATATCTGTTGTTTAGTCAACTGTCCGAAAACAGGTTTGAACTTCATAAGTAACACCAATAAGGCATCACTCCTAAGGCAACTAGGCCAGGAGATAATGGGGTAGGGTGCCCAGTTCCTTTCCCCCTAAAATATTTCTAAATAACCTAATTTTAAACGACTGAGGATTAAGACTTCCTCTGACTTCCAGTGGCAGCGAATTACAGGAGCGGGCCATGGCTATTAAGAAAGAACTTGAGTACAGAGATGTCTGATGACGTGGTATTGATAGTAACAGATTGTGCTGTGAACGTGTATTACGATTATGATGTGAATCTAGGAGAGTAAACCGAGAAGCAAGGTAGCTGGGTATGGAATCATGTTTAATTCGATATAGCAGGCAAGCGGAATCCTGTATTGGTTCTTCTCGTAATAATTTTGTATGAGGAAAACAAACTCTGGCCTGCCAGGCAATACGGTAAACGTCTCTAACTGAAATCTTTCAACCCCGTCGCATTGTGGATGAAATTCAAATGTATGCTTTTTAAAATCAAATTTACACGAAAACCGTTCATTCTATTGCAATACGCGAAATGGGTATATAATTATTTTAGATATTCTATCGACATGGACAAAATCACGTTCCTACTCGCAATATTTGTCGAATTAAAGGATATTGAATATTAGGAATTTTTTCTGAGAAAACTGCGAAATTCTCGCCAATTTTTTTGTTGTATAGCCTACAATATGAGTAGGGGAGTTAGGCCTAAAATAACATACTTGGGTAAAATGACATACTATGTGCTTTGTGAAAACACTGTAAGCTGAGTTTGAATTTACAGCTCTATAATGCACAGAAGCTGGAAACAGTGGTTACATCCAAGTTTTAGCAAGCAAAGGCGCTTTTTGTTGAAGCAGATGCAACTAAAGGAAAAAAGTGCAAGACGATATAATATTGTTGAGGTATGTTATGTATTTTTTTTGTCCTTTTAAGCTTCAGATATTAGTGAAATAATGTTCATGACTGAAAACATGAATATTTCCCTCTATAAAAAGCATTACAACATCAAAATTCATAAAGAGGTTAGGTCGTACTAACACTACTTCTTATTCTTCTTCATTCCGGGTAAAATGACATACCACCTACTTGGCTAAAATGACATACTATGTCATTTTACCCAAGTGCATGTTTATGACTTGAAATGAGAAGCCATATATTATGGGCGATAGCGATTTGCAAAATTGGTGTCAAATTTGTTTACAATGGCTGATTAGTGATTACTTCTGTGAAATTATGTAATATATAGTGGAATCTCTCTCATTACTCGACTGAATTTTTTGTAAAACTAACTGATTTTAAAATAGGTGAGATGGGGATTTCTTTAAAATATATAAAACCCTAAAGTTTCTAAAATAAATATATTTTCAATATGTATATTCACTGAATTTTGTTACTCTGATTTATCCTCTTATGAATGAGCTAGGCTTGGCGAGTCTGAAGTTTACTTGCACCTACTTCACCAAAAAGCGCTTCTGTGGAAAACATTGTAAGATGAGTTTGGATTTACAGCTCCTATAGTGCACAGAAGTTGGCAACAGTGATTACACGTCATGTTAGCCTTCCCTCGTCACTGCACCCACCGACTCCAGCCACTTGATGTCTCTTTCTTCGGGCCTTTGAAAACATATGATCAGGCCGTTACAAAGTGGCTGAGGAACCATCCTGAAGGGGTGATTACACATTTTCAAATAGATGCCAATCAAAATTGGCGAAAACGTTTGTTTTTAAATCTGTGTAAATGTTATTATAACATGTTTTGTTGTGTTTTATGTTACGTATTGACTGAATAGAACTCATTTTTCAATAAATTGATATTCGTGAACATAAGTATGAAAAGATAAATATTGTATCATCAAGGCGCCTTCTAACAGAAGAGAAAAAGAGAAACTGGGCGATATAATTATGCCACATGTTTATTCAAGACAGTTTCCCATCTGTGATACAAAGAAATATGATCTCCTGAAACTATAAAAGAAAATATATGTCGTTGGTATCAGAACTTCCTCTACAAAAGACACAAAGGCTGAATCACCTGCAGCAGACTCAAAAATGAAGAAGAAGAAGAAGAAGAAGAAGAAGAAGAAGAAGATAAGGATTAGACCAGTCGACTTTTGTCTTATAAAATTTCCTTATTCTCGAACTTAATATTTTAGTTTATATAACGAACTTTCATTTCAATGTGTATTTTTCACATTTTCGGAGGAATACCTATATGAGTCATCTTGAATATTTAACTTGCAGTTCTTTTTATTTATTTTTAAGTGCTTTATTTGCGACGCTTTATCAACTACGCTGAGTATCTAGTATCTGAACGACATTAAGGTGGCAAAGCCAGCGAAATGAGTCCAGGATCCAACGCTGAAACTTACACAGCATTTGCTTTTAATGGGTTGAGGGAAAACCCCGAAAAGTCTCAACCACGTAACTTGTCAAAACAGTATTTGAATTTGGGCCGGCTTGTTTCACAGTCAGAATATTAACCGTTACTCCACAGCAGTGGACCATTTATTTATTTTCCTGAGAGTAAAAATTATTAAAGTTGTGTATCTAGTTTGCCTATAGTCGCAACCATGGGGAAAAATGGCTCCGAAGGGTCACTGCACTCAAAGCCTTCTTACCTCACTCCACCGACCATCCCTTCACCGACCATCTCCTCCGCCTAGTGCATCGTAAAGAAATTGGTAAATATATAATAGGATGCGAAACTGCGGTCAGCACCATCTGGCTTTGGGGGTCTGAAATAAGGTGATCAGCGCCCAACGTCGTAGGTGGTGAACATTAGAACTACGTGTTGGGTACATTACCCAGAGTTCTCTATTTATCTGTTCGAGATATTGCTGCATGGATAAATATATAATATTTATCCATGTATTGCTGTACGGGAGAGTCGAGGAGTCGAGATGGCGGACTGAAACTTGCGAATAAGTGAACATAAAATGATACGTGTGTATAAGCAGTGTATGTTAAACAGTGATGTTTATGGACGTTGTAAAAATAGTGTTGTTGAATGTATTGTAAAGTAATAGTAATATAATAAATTGAACTATCTAAGTAGTTCTTGCAGACTTTTCCATTGTGCTGTACAATAAATACCCAAAGAATACAATCCCAATTATCTAACCTTTTGCTTTATTTTTGTCTCTGTCTGGTTATATTTTAATCGGGTAGTGTAAAACACATCGTCTCTTTTATCTTCCTGTTGGCTCCGGTAAGAATTTTCAGTAGAATATGCTGTGAGGAATAAAACTGCAAATGTTTTATTTTAAATTGGGTTAGTTTTGAATATGGATGTGGGTGGGAAGGAATACTTTCTGCACAGTTTAACATTTTCGTCACCAGGTGCGCTGCTAAATGCATGGCGTAATTACTCTTTTCGCTACTTGGTGCGCTGCTAGATGTAATAACGCCCCTCCCACAAACAGATGGCAGCAAGATCAATTTCTACAACAGCGCCTCTAGTATGTGTTACGGGAAACAGTAAGTTTCGCATCCTATTATATATTTATCCACAGTAAAGACCAACGAGTTACATACTATAGAGAGGCCAAAGACCTCAGAAAGTTGAAGACAATTGAACATTGGTCCGCCATGTTTCGGTTAGTCAAAACAAAGGGGCGTGGCTCGGATGTTGTAGGAAATGAATGTGATGAAGTTAGTATTATTGTGAATTTAGTTACATATTAAGACTATGTTAATAAGTAAAAAGTAAAGTACACACAAAACTACATTTTATAACAGCTGTAGGCCTATGTTTTATTAGTTTCACTAAATATAGCCCAGATATTAAATGACAAGCTATACTCGATGCAACCAAAGCAAAGCACCTAAAGACGGATGAATTTAATCGGCAGAAGAAAAATAAATAATTTTTTGACTTCGTCACAAATTTAATTACCTTACAGCTAATCTAACCTAATATGAAATTATGTAATTCAGTGCTCACCAGGTGATTTCAAGAGAGACGACGTATGTAACTAACAGGAGTAAAATATAGGAAAGGTAATGGCGAAAATTAAAAAAAAATATATATCCAGTAATTAAGTTATTGAGAAAAATTCATTTGAAATTGGAATTAATATAGAGAACTTTTGAAAACTGCAATTATTAAAACTACAAATAACCTCTTAGCATACAACATAATAATTAAAGAATGACACTAATAGAAAGTTACTCATGATCATAACTCACCACATTTATTGAAACGATAAGATACTTACGATTAACCCTAGGATGCATAACATGGGTCCATTGGATCCGGCGGTATATTTAATAATTATTATCTAAATAACTAATTCACAGTGTGACTCTACCCACTAGGTATGCTACTCTTGTTACTTCCTTTATACACCTATAGCACATTTGTTATTTTATTCTTTTATTTTATGTATGTTTTTTATTCGTGTTCATATATACTACACTTTTACATAACATGGGTCCAATAGACCCATTGCTTAAATTGTTTTATTATCGTAAGAATTATTGTAGTCTGCCATCTAAACAGAATCCTATGAACTATTAGAATATATTTTCATGAGTTGGCAAGATTTCTGCAGCTGGAAAGTGAAATTTCGGACGACGATTAGGAATATATATCTTCAGCAATTGATGACAATACTCCGGATGAAGATGAAGTGTCTTCTGCAGAACTGGATAGTGATGGTGTGAGAATGAAGATGAAATCTGGATACCTATTTGACACCAGTCGACAATCAAAACACATAGAGAAGAATATATTGCTTCTAGTGGGATGATATGGAGGACAGAAACCCCTGCTCAGAGTAAGCCTCCTGTCCACAAATTTGTAAGATTTGTGTCAGGTCCTTCAAGGAGTATAGGGACTGCTACTCTCAGAGGTGCCTTTGGATTTATTTATCCCACAGAATATTTTGGATGCAATTTTGAGATGTATCAACTTAGAAGCAAAAAGGTTTTATCTACTAAAGAAAATAAAATGGCAAGAAGTATCAATAGATGAAATGATTGCTTTTCTTGGAATTTTGTTGCATATGAGAACAGACAAATCTTGGGATGTTCCAATAAGAGAATTTGTTCTTGGTAAATTTTCCAATCCATTTTATAGAGCTACAATGTCTGTGAATCATTTTGAAGTTATGAGAAGATTTTAAGGTTCGATGATAAGAGAACACGGAAGGTTAGATTACAAACAGATAAACTTGTTCTTATTTCTTATGTGTGGTAAATATTTACGGAACAGTGCAGAAAAGTAATGTTCCACAACCAAATGTCACAATTTATGAACAGCTGGTTTCGTTTAGAGGCCGTTGTAGTTTTGTACAATATATGCCAAAGAAACCAGCGAAATACGAGATCAAAATTATGTGGATGTGTGAAGCAGAAACTGGTTATGCCGTTCACGGGATTGTATATTCAGGGGGAAAAAATCGGAGAACCGCCACAGAAGGATTTGGCTCTCAATATTGTGAAGTTTCTAAATCGCTGTGTACTTGGTACAGCCCGAAATATCACCATGGACAATTTTTATAAATGTACCTTTGGCGCAATATATGTTGGAGAAGAAAGTGACAATTGTGGGATCAATTAGGCAAAAACAAGAGAGACATTCGAAAAGAAATGAAATCCAATGCAATATAGACCGGTGAACAAAAGTGTATTTGTATTTCAAAAGGACATGGCAATAGTTAGTTTATGCCCAAAGAAAAACAAATGCGCTATTCTGCTAAGTACCATGACAATGCTGTTCACGAACATCACCCAAAAAGAAACCTGAAATTGTAAAATTCTACAGGCGCGCCAAGGGTGGTGTTGATGTAATGGATCAGAAAGTGCACAATTATATTTGTAAAATGCTAACCAAACGCTGGCCCATGGAGCTTTGGTGTAACATTTTGAACATTACTGCTGTAAATGCATTCATTCTGTATTGCACCCAGCACCCCAGGTACCATAAAGGACTTTTACACAAGAGGAGACTATTCATCAAAGAGATGCCAATGAAAATGGTCCAACCATACATGATTAGAAGATAGTTCAATCTCCGTCTGCATAAGTCGATTTATGTGGACATGGGAAAATTCATCACTGACGTAGGTAGTAGTGTGCAAAGTAACAACAGTAGTGGCAACCATCAAAACAAGAAGAGGAGATGTTTCCTATGTCCTACAGCGACAGATAGATATACCGAATCTATCTGCTATAAGTGTACAAATAATGTTTGTCAGGAGCATAGTGCAGTCGTGTGCAATAGGTGTAAAGACTGATAAGATATACCTGCACTTGTGTGGTTATTCCTTACTGTTTCTTCTTCTTCTTCTTATTCTTATTCTTATTCTTCTCATTCTACCTCGTGGATACATTACATTATTATCTTATATATGTGTTTGTGTTGTCGTGGCGTCATGGTCTAAGGCATCCTACGTGAGACTCCCATTACGAAATGCGCACTAATTCGAGTCCTCATGGGGGAAGACATTTTCTCATAACATTTCGGCCAGTGTATTGGACCGGTGCTCGCCTAGCATCGTGATGCACTTGGGGAGCTACGATAGGTAACGAAATCCGGTTACGCAAAACACATATAACGACTGGGGGGGGAACTCATCGTGCTAACCACACGATACCTCCAATCTGGTTGAATGACAGTCCACCTGTGCTTCGGCATGTGGCCGTGAGGCCAGCAGTCGGGTACTCGGTCTTGGCCTTTCGTGGGCTGTAGCGCCACGAATTATTTATAATAATAATAATAAAAATAATAATAATAATAATAATATTATTATTATTATTACTATTATTATTATTATTATTATTATTATTATTATTATTATTATTGTTATGTGTTTGTGTTGTAATAAGAACTTATTTTCACTCGCTACTTAGTTATGAAACTATATTATTCTCTTTGCCCAAAGAAAAACATTAGGAACCTACATTATTATCTTGTACAAATAAATGAATATAATTATGTATTTGTATATTCACATGTTACTTAGTTATAAAATTTTATATTATTTTCCACAATTAAAAACTCCTAAATTCAAATTAAATTAAATAATAGATTAATATTATTCCATCATTATGTGTAATTCCTCATTAAATAGCATACGGGTCCTATGGACCCATGTTATGTAAATGTGTAGGAAAAGTAGCTCATGCATCCTAGGGTTAACATTGTTATCAGAAACAACAGGAGCCACAGCTAGGTCTAATATAATTTGAAACAAATATTGTCGCGTGATGGAGACATCGTGTAGTCTAATATAATTTGAAACAAACATTGATCTCACACGTGTCTCGCAACTAGGCAGAGGCTTTTGCAGAATAAAACTGTTCTTACATTATTTTGAACAATAATGACAAATTGTATGTGATGCAAGTGCTAACTTTCCTCTTTGTTAACAAAAAGAGCCCTACGCATTAATAAAAAGAAAATTGGAGTAGGCCCCAGTGGCGGCGGCTGGGTATTCGCACGATCGCAAATGCACACCCTAAGAAACTTAGTTTTAAAAATACGTTGCTTGAGTGTTCATTTATCTGTCAAATTTCGAGCATGTGAACCAAGAAACAATTTTAAACGAATTTAAATCTGCCGCCGTTTACTCTTGCCTCTGCCGCATCGCGCTGGTGTAACAGGCTTCAAGAGACAACTCCTGGTTTTGCTACAGAATGTGGGGAAGGTGCGGCGAGGAGTGAGAAGGGAGGATTGTGTTTCTATATACGTGGAGAGGAGATCGCCAAGAGGAATGCGAATGCGCGTACGCAGCCGACTCGGCCCAGTTGCTCTCTCGCTCTCTCTCGTCTCTCCTTTTCAAACATACGGTATGGCCAAATCAACAACTTTCTTTCTTGGCGAACATCATGATATTTCATCTTTATAAAATTGCTGTAATCCTTATGTTGATGGTTTAAATAATGTATGTTTGTAATTTAGCAACTCGATGTCACGTAGTAGATGATTAAACATAAACTTTTCATTTAAATACCGGACTGTTAAAAAAAAGTTTAGAAACTCTCTGCAGACAGAAGTTTGCGATACTGTAGATCGACTCCGGTTTCTCAATCGTTTCAATTTCAAAGAGTTCGCACTTTGCAGCCAGGAGCCAGCACCATGCTGTGATATAAGTGTGAATCTTCAGTCTTGCTTTATTGTCACTGTGTATAGATATTGCAAAAATGAACCGCGTTCGAGACCTGAAAGTAGTGAATTTCTTTAATCTCACGATTGAAGAAAAGCTTAGAATAAAGGAGAGAGATAGGCCTGTTCCAGATATTAAACTAATTCAAACAACGAAGTGCAAAGGAAAAGAAGTTAAAAGAAAATTCAATTGTAATGTCTACTCGACTTATGAGTGGAAATGTGGTTGTGACGAAACTAATTTTCTCTATTGCTTCCCATGTTTACTTTTTGCGCGAGGCCAGGATGTAAGCGGTACGTGGACGAAAGTTGGTTTCGGAAATATTAGTCACTTAAAACAAAAAGCTTCTAAGCATGAAAATTCCAGATGTCACTTGAATGCAGAATTGGACATAAAAATGCTCGGTATAAGTAACATTGCACAACAATTGGACACTGCTTTCAGAAGAAATACTGAGCAGAAAAATATGCAAATTAGTAGAAATAGGTATGTGCTATAATAAACTGTATAAAGTTTTGTGGTGCATTTGAGTTAGCTCTACGTGGCCACGACGAAAGGGACAGTTCCGCAAATCCGGGAATTTTTCGCGGATTAATAAGTAAAGCGATCGGTTTGGAAGTAAATCCCGAAAAGACGAAGTATATGATTATGTCTCGTGACCAGAATATTGTACGAAATGGAAATATAAAAATTGGAGATTTATCCTTCGAAGAGGTGGAAAAATTCAAATACCTTGGAGCAACAGTAACAAATATAAATGACACTCGGGAGGAAATTAAATGCAGAATAAATATGGGAAATGCGTGTTATTGTTCGGTTGAGAAGCTCTTATCATCCAGTCTGCTGTCCAAAAATCTGAAAGTTAGAATTTATAAAACAGTTATATTACCTGTTCTTCTGTATGGTTGTGAAACTTGGACTCTCACTTTGAGAGAGGAACATAAGTTAAGAGTGTTTGAGAATAAGGTGCTTAGGAAAATATTTGGGGCTAAGCGGGATGAAGTTACAGGAGAATGGAGAAAGTTACACAACACAGAACTGCACGCATTGTATTCTTCACCTAACATAATTAGGAACTTAAAATCCAGACGTTTGAGATGGGCAGGGCATGTAGCACGTATGGGCGAATCCAGAAATGCATATAGAGTGTTAGTTGGGAGACCGGAGGGAAAAAGACCTTTAGGGATGCCGAGACGTAGATGGGAGGATAATATTAAAATGGATTTGAGGGAGGTGGGGTGTGATGATAGAGACTGGATTAATCTTGCACAGGATAGGGACCGATGGCGGGCTCATGTGAGGGCGGCAATGAACCTTCGGGTTCCTTAAAAGCCATTTGTAAGTAAGTAAGTAAGTAATAAACTTTACAGCTGAGTTGGATTCCGCACTTAAAGAGCACATGAAAGAAGCAACTGTGTTTAAGGGCACTTCAAAAGACATAGAAAATTACCTGTTACAGTGCATGTTGGAGGTGTACCATGAGAAGGTGAAGGAAGAAATAGGAAACGCAGACTATGTATCAGTCATAGCAGATGAAACTACGGGCGTATCATCCCTAACACAAACGGTGATAGTGTTGCGTTATCTTTCATCCAATGGGAAGCCTGTGGAACGATTTTGATCATTTGTGAACCCAAATAATTGTAATGCGGTGTCTGTCAGACTGTGTTAAAGATGTTTTGTCGCAAGTAATCCATGACAAAAATAAGCTAATTTCACAAAGCTATGACGGAGCTAGCGTTATGAGCGGAGGAAATGCTGGTGTTCACGTTATAATCAGGCAGGACTATCCTTACGCGCATTACGTCCAATGCTATGCTCATAAACTGAATTTAATTATGGCGCAAGCCACTAGTCAAAATACTCAAGTGAGGATCTTTTTTTCTGATATTAATGAAATTCCAGCTTTTTTTTCCAACTCACCACAACGTGTACGATTACTTGATGACATCGTAGGCAAGAGATTTCCTGGTATTTCAAACATAAGGTGGAACTTCAAATCAAGATTGGTCTAAACTGTATATGAGCATAGGGAATCTCTGATAAACTGTCTTGAAGAAATACAAGAACAAAGCAAGCAAATGAGTACGATTACTCAAGCAAGAGGGCTTCTTCTTCGAATCCAGCAGCCATTCTTTCTCTTTTGGTTGAAAGTGTTTCATCTGATAATGCCTCATGTGGATATTCTGTATAACCAACTGCAGAAAAGGCAAATAGACTCTGTTTCAGCGAATAAAGCAGTCACAAATTTTCAGCACAACATCCAACAGGTCAGAGATAGCATTGCTACGATCAACGAAAATCCACCATCTGAAAAGAAACGGAAAGTGGAAACGTCCGATACGAGGAAAGTTGCTGCGAAAGAAATATGTGACACTGTCATTACTCAAGCTGTAGATCGGTTTAAATTTACCGGGCATCTCACGGCATCTAAGCTTTTCGTTACAGAGAAATTCAACAAATACAACAAGGAGTTTCCAGAAATGTTGTTAAACGAAATCCACAAAGCCTATCCATTCATTAATGTACCTAGACTCCGAACAGAGTTAGAAATCATTTACATGCGTCAAGACTTTAGTAACACCTCCAGTGCAAGTGTTTTATTGAAATTTATTATTGAAAACAATTTGGAGTGTACATTCAGCGAAAGTGTGAAACTTTTGAAGGTTCTAGTGACAATACCCATGACTACCAGTGAAGCGGAAAGATGTTTCTCGACATTAAAACGTGTGAAAACATTTCTACGTAGCACCATGGGGGAAGACAGACTAACAGCTTTGGCAATGTTGTCCATTGAAAAGCAAGTGATTAGTGACATGTGTGACTTCAACGAGAGGGTAATCGACAGATTCGCTCAGAGAAAGGAGAGAAGAATGGATTTTCTACCCCGCCATACTAATATAAACGTAGTTAATTATTAATTACATATAAGTACCAAAGTTTATGTTTGTTTTAGGCCTATTACTTGTTTCCTAACTGCACACCCATTGAAAAATGTCACCAGCCGCCACTGGTAGGCCCTATAAACACAATAAATATTAAACTCTTGATGGTACAAACTTATTAATACAGTTATTTCGCTTATGCTCAGTCCGTCTTATCTTATAATTCTCTGGGGCAATGGCACTTGTATTAGAGGGTTTAATTATCCAGCAACGAATATTATGATTTACGGTACATTTCATTTAAATCCGAGGGAATGAGACATTTTTGGAAATTTTAAAGTCTTAATTGCAGTGTACCTTTGATAAGCACTCCTTGCGGAGGCTGGCGGTACTATAGACCGCCATGTTTTTTAGGGAACGATTCATAGTACTGTTGGCCTCCGCAGGGAGCGCTTATCAGAGGTCTTCAGCCTCTCTATAGTATCTAACTCGTTGGTAAAGACACACTTCATTCGGTGGCGGGTATGGCTTCGATCTCGGGACGTCAATTTCAGGAAGAGTGGCAGAAAGAATTTTTTGTTGCTTAAAAAGAGAAGTAAGTTTGCTGCTTAATAATCGGGTTTAAAATTGCGCATATAAAACGCTTCAATAATAAACACAACTTTGATCGAAAGATAAAGCGGACTTTCATATCTTACAGTTATTAATTTACAATTTTAAAAGCTATTTTCGTAATATTTGTGAAGAAATACAAAACAAGATATGTTTATGAAATTTTCGGAGTTTAGTTACTTATTATTTTATTAAGTATATGGAACTGAACTTACCTATTTAAAACCTTGAGTGCATATTAGGCCTACTTGGTGCGATTTCATCAGTTCTGTAATATATTTTTAAATATATTTCTCTTAGGGTTGAAGAGAGAACGTAGACTTAATGAACTGAAATCGAAGTCAAATTTACCCCATAATGAAACCTCCAGACGGCGGGTTCGATCCCCGCTTGAGCTGATTACCTGGTTGGGTTTTTTCCGAGGTTTTCCCCAACCGTAAGGTGAATGCCAGGTAATCTAAGGCGAATCCCCGGCCTCATCTCGCCAAATACTATCTCGCTATCACCAATCTCATCGACGCTAAATAACCTACTAGTTAATACAGCGTCGTTAAATAACCAACAAAAATATACATTACGCGCAATTTATCGAATATCCTGGCTTATAGCTAAAAGAAACCGATATTTTTTCAGATGGGGAATTCGTTAAAGATTGCTTAGTGACTGCTGCCGAGGAGGTTTCTCCAAATTCAATGATTGCTATAAACTCAGTTGCTCTGACTCGTCGGACGGTTACCGACAGGATTCTAGATATGGCAAATGACATACAGGAGCAGTTAAAAAAAAAACCTGGAACATCTAATTTTCTATTCTTTCGACCTAGATGAGTGCACAGATAGAAAAGATACAGCACAACTTATTATATTTATAAGGTGTGTGGACCAAAACTTCAATATTTTAGAAGAGTTACTGGATCTGGTTTCCTTGCGTGACAGTGCTCGTGGTGAAGAGATTTTTGAAGCTGTGCTGAATGTTGTTTCTAAATTTAATTTAGATTGAAGAAAACTGGTGTCAGTTGCTACAGATGGGGCACTCACAATAACTGGAAGGTGAAATGGTTTTGTGGAATCGCCACTAAAGTGTTTAGCAAAAAATGAATTAGATCTCTTTAAATACCTGCCAGAGGAGCAATTCCCTAATCTGCGCACATTTTGCAATGCGTATTGTATCTATGCACGTATTGGCGAATCCAGAAATGCATATAGAGTGTTAGTTGGGAGACCGGAGGGCGAAAGACCTTTGGGGAGGCCGAGACGTAGATGGGTGGATAATATTAAAATGAATTTGAGGGAGGTGGGATATGATGATAGAGAGTGGATTAATCTTGCACAGGATACGGACCGATGGCGGGATTATGTGAGGCGGCAATAAACCTACGGGTTCCTTAAAGGCCATTTGTAAGTAAGTAAATATTGTATCTATGTTTGGCTCACTTACTGTTGTGAGCACTTTTTTTTTTGTTCCAAAATGAATATGACCAAAATATCTCCAGGTCTAGGATCACAGACATGCATTTAGTTTCAGTATTACGGTTGAGTTCTACTTTAGAGCCAAATATATCCTTTTTAGTTAATAACAAGAAACTACGAGGGCCAACAACAACAAAAGAATTAAAATTAGCAGTATAGGCCTACAATAGTTTTTCGTTTAATTCACATCTCATATATTTTGTTTAATGTGTTTTAAAGTTAAGTGACAATGGAGCTTAGTTAGTTTATTTAGTATTTTTACAAAGAAACAATTGATTATATTGATCATTATATTTTTTAATATGTTGTACAGTTAGATGACAGTATTGTTTTTAAAAATAAACAATTTATTATGTCGATCATAAGGCAGTTCAAGAATTTTTCGTGATAAAGGAATGAAGAATATATAATTTGCCTAATCGCAGTAGGTGGCTCTAATAATTAATTATTGTATGACACATGTACTTCATATAAACAAAAGACTGTAAAGATTTGGAAACAAGAAATAACAGCGGAGAAATTACTGACGTGCAAGGTGTGTCGAATCCACCACTGCATTTGACTTAGTAAAACAACTGCGTTACCCCTCGCCTGTCAATCAAACGAATGTGGGGTGAGTAAGACACGTTCTATCCCTACTTTGCTGATAGTCGCCATAGCTGCCGTATAGTGTATTTTCCTATTTTTTTATTTTACTATGTAACTTAAATATTATTATTTTTATTAAGTTGTTTCTCTTTATGTGCAGTTTATTTTATAATTATAAGTTTATGCACATAGACTATATTGTGTTAGTTCATATTTTCATGTAGCTGTCTCCGTTATTTTCTATTTTGTCTATTGTATTTTAACTGGAACTTGGTGTGCAGAGATTTAATTTAATTATAAGTGAATAAATAAACTACTTTATAATAGGCCTACTACTCCCAGTGCTTAAACTGAGCTGTAAGAGCTCATGTTATGTGGTATCAATGTTGTATGTGAGTCGCCCATTTCGAGAAGCCGTTAATTCCAAAAAAAAAAAAAATCAATTTTGAGTTATGTACATCATCTGATAAGATGTATGGCATATTCTTACAACTTTTAAGCTACATTTACAGGTACTATAGATGTTATATTCCTTTAGTTTTCCTGCGTGAATAAGAAAAATGACATCCAAATACAATGCAACTATCTACCATTATAACTTTATGTAAAAAGTAACTGCATTTGACACTAATATAGTCCCCGGAACAAGTTTAAATTCAATAGAAACACGTGTTTATTATTAGTAGGGAACGGAATTTGGAGCAGTAAAAGCTGTATTGGCATCTACACAGTCATTTGTTTACAACCCTTTATACCAAGTCCTCCCCTCCATGACATACTCGCAGATCTCTGCACGTCAACAACAGGTGAACGAGACAGTTGTCGCATAAGAACTTCAACATGCAGGTTTGCAGTTTAGAGTAGTGAAATGCAGGTACAATGCCGAAAACATGGATCACTTTAACCATTACACTAATATTTACAATTTAAATTACTTACACTATGTACATTAAAATACGCTATTTTTACTATTATACTATAATAAATAATGTAGGCCTAATTGCTCAAACATTTTTTACACTATTAAACTTGTACAGTGCTGTGTATTGTAATGCAAGGTATATTTTATTTCATAATAATATAGCCTACTTATTTTGTAAATTGTGTGCAATAGTGCAATTTTATTGATGTTTGATCACTGTAAGTCTTCATTTTTTATGACAGTGTAATAGTGAAAATACAGTATTTTAGTGTACATAGTGTACAGACATGACTACTTTTAAAAAACAGATTGTCTGAAAAACTGCTTTTCGCCTCTATTATCTTTTCTTCAAATATTACTTTTGTAGAATGCTTATTTTTAATATATCAATTTTCCTTCATTATGTTAATCAGTCTTTCGATCCAAATTGTCATATTCAACACTACATCGTAACTGTTTAACTCTTAGAATTTCATGTAACTAAACAAATCTATTGGTATATTTTGTTATTATTGTTATTATTATTATTATTATTATTATTATTATTATTATTATTATTATTATTTCACTGCTGTCCAGATTGATGTTATTTATATTTGCTATGTATTTTGTACTGGTTGAGGGGAAGAGCAGGCCTTATGGCCTTCAATAAATCAAATAAATAAATGAACAAAAGATTTAAATTGTAGGAAAGGTCATCGTAGTATCAGTCTTTATTACTAGAATGCATTTTCAACAGTCGTTGTGGTCTAATTTTGAATCATGAATAGAACGTCAACTGCTTCGCACACAAGATGCAAGTATTCCCTCATAGTACCTGTTCCATATGCCAAATATGACGTCACGCCAAAATAGTCTAAGAACAACTAACCGTATCTCCGTACGCCCTGGGACAGAATACGCTAATATAGTGCATAGTTAGCTGTTGATCTTACAAGTATGAGTATGGCAAAACTTCATGTCTTATACTAGAACTAGACTATTAATTTCATAGTCGCAGATAGAACGGTTTTATTCAATATTGGTGACATTTCAAGTCCTTCGAAAATATGGATACTTTTAAAGGCGTTTCAATGTCCATTGCATGAAGTTTTTTTCGAGAATCTTAGCACCTCGTTCTGTGTTGCGTGTCTAGGGTCACTTTTGTTCCTATGCCGCGATAATGAGCTCCATTCTTAATGTAAAGTGTATTTAATTCTTTATGAGTGGTCTATCCGTTCTCCCCGTTTTATGTAGTAACGCGTTTGATGAAGTGCCAACATTTGAATTAAATGTGGGAGGTGTGACACATAGCCAGGCCACACTTCTGTATCCCTATGGCAAAGAATAGACTGTATCCACTATTTTCCAGCCCAACGACTACGCTAATTGCAAACCGACATGGTCGAATGGTTACGTGGTGGTTGTGTGTTGGAACGGGACAGACGCGCAGCATGTTGCAACGGAGATTATCGGTTCCATTAAAACCCAACTCACCACCGAGCACCTCTGGATCTCGCAAAAGGTCTGGATTACCCGGTTTTCTTAAAGTGTCGGGGGAGGTCTAATGGTTTTGGGAAGGGGTTCTCTAGAGACAGTGCGCAAACCCGATGCTGCTTGACCTTCCCTTAAGACAGGCAGCAGAATTGACTATGCCATAACAAGGTCAAAGATGTTATATAGTATACTAGACTCACACAAAGCGCTGATGTTCTGTCCAAAATTGAAACCAGTCTGCGCATGTTTACGCCGCCATGTTACTGGTAGAAACAGAGCGGTAAACATGATTATTTTTTTTATTTTAGTAGGTTATTTTACGACGCTTTATCAACAGCTTAGGTTATTTAGCGTCTGAATGAAATGAAGGTGATAATGCCGGTGAAATGAGTCCGGGGTCCAGCACCGAAAGTTACCCAGCATTTGCTCATCTTGGGTTGAGGGAAAACACCGGAAAAAACCTCAACCAGGTAACTTGCCCCGACCGGGAATCGAACCCGGGCCACCTGGTTCCGCGGCCAGACGATAGTGTTATGCTTGTCCTTTGTTTTGTCTCGGGTGTTTTTAGTGAACACTGTGAAAGTAATGTAAATTGAAGTGATAATAGTATGAATGTTTGTTTTTTTAAATATTATTATAGTTGATAATATGAAGTGATGTGCTTTGTAAATAGTGTAAAATGGTACTTTCCTGTGCGGCGTATAAATGGAATAACACGCGGCTTAGAGGGTCAGAAATTTCTTTTCACACGTAAGTACACACACTTTAAAATAATAAAATTGAATTCTGGAGGCTACATTGACACTACAGCGTATGTATATCTTAGATGCCATAGTTGAAAAAGTTTATAATTAGGCAACAATCTGCTTTACAGGTTCCCTTTGAAGAAGTCCGAGCTACTTTCTAAGTGGCTTGTTGCTATAATAAGGCATAAATTTGTGCTTTCACATTACGTAAAATTGTGTTCATTTTAAAGATGCAGATTTTTGGGAAAGTAATGGCAATAGAATTTTGAAAGATGACGTACCATCCCTGTTTAATTTTCCAAGGCATTTGCAAAAGGTACAATATAGTATTATCTTTATTGTCACAATATTAATATTATTAAAAATCAATTAGTAGTTTACGACAAAGAAGAATACTTAATTTTTAGTACAGGTATATCAGACTGCAGAGAAATCCTACTGAGTGAATTATTTAGACTTACACATCAGATGTTAAACACAATTAGTGGAAAGGTAACTTTTGTTTTTATTATGTAAATTAATTTATCTGCAAGATAATAAATTTTCATTCAGAATCCATATATGGATAAATAAATATACAGATATTGAATGAAATGAAATGAAATGAAATAAATAAATAAATATATAAATAAATAAATAAATAAATAAATAAATAAATAAATAAATAAATAAATAAATAAATAAATAAATGGCTATAATAGCTAAGCCTTCTTTGTGAAATTATGATTCAGAGTTCCTCTATAAATAACCCTTTTATATTTTTCCGGATATATCTTATTAAAAGGCAAGGAATGCTATCTTATTGATATTACATATGTGCATAAAAATTATGTACCATCACTCCATAAGAAATAATATATCTATTTTATTTATTAAAAATAGTCCACACCTGTGGAGTAACGGTTAGCACGTCTGGCCGCGAAACCAGGTGGCCCGGGTTCGATTCCCGGTCGGGGCAAGTTACCTGGTTGAGGGTTTTTTCCGGGGTTTTCCCTCAACCCAATATGTGCCAATGCTGGGTAACTTTCGGTGCTGGACCCCGGACTTATTTCACCGGCATTATCACCTTCATCTCATTCAGACGCTAAATAACCTAAGCTGTTGATAAAGCGTCGTAAAATAACCTACTGAAATGAAAAAAAAATATATTAAAAATAACAGTACAGAATATAAAGAAATCCACTCATAAAAAGTATGTGGTTTTTTTATTTTGCATAAAGTGATTATTTTTAGTTTTTAGGTCTTCACGTTACCTATTGTTTGCAATGTAACCTATTAGGTACCGGTACTTTTTATAATTGATAACATTCCCTTTATTAATTTAAGAATGAATTCAACGTAATTTGGCTACCTTTGCGCATTATACTTTGCCAGATTACTTATATCCTGTGGTATAAAAGTACCGGTAATATAATTTTCAATTCTCTAAAACTTAACAACGTGTCTATACTGATTATCACATATTTATTTCACATGAGAATTTGATTATAATAAGAACTTGTGTAATCAAAGTGCATATATTTATGCCTTGTGATCTAAGAGTAATGTATGTTAATATAATTTTCGATTCTCTGAATCCTAATAATATCCTGAATGTCGTAAAATTATATATTCTATAATGCGTATTATATAGGCCTATTTATGGATGTAAGAGTATGTTTTCTATAAATTGCTGCGTACGTATTTTCTTTCCTTTAATGCTCTGACGCATAGCAATGAAACTTTGAATAGGCTATGTTTATTTCGTCCTAATTTTACGTTAAACATCGAAAATGGCCATAATCTGTCAATTTTAGATCATCACAGCGTTAAATTATGTGATTTACATACTGCTATTATGCGTCTGCTTTCCATCAACATGGCGGTAAGCGCAGCGTTCAATTTACACTGGTTTCCTCGTTCTGCGCAGCCGAGACTGTAGGGGCTTGAACAAGGTAGACATTTCGACCACCACCCCCTCTGCCCTAGCCTAGTCTTGCTGTTGGGAAATTTTCTGAATTGGGGTTGGTATAGCGTTGGCCTTCTGTGATCGAGGTTGTGGGTTCGATCCCTGCCCTTGTCGATGGCATTTAAGTGTGCTTAAATGCGACAGGCGCATGTCAGTAGATTTAATGGCATATAAAAGAACTCCTACGGGACAAAATTCCGGCACTCCGGCGACGCTGATATAACCTCGGCAGTTGCGAGTGTGGTTAAATAAACTATAATTTAAAACAAAAACATTTTTCTGAATTAGGTGGGAAACGGGTATCGAGTCCTGGAATAAAATTTTAAATTATTGTTGATTTATCGACGCTCACAACTGCCGAGGTTATATCAGCGTAACCGGTGTGCCAGAATTTTGTCCCGCAGGAGTTCTTTTACATGCCAGTAAATCTATTGACATGAGCCTGTCGCATTTAAGCACACTTAATTTCCACCGACCTGGACCGGGAACGAATTCGCAACCTCAAGCACAGAAGGCCAGCGCTGTACTAATTGCGCTACCGAGGCCGACAGTCCTTGAATATATTGATACTCTCCTGCAATGGCTCGCTGAGTTTCTTGAGGTATAAATGTCCAGAAGTAACGATCCGGAAAGATTGTTCGAGTTAGGAATGAACTATTAACACTTTGCAGCACAGTAAGCCAAAAAAAATTAAAACAAAATACATTTTTTCTTGTTTTTCATATCATGGACCATATCAAAGTTTCGATTATTTTTTTTCAAAAGTTTAACTGTGCACGCAATTAAAAAAATGATGGTAAATCTGACCGACCACAGTGCCATAGTAGGGACTTCGATAAACACCAATATATCATAATGTGACGTTTACAATGGTTTTACAAATGTATAATGTATTAATGTAGTTTATTTATAGTTCAGATACATCATTCACTCATTACTTTTGATGCAATTTAAAACAGTTTTTTGTGTCGTTCAGGCACAGTGCCACTTTGGACGTTGAATACAGTGGCATCTCTATGTATCCGGAAGAGGTTGTTGCATGGTGCAACATCTGTGCTGTAATTGTAGGGAAAGAAAGAATAGGCTACTATAGTTGTTCAGAACCGGGGGCGGTAAACTGCACACACGTTTCAGGTATATGACCTAAAAGAAGGTAATTTGCACGCATGTAATTTGCACACACCGATTTTGGATATGTAACCTGCACACGCAAATAACCCAGGTAATAAAAACAGGATGTAGGCTAAATTATACACAGAGCTACAATGGCATAATTTACTTTGAACATACTCACTATTACAATATTGGTAGATGGTATTTTGCTCTCTTAATGAATTCCACTCGGGATATATGCCCCTCATTAAAATATTTTATATTTCTCTCCATAGTTTCTTTCCTCCTTAAGGAGCCCTTATTTTTAACTTTTGCAGCAGTGGATATCCCCTAAATGTTCACGTATGTGTCTATTTGAAATTCAATTAACCTGTATGAGCAGTGCAAAAATTTCTTATTGAATCTGATATGAAAATACTTACAGGCATTAATTAGTTATACGCTGCAAGCTTCCTGTTTTAGCTGCCCAGATTGAAGGAGGAAAGGTAGCGTCATCGTCTACATAGCTGTCTACTAAATAGTCACAAAAGTTATCTAGTTTTTCATCTCGTGGCTTAATGACCACTAAATCAGATAGGCTACAAAATAGTCGCCAACCTCATGTGGGTTAAGAAATGGTAGACTGAGTATAAGTTTCAACCATCTGCCTATTTCAGAATCACGTTTATATTTCTTTATGGAAGCATATTTTTTTAATCTGACGAAGCCAAAATTGACTTAGGTGGAATCTACATCCAATGACATTGGCCTCACTCCATACAACATTTATTGCAGCGTGGATAGCACTTATAAACAACTGTGTTCAAGGGCCAATGCTTTATGTTGAACTGCTGCGTAACTATCCGTCCAAGTCTGTCTAACTCATACAGTATCTCTCTAATCCCATTACAAGCTGCGTAAGTCAATTGTGCTTGTCATCCGTAACATCGGTTGACATTGCGTTGATTTATGTGTCATTTATTAAAAAAATAACCCGAGTCATGCTGTGTGCGTAGTTACATACGACCCCTATCGCCTAGGTTTTGTTGTGTGTGCAGATTACATACCACAAGTGTATAGTAAAGGTATGGAAGAATTATACCTGAAAATTGTGTGTAGTTTACCTCCGCCCTTCAGAACAACTACTATGCTGCAAAGGGTTAAAAAGAGGGAGAAATGGAACACAGTGAGGAACTAAATTCTCCCTCGCAGATATAAAGATGAAAGAGAGTCTACAGAAAACAGGTTCGCAATATTTATCCTGCCGAACAAATTTTATTCATCTTATAAATTTTACTTGGATATTTAACAATGTTGTATCAAATACTCGGTTATTTAGCGTCGATGAAATTGGTGATAGCGAGATGAGACCAAGGATTCTCCATAGTTTACCTGATATTACTCATGTTTGGGGAAAACCTCGGAAAAACTAACCAGATAATCAGCCTAAGCGGGTGTTGAACTCACGCTCGAGCGCTTTCCGAATCAGCAAGCAAACATGCTCCCGCTTGAGCTACGCTGGTGACTATCTTATTAGTTTATTACTAGGGATGAAACTTCTGACACCGAACCTATGAAGTTAACTACGTCGCGTGTTATAGCCCTACAAGTCATGTTGTTTATATCAACTCACAATTCCTACATAGCACTGCTGTGCTTGAATCAAAACATTGCTCGGTATAGTCAGGTGACCAAAACAAATAAGGTATATCACACATTTACGAAAGCGAATTACCTCATTCCCTTCTTTGTAGAAAATGGTGATACATTTTAAATAAAAATGAATGGCGTACTTTAGTGTCACTAATTTTGTTGCACTGTATAACTGTGTACATTCGTAAACTGCCAAATATAAATCTGTTTCGATTATCACTCAAACAAGAAAATGTTCTTCCGACATCACACGATTTACTGGTACGCATTTGAAATTGTTTTTATTTATTATAATGTTGTGTTTCACCTTGTGCCTGTTCATTATTTAGTTCATATTGCACTTCACAGGGTGTCGAATAAGCTATGAAGGACTTTTTATTCAAGAACACTTTTCAGTTTTAGTATATAAGTAACCATTTCTTTTTGTTATTAACTGCTGACCTCAAAGAAGTGAAAGCTATTTCATAACACGAGGGTAAGTATTGTGTACGCATGGTTGTTGGATTCGGAAATTTTCTAGACGTGTAGGCATATTTTTCAATTAAGTTTTTAAAATGAGGATTCTGAAGTTTATGGAACGGAATATTCGCATAGATCAGCATCAGACACAAGTTAATAAAAAGTAAACTGATTCGAATCGAATCACTAAACAATTTCAGATGTTCGATGTGTCTTATAGAGTCATAATGTTTTTGTAAATCATGACGCTTATTAACTTTTATATCTGATTTACACACAAATTTTCGTCATTGACTGAAAAATAGTCATCTCAGAAGTCTTTTACAAGCACAGGCAAAGTTACACTTTATTGGCGGCATTTTAATACACCTTCACAGTATCTTTACTAGAGCACAACTAAACTCATAACAAATGAGTTCACTTTTTAAACAGAAAATAGACCCGCTGTGTCAAAACAACCTATTAGAATGCAGTAAACAATAAAAAATCCCGCATCCATTAAACTTCGAATGAACAGAGCTCACTTCACGCGGCGACTTTCATTTTGCAAATGAACCTGAAGGTACACCAGTAAAGTAAACAATTGACGTCATCCTATTGCCAGTATTCCTTAAACATCTAAGCTATGTTTTGATGTCCAAACTTCGTTCCCTAATTACCAGGCAGTACATCCACTTGACGTTATGTGTCAGAGTAAGAACAATTTGTTTGTATATATCTCAAGTCTGACTAGCGTCAATGTTACTGGACAGCGATGTATGTAATGAAGGGGGGAAAGGAACTGACCACCCTACTCCATTATCCCCTGGCTCAGTTGCCTCATGAATGATGGCCTACTGGTGTCACGTATGAGGATCAAACCTGTCTTCGGACAGTTGGCTGAACAACAACATCGTCATCGGAACATGTACCTCTTGTTCTGATCATGAAAAACGGGGCCTTCGTTGTTTTCCACTCCACTCCATATCGTAGGTTATACAGCGGCAGGAAAGAATTCCACATACTATTTCCAATATAGGCCCTACATAATATATATATATATATATATATATATATATATATATATATATATATATATATATATATATATATATATGAAGAGTCCACTGCAAGAATGATTATGGATGTCATTTTCTTGTCGAAAATAAACCAAGACTGCCAATGCATAACTTAAGACATACAGAATGTACATAGAGAGTTATATGGCATTAACACTGATTGTCATTGTCCAGTAATGATCGGAAAATCACAGTTAAGCTTTGAACGCTAAGCATTTCAAACTTTCAATTGCTTCTTTTTTTCCAGTTTTGGTAAGTCTACAATCCCACATTCAATTTGCGGGACGATTCTGAACAGATGATGAGGACATTTGAGTCCATAAGCTAAATATTATGATGATGCATAAGTTCGTAACGTTTTTGTTCTTCATCTCACCGCTGCACTGCATTGTTACGAGATTTACATAAAAGCTGTAAACATGCAAGCACTTCGTTAGACGTTGATATAGAGACTGTGGTATTGAAATGTTTAGTCATTTTAATCGTTAACAAAGGGAGAGAATACCTAGTATCATTTGCACAGTTGATAGATAGTGAATTTGCAGAAATAATGGGCCATGTTCCAACAATGTGGCTGTCTTTAGGAAGATCAGTAGATCGGTTATTAATGAATTTTGAACTTTTATCAAGATATTCCAGAACTGTGTCAAAACAGAATGTCCTACATTTTTGAAGCAGTTTTACAAAGATTAAAGTGTAATGGAGGAAGAGTTGTTGAAAATGTATTTTTTTTTTCAGTATTGTTGCTAATCTTTTCAAAGAACATATTCTGCTTTTAGACCATACCTGAAACTTATGAAATGTTGAGCAAATTAAAAAATAAAATTAAGAGCAGGTTAGAAGATAAGTTTATCTCCTCAGAGTGTAAATCATCAATCAAGGAGCTTGTTCCAAAAGAACAAGGCAGAGTAATATGTGATGTGGAAGAACTTTACAAGCCTTGTATTTCTTCTCTGGAACTGAATTATGATTTCACATAATTATAATAATATTTAATAAAAACAGTTATATTCGCCTACTTATAGTACAATTGTCCGACTTTAAAGATATTATTTTTGTAACTATCTGAAATTTGTCCAGAATTTAATTGTGACAACTTTTATGAAGAATTTTGTGTACAGTATCCGTGGTAATGAAGGGAGTGGGCTGAACGGTTAATCGAAAAAAAATCAACACTCCGTACACAAAATATTTTCATAAATTTAGTGAATGATACACTTTCGAAATTTCTTCCATAGTCTTGTATTTAACACGCTAGGTAATGGATCAGAAGTTCACTAATTTAAGTCTGGTTGTCAATGACGAGTTTCTAAGGGCCAAGGAAACTTCTTTTAATGGTTGTCTGAGGAAATATATAAATAGTGGAGGTCTCGTGTTGTAGATGTACATACTTTATAAGTTACACTCCAATCTCGTATTCTGATACGAGATGAGCCACGGTTTCGCTGTCCTCAAACCATTCAATTATTTAGTTTTTTCTATACTTATCACAACAACACTTTTTTTTGACACCCGTAGAAGACATTTTTTATAGAGTTTATACGAGAATTCGAACCGTAGACCATACTGTGCAATAGCACTCTCTCTAAAAAAATAACGTGCTAATGCAATGCACAGTATTTAATATATTTCTGCAGAAAAAACGCGAGAGAAAGACAGACGAATAATCCACCAATCGGTTAATAGAGTGAGATAATCGGGGTTCTACTGTATTTGTAAATAGTTCAAGGTCACTGAATAGTCAGAAATTTCAATCATCTGAAAATAAATGGTTAACATCTTTCAGTGATCACCTTTCACTGGATATCCCCAACATAAATGTATTAATTTCATATTTATTAAAAGTTCCTGGTTCAAATAGTAAGAACGATGGTACGTTCAACCAGAGGTCCCGGGATAGATAACCGCCACCGAAACAATTTTTCTCTTGAAAATATTCAAATCTGCTTTACAGGGAGCTTTACCAGAAAGACTAGATTTGCATATTATATACGTCACAGTGTACGTTAACAGAAAACCACAATCCAAGTCACGCAGAGATTGTGTGCACTCGATGTGTGTCTCTGGCGTTTCGTCAGCCCACGCGAGTTGTGTGGATATAAAGGGAAAAGTTGAGACGGTGTCGGGTGGATTTCCCGGGTAGCTCAGTTGGTAAGACGCGCTGGTACGTTCAACCAGATTTCCCGGGATCTATACCCGGCCACGGAACAATTTTTCCCTTGAAATTATTCAAGTTTGCTTTACAGGATGCTTTACCTGAAAGACTAGATTTGCATAATATATTCGTCACTGTGTACGTTAACAGAAAACCACAATCCAAGTCACTCAGAGATTGTGTGCACTTGATATGGGTCTCTGGCTTTCGTCAGCCCACGCGAGTTGTGTGGATATAAAGGGAAAAGTTGAGACGATGTCGGGTGGAGTTCCCGGGTAGCTTTGTTGGTAAGAGCGCTGGTACGTTCAACCAGAGGTCCCGGGATGGATACCGCCCCCGGAATAAATTTTCCCTTGAAATTATGCAAATCTGCTTTACAGGCAGCTTTACCTGAAAGACTAGATTTGCATAATATATACGTCACTGTGTACGTTAACAGAAAACCACAATCTATGTCACGCAGAGATTTTGTGCACTCAATGTGGGTCTCTGGCGTTTCGTCAGCCCACGCGAGTTGTTTGGATATAAAGGGAAAAGTTGAGACGTTGTCGGGTGGAGTTCCCGGGTAGCTCAATTGGTAAAAGCGCTGGTACATTCAACCTGAGGTACCGGGATCGACACCCGGCCCCTATTTTTCCCTTGATATTATTCAAACCTGCTTTACAGGGAGCTTTACCAGAAAGACTACATTTGCATAATATATACGTCACTGTGTACGTTAACAGAAAACCACAATCCAAGTCACGCAGAGATTGTGTGCACTCGATGTGGGTCTCTGGCGTTTCGTCGGCCCACGCGAGTTGTGTGGATATAAAGGTAAAAGTTGAGACGGTGTCCGGTGGAGTTCCCGGGTAGCTCTGTTGGTAAGAGCGCTGGTACAATCAACCAGAGGTCCCGGGATCGATACCCGGCCCCGGAAATATTTTTCCCTTGAAATTATTCAAATCTGCTTTACAGGGAGCTTTACCTGAAAGACTAGATTTGCATAATATATTCGTCACTGTGTACGTTAACAGAAAACCACAATCCAAGTCACGCAGAAATTGTGTGCACTCTATTTGTGTCTCTGGCGTTTCGTCAGCCCACGCGAGTTGTGTGGATATAAACGGAAAAATTGAGACGGTGTCGGGTGGAGTTCCCGGGTAGATCAGTTGGTAAAAGCGGTGGTACGTTCAACCAGAGGTCCCGGGACCGATACCCGGCACCGGAAAAATTTTTCCCCAGAAATTATTCAAATCTGCTTTACAGGGAAATTTACCTCAAAGACTAGATTTCCATAATATATACGTCACTGTGTACGTTAAGAGAAAACCACAATCCAAGTCACGCAGAGATTGTGTGCACTCGATGTGGGTCTCTGGCTTTTCGCCAGCCCACACGAGTTGTTTGGATTTATAGGGAAAAGTTGAGACGGTGTCGGGTGGAGTTCCCGGGTAGCTCAGTTGGTGAGAGCGGTGGTACATTCAACCAGAGGTCCCGGGATCGATACCCGGCCCCGGAACAATTTTTCCCTTGAAATTATTCAAATCTGTTTTATAGGGAGCGTTACCTGAAAGACTAGGTTGGCATAATATATACGTCACTGTGTACGTTAACAGAAAACCACAATCCAATTCACGCGGAGATTGTGTGCACTCGATATGTGTCTCTGGTGTTTCGTCAGCCCACGCGAGTTGTGTGGATATAAAGTGAAAAGTTGAGACGGTGTCGGGTGGAGTTCCTGGGTAGCTCAGTTGGTAATAGGCTGGTAAGTTCAACCAGAGTTCCCGGGATCGATACCCGGCCCCGGAACAATTTTTCCCTTGAAATTATTCAAATCTGCTTTACAGGGATCTTTACTTGAAAGACTATATTTGGATAATATATACGTCACTGTGTACGTTAACGGAAAACCACAATCCAAGTCACGCAGAGATTGTGTGCACTCGATGTGGGTCTCTGGCGTTTCGTCAGCCCACGCGAGTTATGTGGATATAAAGGGAAAAGTTGAGACGGTGTCGGGTGGAGTTCCCGGGTAGCTTAGTTGGTGAGAGCGGTGGTACATTCAACCAGAGGTCCCGGGATCGATACCCGGCCCCGGAGCATTTTTTCCCTTGAACTTATTCAAATCAGTTTTACAGGGAGCTTTACCTGAAAGACTAGATTTGCATAATATATACTGTACGTCAGTGTGTACGTTAACAGAAAACCACAATCCAAGTCACGCAGAGATTGTGTGCACTCGATGTGGGTCTCTGGCTTCTCGTCAGTCCACGCGAGTTGTGTGGATATAAAGGGAAAGCTTGAGAGGGTTCCGGGTGAAGTTCCCGGGTAGCTCAGTTGGTAAGAACGCTGGTACTTTCAACCAGAGTTCCCGGGATCGATACCCGGCCCCGGAAGAATTTTTCCCTTGAAATTATTCAAATCTTCTTTACAGGGATCTTTACTTGAAAGACTATATTTGGATAATATATACGTCACTGTGTACGTTAACAGAAAACCACAATTCAAGTCACGCAGAGATTGTGTGCACTCGATGTGGGTCTCTGGCGTTTCGTCAGCCCACGCGAGTTTGTGTGGATATAAAGGGAAAAGTTGAGACGGTGTCGGGTGGAGTTCCCGGGTAGCTCAGTTGGTGAGAGCGGTGGTACATTCAACCAGAGGTCCCGGGATCGATACCCGGCCCCGGAACAATTTTCCCCTTGAAATTATTTAAATCTGTTTTACAGGGAGCTTTACCTGAAAGACTAGATTTGCATAATATATACTGTACGTCACTGTGTACGTTAACAGAAAACCACAATCCAAGTCACGCAGAGATTTTGTGCACTCGATGTGGGTCTCTGGCGTTTCGTCAGCCCACGCGAGTTGTGTGGATATAAAGGGAAAGGTTGAGACGGTGTCGGGTGAAGTTCCCGTGTAGCTCAGTTGGTAAGAGCGCTGGTACGTTCAACCAGTGTTCCCGGGATCGATACCCGGCCTCGGAACAATTTTTCCCTTGAAATTATTCAAATCTGCTTTACAGGGAGCTTTACCTGAAAGACTGGATTTGCAAAATTATTAGGATCTACATCTAGCCACTTCAAAAGAAAATAAACATTGAAATTACTTCAAAGCAACCCTTGCAGTACAATCCTACAAGTACCACACTTTCCAGACAGAGCTTTCATAGCATAGGCCTACATTATACATATAGTCTGTATCTTATTTACAGATTTAAATTCAATTTCACTCAGTTTCGAATCAAGTAGGCCTACTTACCTTAATTGGTATGTAGAATATTCAGTAAAGTTTTCATTTTCCAGCCATCAAAATTGAAAGATCTTGAACACGACGAAATGTGCTGAGAAAAATTGTGGGAAAAATGCTTGTAAATTGTGTATAGAATTCAAATTAAATGGTGCAGCCATTTAAATATGACGCAATTTTTATGCTTCTAAGCGTCCCAGAACATTTAAACCTGATCAACTTATAAATAAGATATTGTTGATTCATTTTCACACACACAGACACAAATGCAATTTTTACTGTAAATGACCAAAACTTCACCCATGTCCCGTATCAATAATCGTTTTCTCTCTGTCCCTCTGTTTTTTTTTCTTTTCATAGCATTCCTACAGCATAAAGTTCGATGAAGACTAAATTGGCAATGTTTAAGGAGATAATAGAGCCCTAATACTAACTTATCAGCGTTCACTGATTTTAAGGAGAGACGGTGCTTAAATAAGGTGAAAGGCAGTAAACAAATTAATTTTTTCCTTTGAAAAACTCTTTGATATATAATAAAATATATTAAAATAAAATTAAATTGGCATTTATAGTCTTTCGGCTTCTGTGTCACCATTTTTGAAGCTCTCATGCAGAGTTTTTAAATGACACTAAACTCTGATTCCAATTTCTCTTAACTGTGACTTTTTTTCTTTATTCTATAAGAAAAGTTACACGCCTATATTTTCGGAATTATTAATGCTACATGCATGATATTTGGTCAGAGCCATCTCGCTCGGTAGAAATACTATTAGTCAGTTTTAAAGATAATCATTTAAATATCAAGCTCCTTACTTCATTCTTTTTAGATAGTCTATGTGCATTCATATATGCATTTTTATAAGCTAGTATGTAATAGTAAATAAAACCTATATATTTAAAAATATGATAGATTTTATTAATTTGACCTACAGAATAATATCTGTAATATTGACAATTAATATTTTGGGAGGAAAATCCCGGCCAAACAAGTCATTCAGCCGAGTGCGCTCCTAGTATAATGGCAGTTGACATTGGATACACGTCAACATATATATGCCTAACTTGGAGTCGGGCCACAAATGGAAACATTGAAGGAGGAGATTCGGTCCGGTGCTGTGGATTGAATTCGGCGTAGCTCAGTGGTCAGAGCGCTTGGTACGTAGAACCAAGAACCCGGGTTCGATCCCCGGCGCCGGAGCGACTTTTTCTCCTCAAATATTAATTATTAAAAAATAATTATCACGCCATAAAATATTCTTGAATTATTTATTGTAACGCTGAAAAAATTCCATCATATTACATGTATGTGCAAAGTTTATGTATCTACAGTTTAAATATCACCAAATGTATAACGATTCGTTCAAGTAGAAGTCCCTCAGTCTTACTGTATGCATGAACGAGCGAAAATAGAATTCCACGACTTCTCGGTTGTTTAATCTCAAGATCTTGACAAACTAACATAATCAACGCAATCCACAATTAACTCAGGGCTAATTGGTATATATTTTTGCTTTGTCTTGCACTCTGAATTCATAAATATTGAAAAAAATCATGGCGTTCTTAATAATGTTACCTCTTTCAATAGAATCACATTTGTAGCCACAACAATAATCATGTAAATATTTATTACGTGAGAATAGATTTAAGGTGGAACGTGAAAATCTTTTAGCCTTTAGTCTACTATCAGTGAAATGCTGTTGCCAGTTAATGGGATATTTTGAAGCACCTAACAATGATTGATGCTCCCATTCATATTTTAAGAATAATGTATTTAGCAATATTAGAAGAATCTATAAACACATATGGTGAGGGAGGTGGGATATGATGGTAGAGACTGGATTAATCTTGCTCAGGACAGGGACCGACGCCAGGCAGGCTTATGTGAGGGCGGCAGTGAACCTCAGGGTTCCTTAAAAGACATTTGTAAATAAGTAAGTAAATATATAGAAAGATTATAACTGTTTGGGGAGGATTCCCGCATCACATCTCATTGCGTTTTCTTTGTTTTTAAAAAGAATAATAAACATTTTTCCCAAAGTCTGTTGATTACCCGAGACATTTTTTTTTTATTTTGTGTTCATAGTACTGAGCTAATTTACAATTTAACTTTGTTGAACTTTTTTTTTTTTTACTAAAAATCGTTTTAATTGTAAAGATGACATAGAGACATTTCATAATACTAGGTGAAGTATGTTATCTCTTTTAAAGAAGCTGGGACAATTCATTCTTCATATTAACTTATGGACCAAGATCAAAGAATCATCTTATTGAAATACATCCAAAATCAAATATTACATTTCTTTAAATTGAAACTCTCCATCATTTAACATTTTCCATAAATAATAGGTTTATTCTACTTTAAGTTTTAATTAACTAATATTAGTCCTATATTATGTATCTGCAACTATCTCAAGCACCAGTATTTGCTATTTTCTGTGCCAAGTATAGATTTTAAATGTAGACCTATACCTAATTTGTAATTTCATAACATTTAATTCAATAATAGGTATTTTGTGTACCATTTCTTCATCCCATACAACATAAACATGCAGCTTTCCATACCATAACACACAGATTAATCAAACATACAAATAAATATAATTCAACTGGTGTTTACAAATTAAAATGTAATACTTTCCCAGATTTTTACATAGGAAAGACAGGAAGATCCCTTCAAACAAGACACATTGAACACATTAAAGCTATAACTAAACCCTACATCACATTAAATTACGCAGAACACGTTATCAACAACAATCACGACTATAATAACATAGAAACAGATGTGGAAATACTATACATCACACCAGAAAGTCCACAGTTAAACTTGTTAGAACAATATGAAATATGTAAGCATACAATAACACACCCACAACATATACATAATACACTATTACAGTTCAATACCCATACATTATTCGACATCATAATATATGACAAACAAACAACCACCCTCCTCCCACCATAAGAGCAGTCCACCCCCACCCCTACAACTGACGAACGCAAATGTCGGAAATCAAGATCAGCTGGAATAGCAATAGTTCTTTAGACACTGAAGATGACGCCGCACCGGTGTCGAAACGGGGATCCGTCTGTCTAAGGTACATAACCTGTATTAAATTGTAACACTTTTAACTGTTCAGCCATATACTGGGTGTTCAGTTCAAAGTGTGTCATGACTCGCTATATGCCGTCATGTGGCTAGCCGATGAGCCTAGAGAATTCAATCTTCCTACACTTCCGCAGAGGCGTATTATCTATGAGCCAGAGAAGTTGCCTAGCAAGTACGGCGTTCATTCTGAAGAGTACGTATCGATACGTACGGTAACGCCGGTAGTGGCAGGAATGTGAACTGTTTGGAAACACGTACTGTCGGGATATGGGGAGAGGGTTAAGACGATTACTTACGTATTTGTTGACATTAACTTCGACGGTCAACATGGACACGGAGCATTTGATTTGTGTTGTGGAATGTTGCAGTACGCAACCGATGAGAACAAATACTCTGCTTACGACTTGGCTGCGCAAAACACAGTGCGAAAGAGGTTATGGTAGCACACAGACCATACAGACGCCATCTGTTGCTACGCCGTTCAAGTTATATCGTACACGTTCTCAAGTTCAGATTGAACGCCTTGAATAATAGGCAACTTCTCTGACATATAAGATGAAACTCGCTTCAAATCGGTGACTCAACAACAGTGACGTCATGACACACTTTGAAATGAACACTCAGTAGTTTAAAGTTTTGTAACATTTCATTAAAACTAATTTAAATTAAACATGATCTGTATAATAGCTGCTCATAAACTGTTTATGAGAGTTGAGAGGCGGTAAATTTTAGCACTGCCTAGAGGCAGCACTATGCCTAAATCCGGCCCTGTCTGGCTGTATTCCAGAAGAGTATCTATAAAGATCCACGACAACGCATAAATCGTACACATCCGTAACCTGAAATTCTAAATCGCATAGAATGTGTGTTGAAGTAAGTAATTCAAATAAGAAATGCCACCACCGCGTTGTAACACGCACAACTAGTCTATTGTGCCATGTTTTAGCTATGCAAGACCTGATTTCTTCCAAATAGGTTAATGGACGTGGGATTTCCTTCATTACTGCACTTAAACTACTTGAACTACATAACAAGGACGTTTCAAACTTCGGGATTTGGACTTACAATTCATAAAATTCGCCAATAAATTTGCAGTATTCATCTTACATATTGCATCTGGAAAGACAAGGAAAATGCAAACAATCACGCGAATCACATGTTGCGTGTCATCTACGTATTTAACTTCCGTCGCCTGCCGAAGAATCTCTGTAGAACTTAATTTATTCATATTGTCTCATAAATGGCGATGGGCAAAATATAGTTCATTGTCAAGTGATAGTTCGTTCGTTCATTGTGAAAATGAACTAAATTGTGCCATATCACATACAACGGTCGGCCTGGGTAGCGTAGATGGTATAGAGCTGGCCTTCTGTGCTCGAGGTTGCGGGTTCGTTCCCGGCTCAGGACGATGGTATTTAAGTGTGCTTAAATGCGACAGGCTCATGTCAGTAGATTTACTGGCATGTAAATGAACTCCTGCGGGACAAATTCCGCCACATCGGCGACTCTGATATATAACCTCGGCAGTTGCGAGCGTCGTCAAATAAACCATAATTTAATTTTTAATCGCATACAACGCACATAAGTGCGCAGTTTGTTGCTAGTCTTACTAAATGGTGAATGAAGTCGTCAGTAGATGGCATAGCAATGTGTTCTGAACTCAGGGACTAATGAAAGAGCAGCGAGACTCAACAGCAAGGTCCGTGGACGGTCGGTCGCTATCGCTCTCACAGGTCCTTCACAGGTCTGTTATAGTGTCTATGAGCGTATTCCGAATCTCACCGGTGAGCAATCCGATGGCATCACGGTGTTCCGAATTCCACCGATGACGTCATTGATGCTCCACCGGTGTCGCACCGGTACCATCAACTTGCAGAAGTGGTGGCAGGCTCCATCAGCCGTCATCAGTGAATCTGATTGGTTCTTGTATAGGGCGGGAATTAGCAGACGAATGACATCCAGCGTATTCCGAATCTCACCGGTCCGGTGGCATCAATGACGTCACGTTGCAACGAAAATAAGGAACAAAACTGCTGGAAGAATCGATGCTGTCATGGCGACTGTGTATTGGTTATCTGTGCTACGCTAGCAAAATTTTGCGAAATTTCCGTACTGCCATCTCGTTCAAATAAAAGAGATCATAAACAACTTATTTCTTGAACCGGTAGTAATAACTGGTCGGGTGACATGTTCGCTCATAAGCCATTAACATATTGTTTTTACGTTGTGCTCATTACAAACACTACAGCAGAACTAAAGCAGAACAAACATCGGTGGAATTCGGAACACCGTGATGCCATCGGATTGCTCACCGGTGAGATTCGGAATACGCTCATCGTGCACTGTTGTGTCATGGCGGTGTGTTCTGCTTTAGTTCTGCTGTATTGTTTGTAATGAGCACAACGTAAAAACAATATGTTAATGGCTTATGAGTGAACATGTCAACCGACCAGTTATTACTACCGGTTCAAGAAATAAGTTGTTTATGATCTCTTTTATTTGAACGAGATGGCAGTACGGAAATTTCGCAAAATTTTGCTAGCGTAGCACAGATAACCACTTACACAGTCGCCATGACAGCATCGATTCTTCCAGCAGTTTTGTTCCTTATTTTCGTTGCAACGTGACGTCATTGATGCCACCGGACCGGTGAGATTCGGATTACGCTGTATGCTTCATACAGCCTTTAAAGTGAAAGGGAAGGAGCTGTAAATCTGTGACGTCACCACGGGGACACTCCACTGTCAACCCCTTGGCTTGCGCTGCCTTTATTAGTATTATAGTTACTGGAATTTAGAAAACGCGGGGTGTGTTTGTGATTTTGTGTAGACATTGCTAATGTGCTATTTATAATAGGCCTATATTGTTACTATTATAGCATGCAAAATGCCAAATTGTGTGGTGAACGAGTGTCAGAATTATAGCAGGAAAACTAAAGACTCGAGTGTTATTTATCATACGTTTCCCTCTGATCCAAAGCTCCGAAAGGTTTGGGAGATTAAGTGTTATCGAAAAGATGAATTTAATCTTGAAACTGCGCGTATTTGTTCCGAACATTTCACATCTAATTCCTATGAGCGTGATTTGAAAGCCGAGCTTTTGAACATACCAGCAAAGAAGAAATTGAAATTAAACGCCCAATCATCGCTGAATTTACCAGTATGCTATGTGCAAAACAGTGAGATAAACAGTGCTAGAAGTAAACGTGTAGAAGAGAGAGCTTGCAGAAAAAAAGTTTTGTCTGAAGTAAGTGAACAATTAGATGCAAAAACAACAGTGCGGCAGGACGATCCATTGGGTGTGTTATCTTTCGTCTGTTCATTAGAAAATGAGGGGCTGGATCTCAAAAAAGAAAATTAAGAACTACGTATAAAAGTGAAAAACTTAATTGAGAAGCTAGAGTCTAAATTAAAAGAATTACAAATAAAATATAAAAAGCAACGAGTTAGATACTATAGAGAGGCTAAAGACCTCTGATAAGCGCTCCCTGCGGAGGCCAACAGTACTATGGATCGTTCCCTAAAAAAACATGGCGGTCTATAGTACCGCCGGCCTCCGCAAGGAGTGCTTATCAAAGGTACACTGCAACGAGTTGGTACATGTATTATATTTTTCAAATACATTTTAACATTTCGCTATAGGTTTTGTAAAAAGCTGATTTATAAATGAAAAAGTAATAATTAAGACTTTGAAATTTCCAAAAATGTCCCATTCCCTCGGATTTAAATGAAATGTACCGTAAATCATAATATTCGTTGCTGGATAATTAAACCCTCTCAATACAGGTACCATTACAACTTACTTACAAATGGCTTTTAAGGAACCCGAAGGTTCATTGCCGCCCTCACATAAGCCCGCCAGCGGTCCCTATCCTGTGCAAGATTAATCCAGTCTCTATCATCATACCCCACCTCCCTCAAATCCATTTTAATATTATCCTCCCATCTACGTCTCGGCCTCCCTAAAGGTCTTTTTCCCTCCGGTCTCCCAACTAACACTCTATATGCATTTCTGGATTCGCCCATACGTGCTACATGCCCTGCCCATCTCAAACGTCTGGATTTCAAGTTCCTAATTATGTCAGGTGAAGAATACAATGCGTGCAGTTCTGTGTTGTGTAACTTTCTCCATTCTCCTGTAACTTCATCCCGCTTAGCCCCAAATATTTTCCTAAGCACCTTATTCTCAAACACCCTTAACCTATGTTCCTCTCTCAGAGTGAGAGTCCAAGTTTCACAGCCATATAGAACAACCGGTAATATAACTGTTTTATAAATTCTAACTTTCAGATTTTTGGACAGCAGACTGGATGATAAGAGCTTCTCAACCGAATAATAACAGGCATTTCCCATATTTATTCTGCGTTTAATTTCCTCCCGAGTGTCATTTACATTTGTTACTGTTGCTCCAAGATATTTGAATTTTTCCACCTCTTCGAAGGATAAATCTCCAATATTTATATTTCCATTTCGTACAATATTCCCGTCACGAGACATAATCATATACTTTGTCTTTTCGGGATTTACTTCCAAACCGATCGCTTTACTTGCTTCAAGTAAAATTTCCGTGTTTTCCCTAACCGTTTGTGTATTTTCTCCTAACATATTCACGTCATCTGCATAGACAAGAAGCTGATGTAGCCCGTTCAATTCCAAACCCTGCCTGTTATCCTGAACTTTCCTAATGGCATATTCTAAAGCGAAGTTAAAAAGTAAAGGTGATAGTGCATCTCCCTGCTTTAGCCCGCAGTGAATTGGAAAAGGATCAGATAGAAACTGACCTATACGGACTCTGCTGTATGTTTCACTGAGACACATTTTAATTAATCGAACTAGTTTCTTGGGAATACCAAATTCAATAAGAATATCATATAATACTTCCCTCTTAACCGAGTCATATGCCTTTTTGAAATCTATGAATAACTGATGTACTGTACCCTTATACTCCCATTTTTTCTCCATTATCTGCCGAATACAAAAAATCTGATCAATAGTCGATCTATTACGCCGAAAACCGCACTGATGATCCCCAATAATTTCATCTACGTACGGAGTTAATCTCCTCAAAAGAATATTGGACAAAATTTTGTACGACGTCAACAAAAGTGATATTCCTCGAAAGTTACCACAGTTCGTTTTGTCCCCCTTTTTAAAAATAGGTACAATTATGGACTCCTTCCATTGTTCTGGTACAATTTCCTTTTCCCAAATAGCAAGTACAAGTTTATAAATTTCGCTATATAATGCACTTCCACCCTCTTGTATTAATTCTGCTGGAATTTGATCGATACCTGGAGACTTGTACTTTTTCAGATTTTCTATCGCAATTTCGACTTCTGAAATCGTGGGTTCGGGTATAAATGGCTCAGCAGTTTGTATTTCAATATCGTCCCGATCATTTCTATTTGGCCTATGTACATTTAGTAGTTGCGCAAAATAGTTTTTCCATCTGTTTAGGATTGATGGAGAGTCTGCAAGCAAGTCACCATTCTCATCCTTGATCACGTTTACCCTTGACTGATATCCGTTCTTAAATTCCTTTATACCCTTATATAAATCTCGAATGTTTTTATTCTTACTATTTGTTTCTACCTCATTCAGTTTTTCCTTCAAGTAACCTCTCTTTTTATTCCTAAGTGTACGACTTGCTTCCCGTTTTTCATTGAAATAATTATCTCTATTCTCCTCAACTGGATCCTGTAAGAATTTCAATTTTGCCTGTTTCCTTCTTTCTACTACCATGCAACAATGTTCATCAAACCACGGTTTCTTTTTCTTAGTTTCATAATAACCTATGCTCTGCTCAGCTGCAATTTTGATACTATCTCTGATATTTTCCCACACGCTATTAACATCTAATTCTTTCTCAACTTCGCCGGAACTTTCTAAAGTGGCAAACCTATTCGAAATTTCGACCTGATAATTTTGCTTAGCTTCCTCGTCCTTTAATTTCAAAATATTGAATTTAGTAATATTAACTTGTTGCTCTACTCGCTTGGCTACTGATAATCTTTCTCTTAATTCTCCAATCACCAAATAATGGTCAGAATTACAGTCTGCACCTCTGAAAGTTCGAATATCTACTATACTAGTATGTCTCCGTTTATCTATCAAGACGTGATATATTTGGTTGTGTGTCAATCCATCTGGAGAAGTCCAAGTATATTTATGTATATCCTTATGGGGGAATGTTGTACTTTTGACAATTAAATTTTTCGATGTGGCAAAGTTGACTAATCTAACTCCATTGTCACTACTAATTGCGTGTAGGCTCTCTTTTCCAATAGTTGGTCTAAAAATATCCTCCCGTCCTACTTTAGCGTTGAAATCCCCCAATAAAATTTTCATATGATATCTAGGGAACTGATCAAAAGTATGTTCCAATTCCTCATAGAAGCTATCCTTTATATAGTCGTCTTTCTCTTCTGTAGGGGCGTGAGCATTTATAACTATGATGTCGCACCATCTACCCTTAAGTACTAAATATGATAACCTGTCACTGATAAATTCGACCTTTTTTACTGCTGATTTTATTCTTTTATGTACAAAGAATCCTGTTCCTAATTGGTGATTATTGTTTCCTTCCCCATAATACAACAAGTAATCTCCTATTTGTGATATGCCATTCCCATCTAACCTAACCTCTTGTACTCCCACAAAGTCTATTCTATATCTAGCTAGTTCTTTTGCTACTAATGTTACCCCTCCTGTTCTATAAAGACTAGTTACGTTCCAAGTGCCAAATCTCAAAACCTTATTCCTTTGCTGTGGTCGTGCCAGAGAATCAGTCCTATTCCGAGGCTTACTGTAGGAATTCGTAACAAGCTGTTTTTTACGGTGATGGGTTGTTAGCCCTTCGCCCAACCCCCAAGCTGGAGGACCACCCCTTATCGGCTGTCCACGACTGCTTATTCAATATATTCGCAGCTACCCTCCATATCTGGAGGCCGTCTCCTCTATCCGCAACCTGAGGACGCGCCATGCCGTGGTGATAGGGACCCACCATACATGGATACAGGTACCATTGCCGCAGAGAATTATAAGATAAGACGGACTGAGCATAAGCGAAATATCTGTTTGTACCATCAAGAGTTTAGTATTTATTGTGTTTATAGGGCCTACTCCAATTTTCTTTTATTAATGCGTAGGGCTCTTTTTGTTAACAAAGAGGAAAGTTTGCACTTGCATCACACACAATTTGTCATTATTGTTCAAAATAAAGTAAGAACAGTTTTATTCTGCAAAAGCCTCTGCCTAGTTGCGAGACACGTGTGAGATCAATGTTTGTTTCAAATTATATTAGACTACACGATGTCTCCATCACACGACAATATTTGTTTCAAATTATATTAGACTACATGATGTCTCCATCACGCGAAAAGAAGTGTACCTAGCTGTGGCTCCTGTTGTTTCTGATAACAATGTTAATCGTAAGTATCTTATCGTTTCAATAAATGTGGTGAGTTATGATCACGAGTAACTTTCTATTATTGTCATTCTTTAATTATTATGTTGCAAGCTAAGAGGTTATTTGTAGTTTTAATAATTGCAGTTTTAAAAAAGTTCTCTGTGTTAATTCCAATTTCAAATGAATTTTTCTCAATAACTTAATTACCGTACTGGATATTTTTTTTTTAATTTTCGCCACTAACCTTTCCTATATTTTACTCCTATTAGTTACATACGTCGTCTCTCTTGAAATCACCTGGTGAGCACTGAATTACATAATTTCATATTAGGTTAGATTAGCTGTAAGGTAATTAAATTTGTGACGAAGTCAAAAAAATTATTTATTTTTCTTCTGCCGATTAAATTCATCCGTCTTTAGGTGCTTTGCTTTGGTTGCATCGAGTATAGCTTGTCATTTAATATCTGGGCTATATTTAGTGAAACTAATAAAACATAGGCCTAAGCTGTTATAAAACGTAAAGTTTTGTGTGTATTTTACTTTTTACTTATTAACATAGTCTTAATATGTAGCTCAATTCACAATAATACTAACTTCATCATAGTCATTTCCTACAACATCCGAGCCACGCCCCTTTGTTTTGACTAACCGAAACATAGCGGACCAATGTTCAATTGTCTTCAACTTTCTGAGATCTTTGTCCTCTCTATAGTATCTAACTCGTTGATAAAAAGCAAGCACATTTTAGGGTCAACCAAAATTCACAACGACAAAGAAAGTGTTTAAATCGCTTAGTAAATGGAAAAGTAAAACATTTATTAGCTAAAGTGTTCGCTCCAGGGCAAATAAAAATGCTTATTAGCGGGAAAAAGAAAGCAAAGATGGGAAGAACAAGACATAATTCCGGCATTAGCTCAGCGAGCAATTAGTGATAAACTATACAATCATTTGATATCACAGGTGGGAATTCCTCTACCAAGCGTTGCTACTCTGCAGCGTTGGACAAAAAAATTGCCCTTTTCTCCTGGTATTTTTACACCAGTACTGAAAATTTTAAAAGAGCAGGGGCTGTCTTTGAGCGAAATGGATAAGTTATCAGTGTTACTATTTGATGAGATGAATGTCAATGGTGTCATTTGTTACGATCATGAGGATGAGTCGATATTGGGCCCTCACAGAAATGCTGAAATCGTAATGATCCGAGGAGTGATAGGTGAGTGGAAGCAGCCCATCTATTATGATTTCGACAAAACAATGAACAGAGAGCTACTGTTTGAAATTATAACAGAAATTGAAGTGGCAGGTTTCAGAGTAGTTGCAATTGTTTCTGATCTGGGTGGCGGCAATAGAAGACTGTGGAATGAGTTGCAAATAAATGTAAATCAAATCTGCTTTTCAAATCCTGCTTCGGATGGAAATATTTGGGTTTTTGCAGATATGCCCCACATGATTAAGTTATTAAGAAACCATTTTATTGACAGTGGGTTTCAATTGAATGACACAATTATAGAAAAAATGTTTTTGAACGGATTATTAAATCCGATTCTTCGGAGTTGCAACTATTCCCGAAATTACATTGGGGTCACATTACTGTGCAAGAGAATGATAGGCACAGAGTTGCACCAGCCATGGAACTTTTTTCACATCACACTGCTGCTCTGATTAAGTATTTGGTACTCGAAAGTGAAGAAGTTCATTAATTTTTTCAACTCATAAATGACTTCATTGATGTAATGAACTCGGGAATTCTGAAAGATCCTACACACAATAAACTGAAATGTGCCTTCGGAATTAACCACAATGAACAAGTAGAGATATTAAATAGAATGGAGGAAACAATAAACGAACTGAGAGTCTGAGGCAAAAATACTCTTCTACCTTTTCAGAATGTCTTCCTTACCCCTATTAAGAGCTTGAAAGGGTTGTATAGCGATTTAAAAGAAAAAGGAATTGATTATATAATGACCAGGAAACTCAATCAGGTCGCCCTGGAAAACCTATTTTCCCAAATTCGTGGGATTGGACATTTTTATAATAACCCTCTGCCCGTCGAAATAAAAATCTCTTACGTCTATTAATATTAGGATGTCGACTGCCCCAACGTACAAGTGCTCCAGTAGAAGATTCAGGTGGAGTAATAATAACAAAGCAAGTTTTTCAGGATCTCTTAGACATTTCTCATGAAAGCGTGAACGAAATCCCTGAGGAACTAAACTCATTAGAGATGGATATTGATGATAGAATTGACACAACAGAGCTGATGAAAAGGGAAGAAATGGAAGCGCTCAGATATGTTGCTGGTTATATTGGTAGAAAATGTAATAACAAAAGTGCTGTTTCAGATGCTAATTACAGTCAACAATCTCCAGGATGGATAGAGGTCGTTTCACGTGGTGGATTGGTTTATCCCTCTTCTCAGTGGATGACAACAATTGAAGAGTGTGAAGTTATATTTAGAAAATTTCATAAAAAATCAGTCAACAGAAAAAAGAATGTAATTGGCCCTTTATTTAGATTTTTGAGGAAAAAGTTTCCAAATGAAGATCCGGAATTATTGAAGTTATTTAGTAGAGCACGTACATTTTTTTAGAATTCGTTGCCTAAATAGAAGGAATCAGGACGTCAAAAGAAGAAACCGTATGAAGCAGAAACAATGGTTGCAGAGCTGCTCGTCGCGTCCTTCACAAGACTAGGCGAGTCAGTTTAAATTTTGTGAAACATTCTTAAAATAAATTGTTCTATTTGTAAAATCAGTGTTAAAATTGGGATACTTTCACTTCCCGCTGCTATTGAAAGCCACTTTATTAAAATACTATAGGTTAATTTACAAAATATTCATTTAACAATTCTGTATAAAATTAATTATTAATTAGTTTTAGTGCACACACTAGTCCAGTGTTATTAAGGGAAATTTAATACATTTTGCATGCGTAATTTAAATTCTGTCATTCGCCAATGTAGTTTTTATTTATTGAACACTACTTTAATATAAGTAATATTTTGAGGCTCGGAAACAGAAATTGATGTGTAAAATAAACTAAGTATACCTATTGTGCAATGCGTATTCGTTAATAACTTTCTTTAAAATTGGACCGAAATATTCTACAGAGGTTAGAGATACAAAAGCAAGTTGGTACAATGAAGCATTCGTAATAGTTTTCATATTGCTATAAGAATTTGGAAAGTAAACGATCATTGAATTAAAAAAAAAAAGATGGGGCATTGAAGTGGGAGCTCTATCTCTAAGCCTTTACTCTTTCAGTGTGTATGGGACCCAAACAAATACATAAATATAGGTCTTTAAATCACTTGTTTATCGCTAGAAAGTGCAAGCTGAGGGTTGACAATGAGTATAGTGTTCCCGTGGTGACGTCACAGATTTACAACCCTCTTGACTTTCTCTTTAAACCCTGTTATGAAGGGACCTGTGAGAGCGATAGCAAATACTCTATAATGATAATACTGGAAAGTTCACGGTAAAGTGGCGAATGACTCGTCAGTGCTATCTAGCGGCAGGGATTGTAGGCAGCGAGGATGACGTGACGAATAGCTCGATAAACTGTGATATGAGCTTTGTTTTTGAACAAACACGTGATGTCGTAAGGATTATTCTCATTATAGTTGCACACAGTGTCAGTTAAATGTGGAAATGTTTCTTCTGTGTTTTGTAAAAACTACGCTTAGCAAAATATGCCAAATCTTTCTTCAGATTTCCAAAATATATAGATTGCGAGTAGTCGTGTAAATACCAGCAGAATATCAATTTTCTGTTACCATATTATTATTATTATTATTTTGCTTTCTTCTTTTAGGTGTGCCATGCTCATATAGGTAAACAAACGCAAAAGAATGACGTTAGTTAGTGAGGTTTAATAGGGCGAGTCAGCTACTATCGCTATTTGCGTCCTTATCTAAAATTCTTAAAGAAAACAAAACACAAACAATATCATCAGCAAAATGCGAACACTAACTAAAAGCGTTGTCAACAGTTCTAGACGAAACGTTTAAAATTAGAGGGACAGAGTATCTGTACAAAAATCACAGAATATATTCAGATCACTTTTGATTATCATTGGACTTCAATAATCATAATTTTAAACATTAGGAATAAATAGAAAATAAGAGTGTAATAATTGGAAAAGTTTACCGGAGTTTCAAATCAGTCGTAGGACTGTTCATTTTTAATACTCTCCTTTTAATAACAGACGAAGATAACCAATTATTCTTTCACTGAATTTAAAAGCTCCTGCTTCCGAAAATACGAGTCAAAATCAAAGCACAATGAAAGAACCGCAAGATCCCAAACAAACATAGAAACATGTATTAGGTCTTGCATCGAGAAGGCTACGGGTTTTCTGATATCAGATAGAAACGACAGACGATACTCCTCCATTAGCAATGACATATTCCCTATGTTAACTGAAACAGTTATGTACTAAAATACATAAATCTACTTTACATTGTTCACACAAAACACAATTTCTTTATAATTTCTCCGTATAAAGAATTGAAAGTCTTTACTTTTCTTTTTTTTAACCACGTAGTATGCCTTGGGATGCATAACATAAAAATGTGAATTGTTGGTTTTGTGAAGAAAGTGGACTCATGTATTTTCATAAGTGATTCAGGTAGTTATTCGGTCAAATAATTTGCCTAGTCCTATACTTTAAAGGCATTATTCATATTTCACTAAATTAAGTTCATTTTTTTACGATGCAAGAAATTATAAGAGATAAAAATGGCTCAAGTTGAAATGATAGATCTGAACACAGCAAGATCAAATGCCGATTTAATTAAAATTGTTCAAGATGATGAATTCATTAGTCATAAGTGTGCTTAAAAAGAAGGAAATGGGGAGCGGATATTCCAGTTACGACAAAAGTTTTGCCGCAATATTCCATTAATGTTTACCTCACGGCTAAAGATTTTTAAGAAGAAAATTATGTTTACCAACAGTTAGATCTCTCAAAAATTGACTTAATGAATTTGGTATAGACTCCGATATAAATCGCACCATTTTACAGTTAATTATTAAAAATAAAATCCGGTGTTCTACCATTGAATGAAAAGGTTGTAACTATTATTGTTGAAGATGAAATGTCTTTGAAGAAAAATATAACTTACGATGCTAAAACAGAAACTTTGAGAGATTTATTGAATTAGGTATAAATAGGCCTAATCAACAAACTTCAACTGACGTAAAAATTTCAGAAGTAGCCTACCATTTGCTTACCAGGCAATGATTTTCATTATTCGAGGAATGTGCAAAATTTTAAAGCAAACTATAAGTTATTTTCTACCAAAAGCTACCATGCCTGCAGAGATTTTAAAATCACATCTGCTTGATCTAAAAAATAAAATACGAGATACAGGCTTCATCCCTAAAATAGCGACTGTGCCAGTATCTTCACTGAAAAATATTTCAATGTGCTAATAAATTGTTATATCAAAAATAAAATGAATAACCATTAGCTAAGAAACGAAATAATAATAATAATAATAATAATAATAATAATAATAATAATATTTATTAATACTATACACTTGAGCTACATTAGGCATTGCAGCCCGAAAGAGCAGAAGCTCGTGCTCGGGCGCAGTTCAGATCAGTTATACAAAATATATCACAAAATTACGAGAGTTCATTGAGCACAATACCATTAATAAATGGTAAAATACTTACAGCATGTAATAACAGGGTCTATATACAAATAGAAAATACAGAAGTACATGAATATTAGAGTAACAATTTTAACTCAATTAGCTTAAACAATTAAATAATTAATCTGATTTGTTTCTTAAATCTATGTGTGTTAAGTGTACTTAGCTCAGGGTAAGCTCTAATTAATGTATTATATATTTTGGGTCCAAAATTTCTGCTGTGTTTTAATCCAGCAGTTGTGTGGCATTTGGGAGTATTTAGAAAGAAACTGTAGTTTTGTCTCGTCTGGTATTCATGAGGATCATATTTAAATTTATTGTGGTTTTTATGGAAGTAAATCAGCAAGTTTTGTTTATAAATTTGTTCTAGATTTGATACGCCAAATTCCTGAAAAATTAATTTTGTTGGGTAATCAAAAGGTTTATATAGACAAATTTTGATAATTCTTTTTTGGAGCAGATTTAAAGGACGGAGAGTCGATTTTGCCATTCCTCCCCAACCTAAAATACCATACTGAATTATTGATTGAAACAGAGCTAAGTACACAGTACGCAGAACATAAACAGGTAAATAAGAGCGTAGAATGGAAAATTTGTGGATTGTTTTACGCAATCTGTTACACAGAAAGGAGATATGCTTGTCCCATTTTAAATGTTGGTCAATAATAATGCCTAAATATTTAACTTGTGAGGATATACTCAAAGCGTTACATGAGCAAGTAGGTAGGTTACAATCATGTATAGTTATACTTATATTATTATTTATTTCTAGTTGCTCAAGGCCATGTGATGTTAATGAAAATGGTATTAATTTTGTTTTAGAAACGTTCAAAGAAAGTAAGTGAGCATCCAGCCATTCTTTAATAATATTAATACCACTGTTAGAATTTTGATAAGTTTCATTCCAACTCGAACCGCTAAATATAACCACAGTATCATCAGCATAAGAATACAGAGTACCAGAATATTTCTCAATGTCAATTTTAAGTAAATCGTTGATATATATTAAAAACAAAACAGGACCTAAAATCGTCCCCTGAGGTACACCTATATCAATGTTACGTGATTTACTAAGGTGATCATTTATTTTAGTTGCTTGAGTTCTGTTACTTAAGTAAGATTTAAATAATTTTAAAGCAATTCCATTAATTCCTAATCTATCCATTTTATTCAAAAGTATACTGTGATTGACCGTATCGAAAGCTTTTTGTAAGTCTAGAAAAATTCCTAGACATTTATTTCCTACATCTAATTCTTGAATTATTTTTGAGGTAACTGCCATAATAGCATCATCAGTGCACAAATTTTTTCTGAAACCAAATTGATTATCATTTAGTAGTTTATTTTTTTTCTAAAAATGTTATTAACCGTGTTTTTATACATTTTTCAAATACCTTAGAGAGACTGGGTAATAGTGAAATGGGTCTGTAATTATTAAAATTACTTTTGTCACCAGACTTGTGAATTGGTATCACCACAGCATGTTTTAGGGCTGAGGGAAATACACCTTGAGATATGCACAAATTAAATATAAAGGCAAGTGGTTTAGAAATAGCTTCGATAATAAGTTTCAGGGTATTTGTTGTAATACCATCAATACCAGGAGCCACATTATTTTTTAAACTGTTTACAATATTAATGATTTCACATTCGTTAACAGGAAACATAAACATAGATGATATACTTTTATTATAAAGCTTATAGTGATCAGTACCAAATACTTTCTTTTTTATATTAGATACGATGTCATGACTTACATTAGTAAAATGATCGTTAAATTCATTTGCGATAGTTTCCTTATTTTCAATTGTTATTCCATTTCGACTTATAATTGTTTTTAATATACTATTTTTATTACATTGGGTGTCAGTAGCTTCGTTTATGGTCTTCCAAAATTGCTTTGGATTATTTTTATTTTTGTTAAATTTTTCAGAATAATATTTGATTCTCTGATTTCTTATTACATTAGTGAGAATATTTCTATATTTTCTGTAGTAATTTAATAAAACATTGTTTTGTGGGTCTCGTTTAACTTGCTTAGCTAACTTATCCCTAGATCGTATTGATTTAACAATACCTGTGGTAATCCAAGGTTTAATTTTTTTGTACTTACTTGAAAATTTGAGAGGGACATGATCAGAATATTTACAAATTAGGTTACAGAGTATTTTATAAAAATTATCGAAACATGTATCTGCGTCTTCATTGTAGAATATAGATTCCCAATTAATATTATTAATATTTGATATTAGGCTTTTATGGTTTATAGTTAGCTTATAATTATCCGAAGGTTCAGTGGCTTCTCTGCTAATACTTTTATTACTGATTGACAACAATGCAAAAGTCATATAATGATCTGTTATTGCGCTTGCATATACTCCAGGTATAAAATTTAAGTTATTTCCCGTTTTTAGGAAAATATGGTCAAGACATGAATTGGATGATGGACGAGTAATGGAATTTAAATATTTCACGTATCCATATTCATGCATGATATTTAAATACGTGTTGCCAAAATTATCTAATCTATTTTCTAAAATTTGAATGTTTATGTCACCAAGAATAACATGGTTGTTTAAATCTTTGTATATTGACAAGAAGCTTTCAAAATTTTTCAGAAATTCATTTTTGCATAGTTTTGGAGATCTGTAAATTGCAGTTAGGTTAACAAGAGTATCATTAATAAGTGTTAATTGAAAATGTATAGCGTTGCAATGGGAAATGTCAATATCACTTAAAGACACTACGATGTTTTCCTTGAAATATACAACTATACCATCACATTTATTATACTTATTACTTTTAACAAATTTTTTATAACCATTAATATCATAGCCAGAGTCATGATCAAGCCAGGTTTCAGTTAGAACTATAATATCAAAGTAAAAGGAAAAATTATTAAGTAAAACACAGAGTTCGGAAAAATTTTTGTTGATGCTACGAATGTTTAAGTGAAATATTTTAAGATCTGATAGAATATTGGTAATATACTCATTGCAGCGAAGTAAATCGTTAAAAACCATTGTGTTATTATTGTTATTAAATTTGCACCGATGGATTTCATTTAATATAGTATTACTAGCCATTTTTAAGTCAATTATATTGTATAATTAAACGTGGTTACCGACACAATAGTATTTACAAATTATTTACATCGTCAACATTAGTGATTTTACTCACGGGGCTGGCTTCATCTTTTCTTGCAAATATCTTACCGTCTCTTGTCCATACAAATTTATAATTCTTCAGTCGTGCTGCATCCCTTGTCTTGTTCAAAAGGTCTCTGGTCACTGCTGTCAGTTGGTCACCTGCTGTGATTCTTCCTTCCGGAAGTTCCCTGTTGACTTTCTTTGTCGCAATGTATGAAAGTTTCTAAAGTCATCCACAACTAAATCATAATTGCATTTGAAAATACAAAAAGTGTCTCATTCCCATTTCTATTCCAATAACTTTGTAACTTCTTATTAATTTAAAATGTTGTGAACCTTATAATCTGAAATTCTAAATAAAGCTACAAATGTTTATTTTCTTATTGACATCAAATGCACAGCTCTCCGTTTTTCCTCACGTAACCCAGCACGCCGCAAGGAGTATATAAACAATCCAAGGCACTAGATAGCAGCACTGTCACTTTTCGCCGCCGCTTACAATGCTAAACACGCAAGCTTTCCAGTATTATTGTTAGAGAGTATTTGGCGATAGCGACCGACCGTCCACGGACCTTGACTCAACAATATCTCTCTCTCTTTTTTTTTCCTCCCTTTCCGCTTTCAAACTCAGTAGGCGGACAACTAAAACAATAAAGAGTATCTTTGAAACAGAACAGCTTCTCCCTTTCTTATCGAAGATAATCAACCGACCTTTTTTCCAGTTAATGTTTTTAATCTACTGTTTATTATAATAATATAAGCTATTCATATATCTATAGCCAGGGATGGGAAACAGCCACTCTCAGAGACCTTAGCTTCTTCCGCTACAGTAGTTGTAAGTAGATACTCATGCTGACTGCTCTGTTTACAATACGTGTTTCCCACCCCTGTCTGTACAAAAAGTAAAAAATTTAAAGCAGGACATTTTTTTTTCTGAAAAAGTAGTACTTTCCACAAAAAAAAACAGGACATAAAAATGTGACGCTGATTTTGAATAATTCTGATAATAATGTAAATTGTTGAACTTGGTTTACAATAGAACTGATACAAGACTTAGTAATCATCATCATCATCATCATCCAAATAAATATAAGACCCAAGGCCCTTTACGATCTCAGTGATCAATTCTCGGTCCACTTTTTTTGGACGGTCCAAAGATCTCTTTCCCCTGGTACGCTATTTAACCATGGCTTTTGGAAGTCTATTCCAATTCATTCGTTGGACATGGTTTTTCCATTGCAGCTAGTACTTGTTTATAAACTGTGAGACTGGTTGTAATTGAAGTTCTTGCATCATATCCTCATTTCTTTTGCTGTCCAAGCGACTATATCTTATTAGTAGGGAACGGAATTTGGAGTAGTAAAAGCTAGTATTGGCATCTACACAGCCATTTGTTTACAACCCTTTATACCAAGTCCTCCCCTTCATGAATACTCATAGCTCTCTGCAAGTCAACAACAGGTGAACGGGACAGTTGTCGCATAAGAACTTCAACATGCAGGTTTGCAGTTCTGAGTAGTGAAGTGCAGGTACGATGCCGAAAGTGAAACCAACTAACAATACAAAATTGAAAGACTATATTTGTAAAACCTCCAGATCAAGTATCAAAATTCAGGAAACAATTCCCTAAATAAAATTGTCGCTTCCCCTATGTCCAGTTCTTAAGAGCTGGGGTCATGGTTAGAAGCTTGCAATTATTACGCACATCACCTCCAATCTGTGAAGAAAGTGGTCCAGTCTTTCAATCCCGATGATGCCGCTGCGATTCAAATACGCCAGGAACTGCTAAATGATAGAACAATTGAGAAAGAAGTCATGGATATTAAGCCAGATTTTGAATATTTACCGGATACTATTATTCAATTAGAAAAGTCAGGAGTAGAACTAGTTGAGCAAATAAATATTATGAGGACTATTGTAAATAAACTGAGTGCAGTAGAAGGTGAAATAGGAAAACGTGTTGGTGAAAAGATGAACAGAGTTTTGATTAAAAATGATGGGTACGGTATTCTTAGTCGGATTTCAGATGTATTAACAAGGAGGTGTCCCAATGACGTCACTCAACATATGAATTTAATTGACGTATCTTGTTTCAAGTACTCTCCAATTGTCTCTGCAGATGTAGAGCGGAGTTTTTCAATGTTAAAAAATTTCCTTCCTTGCAACAGAGCAAAGTTGTATTTTGAAAATTTGAAAATAATATTTACAATTTATTATAACAAGGCACAGCAGGAATAATTGTTTCATCAACAAAACATAGCAGTAATTGAAAATGGCATTTCGTTTGGTTCTACATTTTCTTCAACATTTAATGATATTGTATTAGGCTATATTGTAGTATATTGCATATATTGTAAATACTGTAGTATACGTTGTATACATATTATCATATTTCATGATATTGTAAATAAAGGTTTTAATTTAACACGCTCCTGGCAGAAAGACACACATATTCAGAGGCGAGTTCCAACAGAAGACAACTGTCTATCAACCATCAATATGTCCACTGACACGCGAAGATACAGAGGTTGATATTTAACTATATATACAGTATTTGTAATGTTGTTTATTTTTGTCTTGTGCGTTGCCAAGAAAAGCACATGTAGTTAAAAAAGAAATGCAGATTATGTATGTAGGTCACTATGGGCCATATTCATAGACATTCTTAGTGCGGGCTTACGGTGGATGATCAGCGAACTAACGTTTTTCGTATCCATAAACCAGTGTTAGCGATGTGATATGATATGAATCCTGTACAAGTAATCAGTCGATAGCCGGGGCTAGTTTAGCACGCTCGTAGCGCGGGCTAGCGAAATGTCTATGCATAGAACCCTACATGTCATTAAACTATTCCATTTGTTTATTCTGAAATACGTTTACAGCACGTTGCGTGTAAGTTTGTATGAAGTGGAATGTACTAGTCCATGCTCTGTGACGCAGCTCGCTTGACAGTCACTGAGCTACGAATATCTATACTACGTTTCACCATTCTTTATAATACTCCAAATCCCTTTCCCTGCTTATTAGTAATAATATGTATATTATAAATTTACCTTTTTTTTAATTAGTTGGTTGCTGGTACTTCTCTGATGACTCAATTTGTTTAAGTAATGAGTGTTGCTTGTCATCCAGTAAATGACTGTGGAAGCCCATACAAGAGAGATATCTTAAATTGCATTTCACAAACACAATTACTCCGATGGACTCCTTGGTCCACTGAGAAATAATGAGAGAAGATACCCTCTCCACATGAGCATTGTGGCTTGGTATTGCAAAGTAAAATTTGTAGATCTGAAGAAGTTCGGAGCTTAACTCAGGATTTGAATGCTTCTTCAGGAAGTTAGCCCATTGTCTAAGCAATATTTATATTTTTCATCAGTTAGGTTAACTGCATACTATTTGAGGATTGCAAAACTGGTCATAGTTTAGAATCTTGAATCGCGAAAAATTTGTATTTTTATGTCCAGTAGCATTAAAAAGCAGGACAGTGTAAGATTTTCTACAATGCCTGGCCGGACGCAGAACACACACCTAAGAAGCAGGACATGTCCTACAAAAACTGGTAACCCTATCTGTAGCTGTTAATTATACTGCCTTTTAAGGAACAATTTTGTGAAAAATATTAGCGAAGTACATGACTGCACAATTTGATCCAAATTATTGGAAATTAATCACTGTTAATTATAAACAGTTCTTTGAAAATGTTAAAAATGCAGAATAAACAGAAGGAACGTGTTACAAGTATGACAAATTTAATTTCACTAGGACTGAGATACTGAGATATAAAATGTTAAAATTAAACGAAGTTTGTATAACTAAAACTTTGTACATTCATTTTCATTTAGTGTTTTGCCCAAGGGCAGGTCTTTCACTGCAAACCCAGCTTCCGCAAATCTTTCCTATTTTCTGCCTTCCTCTTCGTTTCCTCATATGATCATACCTTCTTAAATAGTGCCAAAGATGATTCCAGTAAACTGTAACTTTCCTACTTTTCAGGCGTTAAGGGTACTAGGACGTGAAAATCGGCCAAAAATGTCATTTTTTGTTTTCATTGTTTTCGAATTCTTCAATAAATTCTCTATCCAAATATATATATATATATATATATATTGTAGGGGTTTCTGGGTTTAAATGCCCTAAAATAGGGAATTTAAAAATGGCGTCGTAGTTGCACGCCCCTTTTTTAAATGCCCAATTCAACTTATTAAATATGTTATAATTTCTGGGCTATTTATTGGAATATTTTGACCGGGTAAATTTCTTTGCTGTTGTTGGTGCTTCTGGATACTCTGAAACTGCCCAGTGGAAAGCACTCCTGTTTTGTTTTGAATAACCTCGTGTAAATTTTGTTGCAAAAAGAATCTTTGTGGTGTTATTTGCATCAGTTTTATTCAGCATTGTGTGTGTGTGTGTGTGTGTGTGTGTGTGTGTGTGTGTGTGTGTGTGTGTGTGTGTGTGTGTGTGTGTGTGTGTGTGTGTGTGTGTGTGTGTGTGTGTGTGTGTGTGTGTGTGTGTGTGTGTGTGTGTGTGTGTGTGTGTGTGTGTGTGTGTGTGTGTGTGTGTGTGTGTGTGTGTGTGTGTGTGTGTGTGTGTGTGTGTGTGTGTGTGTGTGTGTGTGTGTGTGTGTGTGTGTGTGTGTGTGTGTGTGTGTGTGTGTGTGTGTGTGTGTGTGTGTGTGTGTGTGTGTGTGTGTGTGTGTGTGTGTGTGTGTGTGTGTGTGTGTGTGTGTGTGTGTGTGTGTGTGTGTGTGTGTGTGTGTGTGTGTGTGTGTGTGTGTGTGTGTGTGTGTGTGTGTGTGTGTGTGTGTGTGTGTGTGTGTGTGTGTGTGTGTGTGTGTGTGTGTGTGTGTGTGTGTGTGTGTGTGTGTGTGTGTGTGTGTGTGTGTGTGTGTGTGTGTGTGTGTGTGTGTGTGTGTGTGTGTGTGTGTGTGTGTGTGTGTGTGTGTGTGTGTGTGTGTGTGTGTGTGTGTGTGTGTGTGTGTGTGTGTGTGTGTGTGTGTGTGTGTGTGTGTGTGTGTGTGTGTGTGTGTGTGTGTGTGTGTGTGTGTGTGTGTGTGTGTGTGTGTGTGTGTGTGTGTGTGTGTGTGTGTGTGTGTGTGTGTGTGTGTGTGTGTGTGTGTGTGTGTGTGTGTGTGTGTGTGTGTGTGTGTGTGTGTGTGTGTGTGTGTGTGTGTGTGTGTGTGTGTGTGTGTGTGTGTGTGTGTGTGTGTGTGTGTGTGTGTGTGTGTGTGTGTGTGTGTGTGTGTGTGTGTGTGTGTGTGTGTGTGTGTGTGTGTGTGTGTGTGTGTGTGTGTGTGTGTGTGTGTGTGTGTGTGTGTGTGTGTGTGTGTGTGTGTGTGTGTGTGTGTGTGTGTGTGTGTGTGTGTGTGTGTGTGTGTGTGTGTGTGTGTGTGTGTGTGTGTGTGTGTGTGTGTGTGTGTGTGTGTGTGTGTGTGTGTGTGTGTGTGTGTGTGTGTGTGTGTGTGTGTGTGTGTGTGTGTGTGTGTGTGTGTGTGTGTGTGTGTGTGTGTGTGTGTGTGTGTGTGTGTGTGTGTGTGTGTGTGTGTGTGTGTGTGTGTGTGTGTGTGTGTGTGTGTGTGTGTGTGTGTGTGTGTGTGTGTGTGTGTGTGTGTGTGTGTGTGTGTGTGTGTGTGTGTGTGTGTGTGTGTGTGTGTGTGTGTGTGTGTGTGTGTGTGTGTGTGTGTGTGTGTGTGTGTGTGTGTGTGTGTGTGTGTGTGTGTGTGTGTGTGTGTGTGTGTGTGTGTGTGTGTGTGTGTGTGTGTGTGTGTGTGTGTGTGTGTGTGTGTGTGTGTGTGTGTGTGTGTGTGTGTGTGTGTGTGTGTGTGTGTGTGTGTGTGTGTGTGTGTGTGTGTGTGTGTGTGTGTGTGTGTGTGTGTGTGTGTGTGTGTGTGTGTGTGTGTGTGTGTGTGTGTGTGTGTGTGTGTGTGTGTGTGTGTGTGTGTGTGTGTGTGTGTGTGTGTGTGTGTGTGTGTGTGTGTGTGTGTGTGTGTGTGTGTGTGTGTGTGTGTGTGTGTGTGTGTGTGTGTGTGTGTGTGTGTGTGTGTGTGTGTGTGTGTGTGTGTGTGTGTGTGTGTGTGTGTGTGTGTGTGTGTGTGTGTGTGTGTGTGTGTGTGTGTGTGTGTGTGTGTGTGTGTGTGTGTGTGTGTGTGTGTGTGTGTGTGTGTGTGTGTGTGTGTGTGTGTGTGTGTGTGTGTGTGTGTGTGTGTGTGTGTGTGTGTGTGTGTGTGTGTGTGTGTGTGTGTGTGTGTGTGTGTGTGTGTGTGTGTGTGTGTGTGTGTGTGTGTGTGTGTGTGTGTGTGTGTGTGTGTGTGTGTGTGTGTGTGTGTGTGTGTGTGTGTGTGTGTGTGTGTGTGTGTGTGTGTGTGTGTGTGTGTGTGTGTGTGTGTGTGTGTGTGTGTGTGTGTGTGTGTGTGTGTGTGTGTGTGTGTGTGTGTGTGTGTGTGTGTGTGTGTGTGTGTGTGTGTGTGTGTGTGTGTGTGTGTGTGTGTGTGTGTGTGTGTGTGTGTGTGTGTGTGTGTGTGTGTGTGTGTGTGTGTGTGTGTGTGTGTGTGTGTGTGTGTGTGTGTGTGTGTGTGTGTGTGTGTGTGTGTGTGTGTGTGTGTGTGTGTGTGTGTGTGTGTGTGTGTGTGTGTGTGTGTGTGTGTGTGTGTGTGTGTGTGTGTGTGTGTGTGTGTGTGTGTGTGTGTGTGTGTGTGTGTGTGTGTGTGTGTGTGTGTGTGTGTGTGTGTGTGTGTGTGTGTGTGTGTGTGTGTGTGTGTGTGTGTGTGTGTGTGTGTGTGTGTGTGTGTGTGTGTGTGTGTGTGTGTGTGTGTGTGTGTGTGTGTGTGTGTGTGTGTGTGTGTGTGTGTGTGTGTGTGTGTGTGTGTGTGTGTGTGTGTGTGTGTGTGTGTGTGTGTGTGTGTGTGTGTGTGTGTGTGTGTGTGTGTGTGTGTGTGTGTGTGTGTGTGTGTGTGTGTGTGTGTGTGTGTGTGTGTGTGTGTGTGTGTGTGTGTGTGTGTGTGTGTGTGTGTGTGTGTGTGTGTGTGTGTGTGTGTGTGTGTGTGTGTGTGTGTGTGTGTGTGTGTGTGTGTGTGTGTGTGTGTGTGTGTGTGTGTGTGTGTGTGTGTGTGTGTGTGTGTGTGTGTGTGTGTGTGTGTGTGTGTGTGTGTGTGTGTGTGTGTGTGTGTGTGTGTGTGTGTGTGTGTGTGTGTGTGTGTGTGTGTGTGTGTGTGTGTGTGTGTGTGTGTGTGTGTGTGTGTGTGTGTGTGTGTGTGTGTGTGTGTGTGTGTGTGTGTGTGTGTGTGTGTGTGTTTTTTTTAAAAATGGGCAGATTAAAGAAGTTTGGCAAAAGAAAACCAGTGTTTAATGGTAATGTAAGTAAAAGCAAACATAATATAAGTGAACATAACCTGTCAGAGCCTAGCTGCAGCAGAGAAGTGCATTCAGCTTCTGCAAGAAAATTGTCTCACATAAAACCAAAGTGTGATGACAACTTTTATTTTAGTGATGAGGGATATTCAAAGGGTTTTATCATTGTGGACATTCAATTATTATCTAATTTGGTGAAGAAAACTGTACAGTGTAAGTATTGTAGTGGCGTCGACTGTGTTGAACTTACAGAAAATAAAAATAGTAGGCGAGGGCTTGCAACTAAACTGTATGTTGTTTGTAATAAGTGTAAAGAGTCTGTTTCAAGTATGACATCCAATAAGGTAGGGAAAACAAAATTGTTATGAAGTAAATTTAAGATCTGTATATAGAATGAGAAGTATTGGCAGAGGCAGGAAGCCAGCACAAACTCTGTGTGGTATAATGGATCTCCCACCACCAACTGCCAAATTTAATTTCTGCACTTCCCAACTGTTGAAATGTCTGGAAGAAGTAGCAAAAAAATCTATGACAAATGCTATAGAAGAAGCAGTGGCTCTAAATGAAAACAGTAGGGACATAACTACTGCTTTCGATGGGTCCTGGCAAAAGCGAGGCCACACTTCCCTCAATGGTGTCATCACTGCAACTTCACTAGACAATGGGAAAGTAATTGATGTCGAATGTTTGACAAAATTCTGCCATAATTGTAAATCAGACCAGCCTGGACATGTTTGCATGAAAAATTATGATGGCTTCAGTGGTGGGATGGAGAGCGATGGAGTAGTAAAAATTTTTCAGAGGTCTGAGAATTTATATCAGGTCAGGTATGTGAATTACTTAGGAGATGGGGACTCAAAGGGATATAAGAAAGTTGAAGAATTAAATGTTTATGGGAATGTGGAAGTAAGTAAGCTGGAGTGCTGTGGACATGTACAAAAGAGAATGGGAACAAGACTAAGAAAATTATGTAAAGACATGAAAGGTAAAAAATGTTCTGATGGTAAACCGCTAACAGGGAGAGGGCGGCTAACAGATAGAGCAATAGATCAGTTGCAAACCTATTATGGACTGGCCATAAGGAGGAATGCTGGAAAAGATGTAGAAAAAATGAGAAGAACAGTGTGGGCAATATACTTCCACAAGTATAGCATGGATGAGGAGCCATATCACACGTTATGTCCTCCAGGTACAGATGAAGACTGCTGATGTGGGTACAATAAAGCTTCAGTCACTGGAAATAAGTATTCCCATCAGCATTCACTGCCTCCAGCTGTGATGGATGAAATAAAACCCATCTTTAGGGACCTCAGCAACCAGGAGCTATTGAAAAAATGCTTACATGGGAATATACAAAACCCTAATGAAAGCTTTAATCATTGTATATGGGAGCGCATCCCAAAAACAGTTTTTGTGGGTTTAAAAACCTTAAAACTGGGTGTATTAGATGCAGTCATCTGTTTAAATGATGGTTGTGTAAGTAGACTAAATGTGTTGGAGAGTTTGGGCATTGAAGTGGGCTCAAATACAAAAACTGCACTTTACACCATTGACAAGAAGCGCTTCGAAGACGGTGAAAAGTTTGCTTTGCAAATGACTAAAGAGGCCAGAACAAGAAAGAGGAATGCCAAAAGGAGGAGAGAGGACCAAGAAACACAGGAGCAGGATGAGTATGGGGCTGGAATGTTCTAGATTGGTGAGTGAAGTACAAAATACACGTTTTCAGTTTTTGCATTTTCCCGTAACCTTGATTTTTGAAAACTTAGGTACACTTATCTCATAAACTAATGAAGATAGTCATGAAATTTTTGTGGCAGGTACATATTAATTAACTCTTTAAAATGAATGGAGTGGTTTTTTTTTAAACTTCATCATTGAATTTTTAAAAATTCAAATCTAAGATGTGATGTTTAGTCAAGAAAGTAGTGCATTCATTTTGTCATTTGATATGTTCTTATTGTACCACAAAAAAATTAGAGAGGTCTGACTAAAATTCTATGAGATATGTGTATCTAACTGATAAACCATGCATAAGAATTTATTTTCTAATTACCTTATTTGGGGACATCCTATAAATATTCTATTGGAGATAAGTGATTTAATTTTTCATGAAAAGATAATATAAACATTGTTTAATGCATGGTATAAATTTCATAAACCTGTGACATAGGAATGCTTCAGTAGAGCCTATATGTTATTTGCTAGTTCAAGAGCTAAAATAGGCACTCGTCATGTCCCAGTACCCTTAAGTAACTAATAATTGTCAGATGAATTAACATGGAAGAGGATCTTGAAAACCACTTGTATTATGTATCATTCAAAAGTGCTAAAAAAAAAAAAACACGCGTCGGAAACTTGGATTCTAGGTTAACTGGTTACAATGTAGTACAGGGACATAATTTTATTTTTACTTCAATTTTTATTGTACCTGAGTTTTTGAGTGTACTTCACTCCCACCCCTTCAACCGTCTTCCACACAGATCCAAGACCGCATATACAGTCATAGTAGCCACAGTACGTTCCAAAAATATGTTCGCAATTTCCAGTGACGATTCAATATTGAATCATTTTCGCACAGTTACTGTCGTCCATTTGCCTACGTCGTATCCCGGTTTCCCCAACCAGCTTTTATTCGCCAGCTAGTGGCTGGGCTGTCTTAGCTCTTTTCTGAGAACATTAATTTCTGTTAGAAATTGGATGTCTACGTAATATTATACAACTGTTTAAAATAACTTACATAAAATGGCCTCGTTAAGTAATTAACTGTCACGTGATTTCCCTCCTTTCTACGACCCTACGACATAACCACTTGGACGGACAGTAGATAGTATGTCTGAGTAATTTTATCTTTTCTGGCAGAAGTGAAGATTGAATTTACAGTACGTAAGGTACACTTTTATAGAGTAGGTACACAATTATTTCAACATGAGTTACTAGTACGAAGAACTGGTAATTGGAATTAAGTACAATATGCTATAGTGCGATAATATGCACATTAGAACTGAAGCCTGTATCGAAATGTGTTTAAATATCCATATTGTGATTATTTTTCAATTTAACTTCATTCTCTATATTGTACGCTAATGTGGTGTAGACAGTATAATATACACTGCATAATGAATACGTCCACATGGACAGCTCAGTTCGTGAGTAAAAACACTCATTGTTAATACTGTACTGTATTTTGATTAAACAAAAACCTAATGAAAATAATTAAATTCAAAAGCGCAATATTTCCTAGTTTACGTAAATGGATGAACTACTTTTCTTCCCTCCTATACCTAGTAAAGTGATTTGTTTGTATATTACGTCAGTATCATCGAACTCCAGTCGTGGAAGGGGATAGCAAAGGGCGCTGATCCAGAGATATAGGCAAGTTAATATTAAAAATATTAGTAAAAATAAAATGATGTCCCTGTATTATAGAGTCAAACATACTTTAAAATATCTCATTATTCTTTCACTAATCACTAGACGACGGGCTTGGAATACCTTTACGGCGGTAATAGGTTGATGCACGACGGAGCTTAGACATGTGACGTTACTCTCGTAGGTACATTTTGTTAAGAATGCAAAATGACCTGTCAGCCGTCCCGTTGCGCGCTGTAGGAACCGAATCTAAGCCAGCAGAGTACTGTGCGCAGTCATAGTTTTTATTTTTTTATTATATTTTATTGGGTTATTTTACGACGCTCTATCAACATCTAGGTTATTTAGCGTCTGAATGAAATGAAGGTGATAATGCCGGTGAAATGAGTCCGGGGTCCAGCACCGAAAGTTACCCAGCAGCAGTCATAGTGAACAGTTATCTGACGTTAGTGTCGAGGTTTTTGTCGCAGTGTTTACGTATACTGTAGAGCGTCTAGTTTAGGCACAGTGAAAACGAAAATAAAGTAGCCTACAGGTAACGTGTGCGGGAGGTCGAGCCGTACGATAAACACGAGGGATGCACAAGGTTTTAGTTACAATTAATTATATTAAATAACATTAATTGACATTATATTTATCAAAAATACACAAAATAAAAGAACACAAATTGCATAACATTATCATATACACATTTTAACAAACAAGGAATTGTAATGTTGAAATAATTCAATAGAACAAATCAAATTTTGCTACTTAGTCTATATGATGTTTTCAAGCACCATTTTTACGGTCATGAATTTCATTCTCTGTATGACTAACATAATACCGCTGTCTTCTGCACTGTACCTGAATAAATTGAACTTTGAGAAGGGATAATTATTATGTTTAGGAAATAGTGTTGTTACTTCAGACCAATATACTGTAGTTTTGTTAATTCGGCCACAGAAGACTCTGATATTATGTCAGTCATACAGAAAATGAAATTTTGACCGCAAAAAATGCTGCTTGAAAGCAACATCATATAATTAGCAAAATTTTATTTGTTATATTGAATTATTTCAACATTACAATTGCTTGTTTGCTAAAATGTGTGTATGATGAAGTTATGCAACTTGTGTTCTTTTTTTTGTGTTTTTGGAAAATATAATTTCAATTAATCATCCGCCATAAATGTTGTAACTAAAACCTTGTGCATTCCTCGTGTTTATCGTACGGCTCGTCCTCCCCCTCACCTTACCTGCACTTTCTTTATGTTTTCACTGTGCCTATACGAGACGCTCTACTGTATTTGGTAACGTCTACAAGTGCAATGTCGAAACACCAGTCGTATTATTTGCATTCACCATTGACATCCTGTGATGTTGAACGGTCGTTCTCAAAATATAAAAACTGTTTCAGTGATCGCCGCAGGACGTTTCAGTTCGTAAATCTTCGGATGTATTTTGTTGTTCATTGTAATGGCGGCAACGAAACCGAAGAAGACTGAACCTCGCATGTATAAGATATATATTCATGTGCTTTATTTTCAATCATAACCAGACTGTACTATCTTTGTTTATGTCCGCAGTGTGTGCCCAGTATCGAGTATGTAGGAGCTACAGTCAATGCTTGCGTACATTGATTGCTAAATTATCCCGGTTCCACCCTCTACTAATCAATAATGACATGGATCATATAAATAATTCTAGATACCTTATGGCGAAAAGCCCGAAAAGTGGAAGACTGTGACATACAACTCTGACAGGCCCGAAATGGCAGCTCGTTTTGGCAGTACGTCTCCCTCCACATGAACTCGTATACCTTTTCGTCTTCTGTTCAAAGATTTATTGCATCTCTTTCCGTCCACGATGAAATTACTCATCTTTAACGCAAAAAAGCTAAGGTTCACCGTGATCGTACATACCAATTCAACCTACGTGTGCAGAGAGAGTGGAACACAGGTACATGTCCAGTAACGGTTTTTAAGTTGTTATTCCAAGGAACTCCTCAATTATTTTATGGTTCTTGCAATGTCACTGTAGTGAAAGAATAATGTGGTATTTTTAATATTTCCAACCAAGTTGCAAATTACCTTCGATGCACTTTTACATTTCAGTTTCACTTATTTCCTCTTTTTGCACTTACAATAAAATTAGTCAATAATTCAGTGGCGTATTCTGGAATAATGACGAGCTATCACTGGACAAAAAAACAGGATAGCCCTAATAAACTAACACGGAAATATATAATTGTTAAAAAAATTGATTAAAGGAGTCGTCTATAAATCAACCAGTATAATATTTAACTATTAATGTATCAATACTTGAACTCCAGCCGTCTTTCCTTTCGAGCGAATACAATATTTTAAGTTTGTTTTTCAAACGCACAAGGTCAAAATGTGCGCTTTGAGGTTCTTTAAGTTCCGAAAATACATCAACAACATAACTGTCACAATTCTTACAATTTAAACACGCCATAAACTTCAAGTGTTTCTGATATTCAAATATTAACTTACAGGCAAATATTCTGATGTGAGCAGATGATTTTTTTTTCTTTCACCATGTTAACAATGTCAAAAGAAGTGCTTATACAAATTTTTGCCACTCGACCGCAATTACGAGGACCATAAGTAATAAGTTCGCCAGGGGCCGTTAACAGAAAGAAAACACAATTTCTTTGAAAAAATTTATTGGAACAGACACAGAAATTGTTGAGCTATTTTTCAACACATTCCCCACAGGAATTGAGACAGATTTGTCATATCATGGGATCGACAGGTGCAGACGGCTGTCAAATGCTGGTTCTCAGGCGCCTGACTTCTACGACACAAGGGTACAAAAATTGATCCCGTGGTATGACAAAAGTCTCAGTTCCATTGAGGGATATGTTCACAAGTAGCGCAACAATTGCTGTATCTGTTTCAATGAATCTTTCCCTGCAGTTGTGTTTTTTTCTATAAACGGCCCCAGGGAAAATCACTTTCTGGACGGTCTCGTAATTGCGGTCGAGTGGTCAAGATTTGTATAAGCACTTCTTTTGACATTATTAATATAGTGGAATAAAAACAGGTAACTTTCTGTCTGCTCCTATCAGAATGTTTGCTTGTTTTTTTTTAGTTGGTTATTTAACGATGCTGTATCAACTACGAGGTTATTTGGCGTGTTAGTTCGTGAATCATAACGGTGCCCTAACTTCACAAAATATTCTTGAATACATGACATGAATATCTTCATCACTACAGTTTCTCCTTTTAGACCTTGGCTCTTCTCCGTCTTACAGATCTTCAGTGATTACATTAACCCATTTATGCCCAGCTGGGTCGTTTTCGACCCATTGATTAAAATTATTTTCCACGCGAATTAGTCTAGACAACACTACTGGCCGTGTGCACCATTCTCGATCATCTAGCCCGTTTATCAGCAATCACGGAAACTTGGTTAATTCTTGACAGTGATCAAGTTACAGATGCGGTGCACTGACATTTTCCCTCGATCAACTCAGTACCGTCGGCTGACGGCACGCTCGCTTGAGAAGAATCATCTGAGCGCTAGGTTACCGCGTATAAAACAGCGAACGAACGCACTCTGTCAATTATCGCTTCTTTTTTGTTTGTCGGACTGCTTTCAAACATCCTCGCAGTTTTCAAATAACAAATTTCAATAATCATGGAAGAAAAAGAGAAAAGAGCACCGAACTTCTCACAATTCGAAGTGGCAATTCCTTTAGAACTCGTCAGCAATTATGCATCCATATTACAGAATAAAAGTACTGACGGAAGTTCTCTAAGAGAAAAGCAGGCTACCTGGTTGGATTTAACCTCAAAATTCACGTGAGTTACACGTGTTTACATAATTCCACATAATTTGTAACGTAATTTATATAGTGGTTATTTCATATTATTGATAATAATTGGGAAAATTTCAATATACGGATACCTCACTGACAATTATCTTGAAATAGGCTACTAAAAAGAGCAGATTTGTATGTGTTTGTCGAATGCTCATCATCTTGCTTACGAAAAGACACATTTCAGTGCCAATAATAATTTCAGGATACGGATACCTCGCTAACAATTATTTTAAAATAAAAAAAAAAGCAATTTGTCTGTGTATGTCGAATACGCATCATCATGCATACGAAAAGGAAGTTTTTAGTGCCAATTTATTTTGTGTGCACAAGGTTGGAATTTTGGAGTAGGAGAGGGAAAGGAAAGTATCCTTGTTCTGAAATTTATCCATTTGTTTTATGTTCACAAGGTTGGAATTTTGGAGTAAGAGGGAAAGGAAGGTATCCGTGTAATTTCTCTTAATTCAAGCGTAATTAGCCTAATTGTCCAAAATGTCATGTAGGTCCTAATAGTTTCAAACGGCAAATCTATTGCTAATAAGTGATAATCTCGCATTCTACAAAATGATCATTTAGTTTTGCTATATTATTACCGGCATAGAAAAACTACTTTATTATTATGTTAACAAAATTGAACAATTAGGCCTAAATAATATTTTGTCCTCAAGTAAAGTCCCGATCTTCCAAAGCAGAAACATATATAAAACATTAGTCTATTTTGAAAAAAAAAAAGAACATTTTTATTATTCATCTACAAACTTACTCTTTCTACAATAACACCAATTCTGTTATTTCCGCAGTGATTTGCGTGTTGAAGATACATCATTTCATCTTCAATTCCATCAAGTACGTCGCCATTTTGGTTTTCTCGACTTGACCATGTTCAATTCAAGATAATCGGTCCCACACCCGTGATCAAATTTGATCATCATCAACTCGCTTGTTTAACTTAGATCGAGATTGATACTCCGCAAATTGGCGTTGAAGATGGTCAAGTGCTGACTTACCCATGGTCAAATTTTAATCGAGAATGGTGCACACGGGCATACGTGTCTACTTTTCTTAGATGCACAAAGGTACAATGCACTTGTGGAACCAGCGAGAAACCAACCGACCACGTCATTATTGCGCCGGAACTTGCCGAATAAATATGACGCAACTACCGTCTACCTTGGAGAAGAAGAAGTGAGTAAAACTCTGTTCAATCCGTGAATTTTATTAACAATCAGTGTTTCCTGCCAAGAAGATTCAGGAGAATATGTATCTTGTATGTTTTTGTCAATATTTACGCTATTTGCTATACAGTAGGGCTTAGAATTTAGTGTGGGTCGATAACGACCCACTAAGCACTTATTCGAGGATTACCTTTCACATAGCTTTTCATTATGAAATCATTTTGTATTCTTATTATTTTCCTTTGAGTAATGTTTTTACGAACAACTACCTCAATAGAAGTTTGTGTAAGGATTAGGAGTGCTTTTGGGATTGATAATTCTGATAGCATTTCTCAGAATATCTCAGGCTTATTACCGCTTTCGTTTACAACATTGTTTTATTTGTGTAATGTTATATCTCACCGCTTGGGATGCACTCTGGATAGTCTTTGACGAACTAAGTAGTTCATAATTCTCGGCACTAGCGGCACCTATGAGAACCGGGTGTGAATAACAATCAGAATGACCCCGTTTTGTCTTTTTATTATCTTCATGAGAGTTCTCTACTGGCCCCATCTGAAAACTTAGATCCTTCATAACAGTTTCCATAATCATAAGTATTCCCTCTTTTCAGACGCACTGGTCTGACAGCAATCTAAATTCTAAAATAGTTGGAGAGATCTGATTCTTCAGAAATCCCAAAATACGGGGCATATATATATATATTCATTGGTCTGCCTGAGGATAACGGATACAGATTCTGGAGATGAAGATTGCAAGGACTTCAATCGAGCTCAACTACAAGCCACAGCATAGTTAGTGACAGAGCTACCAGACATTGTTCAGCCTTATAATGAGGAAGGGGGCACCGATATTAGAAAAGATTCAGATCTTATCAGCAATGAAATTGAGAATTCCCCACCACCGACACGTAGAATAAAGCGAGAAAGAAATAAAGGTGAGCATTACGTCTAACGAACATGAAGTAGTCCCTTTACAAGACGAGGAAATCAAAGTTCGTCTGCCTTATGTTTTTAGTAAATATAATTGCAATATGAGTGGAGTACATACTTCTGATCTACGTGGAAAAAATGGCAGATACCATTACTTTCGTGGTTATTAGATGTGTGCATGAACAATGCACTCTTCTCCAAAGAGTGGAAGACGAGTTCGTTCCTTCGATACCATCGAAGAACACCGGAGGAAGGATCACTGTGGGCACTATAGCCCAAAAACAAAGACGGCGGTACAAGATTTGTGACAATGTAAAAGCATGTCAGAGATGCACCATATCATGAGTAGAACTAAGGACTTATGTCACGTAGGTTATTTTACGACGCTGTACCAACATCTCAGGTTATTTAGTGTCTGAATGAGATGAAGGTGATAATCCCGGTGAAAAAGTGTCCGGGGTCCAGCACCGATAGTTACCCAGCATTTGCTCATATTGGGTTGAGGGAAAAACCCGGAAAAACCTCAACCAGGTAACTTTCCCCGACCGGGATTCGAACCCGGGCAACCTGGTTTCGCGGCCAGACGCGCTAACCACAAGTGTGGACCTTATGTCATGTACCATAATTTATTGTGTTTCAAATTATTTGTTTCTTCCAGTACAAGGTTTCCTTTCAGATGTGTGAATGTAAAATACATGTAAATGTGAATATAGCTCTCAGGGAAATTATTCAATAAATATTTTAAAATATCGTATGCGTTTTTAATATGGTAATGATTTGTTTACACGTTACTTTTAAATTTAACAAGTTGCATACTACGCAAAAGCATAAATAAAACAAGAAATCATCAAAACATCATAATGAACAAATTCTCGAGGAAGTGCCTAGTGGGTCGTTATCGACCCACCCCATAAATTTTTACCGAAGTAACTAAATCGGTATTTTCATAGTTCCTCATGCTTACAACGTCCCTCTGACTCACTTAATATGATATGTGAAACAAAAATTAAAAAAAAAAAAAAAAAAAAATCTGGGCATAAATGGGTTAAAATACCATTTATAGGGATTCTTATTTTTTCCCCCTTCTGTTCACTTTGCAGTTAATGATTCGCAGTAGGCATTCCACTCTTTACGATTAAAAGTTTGTCTTCGTACTTAAGCTGGGAACTGTTTCACTTTGTATGATTTCAAACATTGAATATTTAAGTAAGAATAATCTAACTCCACACACTATTAAACAAATCTATTAGAGATGCATTGTCCGATTGCCACTGCAATAAAGAAAACTGCACACGATTCAACGCCTGCAACGGTAGGATTTAATTCCTCACATCACAACAATAACTCGTGGCCCGTATGCAGTAATGGATTTTTTGTAATAGGGACATATGAATTAAAGTAAAATTATAATGGCAGGTAGAGTAATTATCTCATGCCTCCATGTTAATCATTGTACCAGTGCACTTCATTTAAACCAGATACCCAGCTTTGAAGCCATTAGCTCTGTGGACTCACAGTATGTTTAATTCTCCTGTAAAAAAATTAGGTTTTACTAAAATATTGACAATAATTAATGTATGCGCAGAAGAAAGAGTCTGGGAGGAATAGGCCAAGACTGTGGGAAAATTAGAGGGAAGGCAGGAGGTCCGTGGCCAATTTCTAGAGTAATGGATTACGTGAATATTATATTACACTGTGTCAGATATATTTGTTACAGACTAACTAAAATACTTTATAGTTCATTCTTCATTGCCCACTTTTGCTGAAAATTTGAAAAATATATTTCACATATTATTTCAGATTTCTCTGTAATGTCACCGTCCACAATCTTACCGTACTTCCGGAGCGGCTCAGAGGAGTTCGGGGGAAGTCGGGTTGAGGCCGAGATTCGAGAAACCGAAGCCTTGAGATACTACGCGCCTAAGTTAAATCTGCGTCCGGAAAGAATGTGAATCACCATCTAATTCTGGGTCGTTAAGAATTAATGTGATAGCTAATAGTGGTTCGTTTCGCTTTTTCCTCGTTTACGATGTGACATGAAGGGTGACATGATTGAAAAGTATAAATCTTTCGTGAATGTTCTTTAGTGAATGCTTTGTGACCTATGAGTAAATACTAAGTTGATAAAGAGATGTTTACTGTTCGTTCCAGCGAGTTGTATGTGATAGTGGTGACTACACGTGTATAGGAGGTGCTAAAAGTATTGTGCCCGTATAAATACTGTGAAAGTGTTAATATTATGCACCTTATTTCTTACACACACACACACACACACACACACACACATATATATATATATATATATATATATATATATATATATATATATATATAATATTACCTCACTCGCAGACGAAACAGTAGGTTGTATACTAACAACTAGAGCAATTACTGTAGAGCTTCTAGCGTTCGTCTCTTGCATTCACGGGACGCAAATTTAACTTGGGGGCGTAGTACTATTCCTTGCTCTCTTCACCTCTTACTCCACTCCTGCCTCAAGAATCATTCTTGTTGAGAGAGCCGCGGAACAACGATCCGAAGACTTCTTGGAACTTGACATAATCTGCGACTTGTATTGCGCGCGAAATTTATAAAGTAGTTACAGATGAAAAGCGTACAGTGTATAAAGTTATAAATTATATATAATTTTGGTTTTCCCTTACTCTTCATTTGGACATGGGCTTCGGTGATAGCCTTGATAGCCCACAATATACTCCACTCAATGTTATACAATCGGTAGAAAATATTTTATAAAATTGTCTGGTATTAATTTACTCAATTTGATCTCACTACAATTGCATACCGACTTTCTTCGGTTAACATTAAATGACTGCACTTCTTTGCTTCTATATCTTTGAGAGATTGACTCCTGGAACGATGGTATTGCATGCAATGTCTTCAACTTCCAGTCTTCAAGACCCTCTATAAAAGAATGCAGAAGTCGCAAAATTGATAGATGATCAAGGTAAAAATGAAATTATTTTGCGGATGTAAGGGTTAAAGCGCGAAATTTATACATGAAAAATAAATTTTGATTAATTTTTCCCGTTAAACAAACACGGATATACATGAGGTTTAGCGGAGAATAAAGCTGAATTGGTAGCTCTGATTCTACAGGATAAAAGTTAACCAATCAGAAAAAATGACATGTTTCAAACAATGGTCACTAATGATAAGTATGTTTTGAATTTTTATTTCCTTATCGTCATGTTATGGCAGTGATGTCAACTGATGCCCATAGGAGCAAGCGCGCGCTTTAGAGCCCAGGAGAGCCCGAGCGCTTTACAGCGGAAAGGAAAGAGACAGACGAAAGAGGTAGTATATGCCGCTTGGTCGAACTATATACCGGGATGGCCAGCACTGATTCAATGGATAAAGGGAAGAGAACTTATTAAAACTGTATCCATGTTAATTTTTAGATCTGTCTGAGAAGTATAAGTGCTTTATAAGAATGTAAGTTTTAATTTTAATGTTCATTTTTCACGAGTTTGCTTTTTTATTCAAAAGGAATATTTTCTCAATTTTTCTACAGAAAAGTGAAATTTTCAGACATGTTTGTATAGTAGCCTTACAGGTACTAAAACAATGTTTTCGTAAATCTAATATATCATAAATACGTATTACTGAAGATAGTGTATTAACATTTTGAAAATATTCGCATGAAAATGTTTGTAAGAAGAAGAATTAACAAAGCAAATACTCTTACATCACAAACAAAAGATATGTGCCTATGTGTTGATAAAACGTCAGCTCTATAGCTTCAGCAGATTTCGAGATAATTTAATATTCTGATAACAGAAAGCTGCGCACCAATATCACCTAAAAGCGTAATGCGATGAAAGTTTTATTATGTAATATTAGTTACAGTTAAAACATATACCTAGACAACTTTGCTTTGTACTATAATATTGTTTTGATTACTTTTATAAGGCTAAAGATACCATCAATATCAATTTCAACTTATCATGTCATATTCAGTGTCTTTCTTTGGGATATCACTTTCTTTATGAATGATGTGTTTAATTCACTTAGTACAGTATAATTAGTTGTAGTTATTATGGAATTTGTGTGAATATTCCTTCTTTACTCTTTATTATGTTATTAACGTTTAAAACACAACTGCAATATTAGGCTAAGAAATAGGTGTTAGCATTTTTGTTTCACAGACAATATAGAAAATAACAAACAGAAAGAAGCCATATAAAAATAACGACATAAAATTTCACGTTCCGTTTGAAGTTTGTGCACCACTGTTTCTTAATCCAACAGGCTGCTTATTCCTTCTAGCGTACCTAGCGCTTAATGCCCGCGCACGACGTCAAGGTCAGAAAAATGCGCTTGCTTTGACATCACTGTGTTATGGTATATAGATGTGACTCGATCTTTCTTTGCTGACGCAATCACGCAATTTGCGACGACAGTCAGTCCAGAAAAGAACAATAAGCCTGTACGAAAAGAAAGGATGCCCTACATGTGGCACGCGGTCCGAGTGCGAGTCCCGATCAAGCCTGGTGTACAGTATTTCATTGAACAATCCGTAGTCACACGTGTGGCGGACAAGGTCGAAATTAGAGTTTTACTCGGGGTTCTCCCGTTACCTCAATATAGGAATTGATATCATTCCGTAACTTCTTAAATCCATCATCATTTCTCCTCTAAGGGAGGATCGAGGGGAAATTAAAATTTTCTAAACCCATAAAAGAGAAACTTGAAATTTTGTGCCTCAGTGAGGGTTTCCAGATATTCCGATTTAGACGGAATTCTCCTGATTTACCTGGTGCAATCCCGAACCTCGATTTGATAGATATAACAGAATATTTGAACAAATTAGCCTGTATTTCCAATTCTCCAATACTTTGATCTGTACATTGACTCACATGGCAACATTGTGAAAGAGGTAACCCAGCCAGCTCATAAGGCAACACTACTTGTAAGATAATAATTCCCAGATTCCTATCGTAGTGTTGGTTAATTCGTTTAGTGCGTTCAGTTGCAGAAAATATAGCGTTTTAAGTTGTATCTTATTTTACCTAATAACAGACATTGTAATAATATGCTACTTGTGTTTTATAGTTTAGCGAACTATTTTTGAGCATGGATTCATCGTCAGATGGTGAAACTACAGCAGTGCCTATTCCGAAAAATAAACAAAATTTGCAAAGCAAATTTAATAGTGAATTGTTCTTTAGTTGGTTATTTAACGATGTTGTGTCAACTACCAGGTTATATAGCGTCGATGGGATTGATGATAGTGAGACGAGGCAGCGGATTCGTCTTAGGTTACCTAACATTCGCCTTACGGTTAGGGAAAACCTCGGAAAAAAATAAACCAGGTAATCAGCCTAAGCGTGAATTAAACCCTTCCGAGCGCAACTCCGGATCAGCAGGCAAGTGCTTCAGTCGACTGAGCTACGCCGGTGGCTATAATGAATATTTAAAACTTATTCGTGGTTAATAAAAGGAAAAGACGATTATAGTGTTCATTGTAGGCCTACTGTGTGCCTCTTGTATTTTACCGTCTCTCAGTAAGGCAAAATTTACATTAAAGAACACGCGAACACTTCTTTGCAGAAAACAACTAGAAATCACACGATAAAATCTTGAGAATTTATTAAGTTAGATTCTGATATCCCAATTTCACTCTGAAAGGAACCTGGAAACCCCGGCACAAGTTTAACTTAACATGTAGGCCATACCAATTTTGAAAACAATCAATCTAACACTCTAGAAATAATGCATTTTTTTCCTTTACAACAAAAATATTTTCTATGAAAATTGAAGTTTTTGCATTGAATATTGTCCTGTTTTCCCAAAGGTTCAATTGACATCCAAATAGAGGCATATTTGAACTGTATAGCTCATAATTTAGAAAAAAAAACTTTAGTTTCAAAAACAGAAAAAGGTGTCAATATTTTGTGAAATTCTTTACATTGCCATTATTATAAATATTTTCGAAACATACTACAAAAATCTCCCTGTCCGAACTGTTCGTAAGAAAGTGCGTAGTTACATTAAGCACATATTCTGACGAACTCATTATAACCTCAACTACACAAGACGGTATCATTTAGACCACTAGTAAGTCTTTTATATAGTATTTTACACACTGCCGTAAGACAGCTAATTTATGACACTTGCTTTTCGATATGGAATTGTTTCCATGAGAAATGTGTGCTCTAACACTCACCCTAGTACACGACATAACTCTTTACAGCTTTACATCATGTACAGCGTGGCTCACCAAACTGGTATACACATTGAAAATGGGTCACAGTCCTTCCATCTATGCGCAATATGCGGAACCCAAATCACGCAAGTGAAGTGAGTAGGCATTAGATACACACATACACCTTCAAAAACCATCGCGAATGACTACTAAAAGAATGAAATTTTCCCAATTATGTTGGAACCATAGATGGAAAATACTTTCGAATTAAAAGTGTCCTCAAATTCAGGATCTGTATACTTACTACGATCATTACAAACAATAATTTTCTATTATATTGTAAAGTACTGGTATATCTGACGCAAATTACAAATTCATAAGATCATAACAATCATAACGCACCTAGGCCTATAGACCTAAATGCATGGAAAGTAATTTCTAGGCCTCCGGCGTAGCTCGGGCGGTAGCGCGTTTTCCTGCTGATCCATAGCTACGCTTGTGTGTCGGTTCGGTTCCCGCTTGGGCTAGTTACTCGGTTAGGTTTTTCCTTGTGTTCCCCCAACTCTAAGGCAAATATCAGGTAATCACATGGTGAATCCTCGGCCTCATCTCGCCAAATACTTTAGCTTTCTTGGTAGTCCATTTTTGCGGCAGGTGATGAAACATAGGGTAAACTAGGGTCTGTTGGACAGTCGGGCATGTTGGACACTCTGTACTTTAACGTGTTACCTCGCCACTTGTGGGCACCACATTCTGCTAGAAGTCAATGACGGAAGTAGCCCGACTGTCCAACAGACCCTAGTTTACTCTATGCGTTAAAGCCACAGTTCTTAAAACGATAATCCAAAGACAAATTTTATTATTATTATTATTATTATTATTATTATTATTATTATTATTATTATTATTATTATTATTGTTATTATTATTATTATTATTATTATTATTATTATTATTATTATAGATAAGGATCGGATTTATTTAATTGTTGGCTGTCCAGGGCTCGACGTTGCATTTAATGTGCATACGCGATATTAGTTGGTGAGTGGAGATGTTTTTAAACTTATCTGAAAATAATTCCGAAGAAAGTTAGTATTTTAGTAAAGTGAGCTCGTCTTTTGCATAGTATAGTTGCTGATAAAGACCGCGGGAGTGCGGCCTCTAATACGGCGATTGCAGTTGACTATGCAGAGGGGTATAAAGTATGACGTAAGTCTCTCTCGCATTTCGCTGTACTGTTCCGTGCATCGAACCCGAAACATTCAGATTGTGTTTAACTGTAATACTGAAGAGTTCCGTGTGTGAAATGACACATATTACAATGCCTAAAACAACTCGCTCACCAAGTGCAATAATAAATTATTTTGTGGAATAATTCGGACGCGATATATTTAGGCTATTATAGAAGGAGAAAGTGTTGTATGTGTCGTGTGTAATTTCAGATTATTAAGAACTAAGAAGTACTATTTTGAAAGACACTGTAATAGTAAAGCACACAGGAAAATGTTGAACGCAATTCAAAGAAGAACCAATCGAGTTCAAATGGTCGGTCACAATTCAATATAGACTTATGTGACACGTTGGTATACACAGACATTCCATTCAGAACTTTGGACAATCCCCACTTAGATCATTTCTGGAAAAATACACAAATCAACAAATTTTCGAGGAGAAGCAACAATACGTAAAGAATATTTTCCAATTTTGTACCAGAATACAATTGTCAAAATTCGAGAAAGCATGAACGATCAGAAATTATATGGGTATGAGATGATGAGTCTACAGACGTAAGTGGTAGATATGTGGCAAATGTGGTGGTAGGTAAGGTAAAGTACCCAAATAAGAGACAGGGCCCTAATAAGAGATACATTGTTAACTTTTCCGGTGTAATTTGCCATCTCTCGACAACTATGGTAAATCAATGTTTGTGCTTCTAAAGCATCGTTTTCTTTGTGTAACCTCAGTTGAAAGTAAGCAACGAAGCTGAGAGCGAACAAAGTAATTTTTCACACTTTGAACTTTTTACTGGCTTTTGTTGAGGAACAAAACAGCAGTTAATGTAAGCTGCAACAAAATTATTATTAATTTTATAATATTGCTGGCAAAATGTTGCAAATAATAAGGTAGATTGCTAATAAGGAAGATAATAATTTATAACGTTGGGTAGCTACTTCATTTTTATTTACTCCGTTCCCTAATAAGAGATACCTAGGGGTCCTATTAAAAGACAGTATCTCTTATTTAAACCCTTATTTGGTATTATTATGGTGCTCATCTTTGAGAGTTTACGAAAAGCGTTAATGCTTCTAGTCGTGTCAGTTTGTCTGCCAGTAACTATATGAAAACCAATGAAAGATTAATTTAACTATTAATTAAAACCTAATTACGAATTAGGTCATCATTAATTATCCCTTGTCCTAAATTATTCATTACAAAAATTACTAATTGACATGATTAAATTATCATTATTAATTACTAAAATTAATTATTCATTGCGATGACAATAATACCAATAGCTAAAGTAAATTAAAATTGGCTAGTCCGACAATACTTACCTTACATAAAGATCAAAACATAAGTACTTAATTCGTAAAATATTCTCTATACATTTCAAATAAAAATCTTGTGTAATTATTAAAATTATAACATTTAATTGCGATTCCTGGTTTCGAAAATTTCATTGGACCTGTGTAAATATCACCCCTACAGCCAGTGCCAGCGTTTGTGGCGCGTATTCTTGAGTAAAAAGCCAATCAGTGAGCACTTGTTGCCAGTGTAGCAGAGAACGATACCACCCAACACGTCACGAAAGCAATATGCCAGTCACAGTTGTCACCCTTATTGCCCACTGACTGCATCAAAGGCAAGACACTCGCACTTAGCGTTTCTGGGATGTGTCCTTGAGTACACTGACCAGTCAGTGGGATCTGTTGCCACTTCGGCTGGGAGTGGTACTACCTTCTAAACAGATGTGACTTAAGCAATATGCCAATCATAATTATCAGCTTTAATGCTCACAGGCTGTGGTAAAGATTCGCTCTCAACGTTCCCATTACTTATTTCACGCGCCAGAAACGGTGACTTTGGTTATACCACAGTTAGGCCTACAGAAGCAGCAGCACAGCAACAACCACCACCTTAAGAGCTGTAAGATTCAACCAGTGGGTAGTCGCATATAAAGCCATCCAGGGCCGGAAAAGGAGCTATCATAATATCAATTCTAATCAGAAAAAAATGAGAGTTTAGATAAGAAAAAACAAAGAAATGATGGAGCCGCAAGAAGTTGTGCGAAAAACCACAAAAATCACAGAAAAACCTAGTGCAAGAAGCACTCCTTGAGTTCGTCCAGTGATGAAGAATCCGATGTGGAAATGGAATTAATTAACTCTAGTTATTCGGTATATGGAGAAGATTATGATGATGAATAGTGCTTGTTTTGCACTGATTTTTTTCAGAGGACACCAGGGCCCAGGGGGGAGAAATAGATTCAGTGTTCAAAATGTCGTCGTTGAGCATACGGAGACTGCAGCACTGATGAAGAACCTTTCATTTGTCAAACTTGCTCAGTACACCGAAATAAGAATTGTGTTAATTAAAGGGGTCGGCCAAATAAGTGCAATAAACTTAAAATTAAAATATGTAAATCGAAATTTAATATTCTATCATATTTCTTTCTCTAGCAAAATATTAACGTTAGCAATAGTAGCCGAAATAAGATTAGTACATTCATGTCCGATTTGGCCGACTTTGTGTTCTTTTCGTAAACCATCTTAATTTCACTTGGAAAACTGCCAAACAAAAAACAGAATTCCTGTTGAGAGCAGTTAGACCACTGTTGCACTGACCCCTTCAATTTTAAAATGTTCCTGAATTTATTAAAGTATCTACGTGATTTCGCAATGATATATATTACTTCAATTTTGAGCCAAATGATAATAATTTTTGTCCATGTTCAAAAATAAACTTAACACATGTATCTCTTATTTGGAATCATTTTCCAAAACATCACTATTTCCCAGTTTTACTTTTTTATATAATTTAAAGTAGCAATAAAATCTGACTAAAATTTTGTGTTGTCAATTCTAAAAATAGACGAAATGCTGTATGTATTCCACTCATTCAGATTAAAAATATCTATTCCCATCATCATTTATAAACAGTTAAGAAAAAGTGTCTCTTATTTGTGTACTTTACCTTATACTTTCCGAGAACTATGTAGGGAAAAATTTGTGCTAATTTCAGAGAAATTGGAAATGATAAACCATGCAATTATTGTCCAAGTATTTTATAAGTAGGCTTCGAGACTTGGGACCCGATACAATAAGTTTACTGTGCATGTACTATAGGTTCTTGACTCGCTGCAGGTAGTACAAGGTAGGGATGTGTTGAGGTAACAACGTTGCTATTTACAGTAGAAGACGGTAGTATGGATAAACACACACTTATGTACATACATTACACAATGACAATGTCAAAAGACTATGAAAAGCATTTATTCTCCTGTCTTTTATAAGCATTTTTGTTTAATTATACAGAGTGTTAATGGTGGAAATAAACATGTGGCAATTCTAATTATCCTATTGGCCGTATTTAGGAAGTGCAGTTACAGTACCGAATCGCAATGTACTACAAGATACATTTTCAATGTCCCAAACGTAAATCTTTTTCAGTTATCTGCCAAACACATTTTGTACTGTGAAAAAATGCGCTCTACGTCGCATGACGTGATAGGAGCAAAATGATAAAACCTAACATCATTGCAGTCTCTAAGAGACAGTCCTGTATTCTCGGGTGACTATGTCCACTAATTTTCTGTTCATTTTTAGTAGGTTATTTCACGACGCTTTATCATCATCTCAGGTTGTTTAGCGTCTGAATGAGGTGAAGATGATAATGCCGGTGAAATGAATCCGGGGTCCAGAATCGAAAGTTACCCAGCATTTGCTTATATTGAGTTGAGGGAAAACCATGGAAAAATCCTCAACCAGGTAACTTGCCCCGACCGAAAATCGAAACCGAGTCACCTGGTTTCGCGGCCAGACGCGCTAACCGTTACCCCACAGGTGTGGACTGTTTATATTATACAATGTTCCATAAAATTGATTTCCACTTCTGTTTTACACGTTCAGTAACCGGTGTACTTGGTGTCTCATTAATTCTCTGTGTCATTTCCTCAGTTAATTTGAGGGCTTCCGGCATCTCTTGCTCTGACTTTACTAACCGTGTAATAGTTTCAGACACAGTTTGGAAAAAGGCTTGTATGAAAACCAAATTATTCGTCAGAATCTTCAAATCCAGAGCGTTTCCCTTTGCGTATTTGTTGGCATTCAATCTACAGTACCCCCACCCACTACACGCTTTACCACTATACTCCGTTATGCGGATTTCCCACTGAGCTGCTCTATTGGGTCCGAAGTCTCGAAGCCTATTTACAAGGCTATGCGCCTTTTATGACCGGAAGGGATTAAATATGTTAATGTAGCCTATTTCTTTTCGTCACTGATGCAGCTTCATATATTATTAAGGCAGTAACATGGTGCATTTAACTTGCCTGGAGCAAAGACTGCATAGAGTTGCTGATGCAATTCATGCTTTATATAGCTATGTGGACTGTTTTATAGCTTCTGTGAAAAAATAATTCTCAAAGCCCCTTCAAGAATATTAAAATTTCGAGAAATTGCTCCAGATACCTCCCTTCCACCTCAACCCGTAGTTACAAGATGGGGCAAGATGAAGTTGCCTTAAATTTCGCAGAACATAACAATAAAAATGAAACTAGTTATTCATACAATAGATGAAGAAGATTCAGCTACCAATACAAAGCAAAATACCAGATCTCAGAAAATATGCACCAAAATCTACAATTCATAAAGACCGATTACAGAAACTTGTCACAAGTTATAACTCAACTGGAAACGTCTGGTCTACAAATGTCCAAGTGTATTAAATTAATTGAGAAAGTATCGGAAAGAATTAATAAGGTACCCGATGGACTGTATCTTGATAAGTTAAATGACAAATTACATAGTGTAATGAAAAAATAATGGCTATGCAGTGTTGAAGAGTTTCGTGAAAAAACTTAAATGACAATGTAAACCTTTTCACATATTCTCCATTAACCTCGTGCGAGTCTAAGGGAGATTTTCGCAGTACAAACATATTCTAACTCATTGGTCGTTAGCACTCGCTGAAATGGGTAAAGGGTAAGCGGAGCCGTCCCGTGTGCCCCGTCGTGCAGCAAGAAGAGGTAAAGAGCATACCCGCTAGCAGCTACGAATTCACCATAGTGCAGTGTGTTCTCCGCTAGCCCCAGGGTGCTCTGTGTTGATGACAGCTGTTCTAACTGATAAATGCAGAAGTTTCTCTTTGACAATCTACGTTACAATATGTACATAGTTATACATTGTAGTTCCTTACTGTAAATCAGTGGTGACCAAACTGGATATCGTGATTTGATTACATCGTGTAATCAAAGGCATTCATACTGGTAAGGGGAGTTTCCTGTACATTGCTATCTGTTGCGCTCACGTACTGAAGGTAAGCAGTGTCGGTACCATGTCGCTCTACAAACCCTCTGTCTCTACGAGCAGGAACAGAAGATTTTGTACAGAATGGGAAAAGGAAATTATTCGCGGTTAAGTGTATATCAGAAAATCATAACTCAGTCATAACCATTAATCCACATTGTAGATAGCCTACGTATTGTATTCTATAAACATTTATTAGTTATCAGTTAGGCCTACCTGTTTGTATATCAGGAAAGACAGTTTAAATATATATGGAAATACATGTTCAATCGGTGTATATTATTATTTAAAGTAACACAGGTTATTTGTCTTTACTTGTCCATCTTACGTCTTGTATTTTGTTTGTTCTTTCAGGAGTATAAAATGGCTGATAAATCTCAGAAGATCAGAATTAATGAACAAAAGCATAGATTATTTGTTCAATAATATAAAACTGTGTTCAATTCATTTTGAAGAGTGTATGTTCATGAATACTGAGAGGAAGAAACTTGCGTGGAATGCTGTACCCACGTTATTTGACATACCTAATGAACCCCCTTATTTAGACCAAAACGAAAGCTCCCAAATAGAACATATTATGAAAGTGAACGCAAGAAAATTAAGACCACAATTTCAGAACATCTTGAAAATGAAAACAGCTCCACTCGAGTTTCAGAAGAAACTTTCTCTACCACGTGTGATATTTCCATACAAACAGATTTTAGTTTTACTGATATGATTAGTAAATTAGAAAAACAATGTCGAAACAAATCTTCAGAAATTGTTAGGCTTCGCAGAAGTTGCCAAGAAATAAAAATGTGCAGATGTGTTTGCAATTGTAAGGTGAAGCATCGCAAGATTACCAAGCAAAGGATTATTGCAGATAGGCTTAAAATTAAATGTGTTGCTTCACAATATTTAGGTAAGGAGGCCCTAGATGCGTTTTCGCAACATTTTGCTTCTTTGCTGTTAAACGTGATATGGTAATGATTATTTTCAATCATACGTTATGTTGCAATGTTAAAATTTTTAATATATTTAATTTTTTAATCCCTTTATGTTTATTGGGTAATTCTTGATGAATAATTCAGTCATTAATATTTCTTTTATGTTTTTATTTATATTTTCTATGGAATATGCTTTTTAGTATTTGTTAAGTTTATGGCACTTATTATCTATTATACTGATGTTGGTAAACCTGGTTTATTGAAAACATTTGGTAACTGATTCATTGATGGCGCAATACTTGAGAAGAAAGGAAGTGATTATTACAAGTGTTGAAATGTCTGCAGACTGTCATAAAGGAATGTAAGTTTTGTTTATTATTATAATTTTATTATACCTTTTCTTGTATATATTACAATCTAAAGACTCTTAGGATACTTCTTGTAAAAGTAGCTGGACATTGCATGAAACGTTACTTCTGTAATGTATGCCTGAATGTTGGTGTTGCGTTTTTGCAACATCGGACACATGGAATATCAAAACTGTCTTTCTGAGATTAGTGAAATAAATATATATATTTACTTATGGAATTCGATTTTTCGCATAAAATAGTTATTCTATTCATGTTTTATATTCAAGGGGCCTGAGTGAATATGAAATAATGACAATCATGGAAGAGAACGAAAAATTCAGGCAGATTTTGTAGATCTTTCATATCTCCACTGGAAGCTAGAAGTGATATCGATGAAGACAGTGCTGACGAGGACTTCGATGGAAACATAAATAATCTAAATTGTCATCAACTGGGGGCTGAAGGGATAGTGGTCCTCAGTATATGGAAGAATATACAATAACATAAAATCAGGCACAGAATGAATATATGCCAGAAGGTGCAGAAATACGTGAAATATCAGAGCTTGTCAGGAGATAAAGGGACTATTGTAAGAAAATGGAAAAAGAGTGATTTACCAAGTTACTGTTAACTGAAAAGAAAAGTAAATGTGGAAATTGAAAATTGTGAGTCGACTCCCAACATGAAAAGAACTTATTGCCAATTGATATTTTTCAATTATTTTCCATGAAAATGTTGTACTTGATATTGTGAACCAAAGTGTTGCGTATGCGGTGCAGAAAGGAAGGGATAAATTTAGTTTTTCCCCAAGTGATTTCAAAACATTCCTTGGGATTCTTCTTGTAAGTGAATATACTAAAGTCCCACACCGTCGAATATACTGGGAAGAGAGCAGTAACACAAGAAATGAATCAATAGTCAGAGCTATGAGACGCAATAAATTTGTTGAAATAATGAGAAACATGCATCTAAATGGCAACACACAACTTGACAAGAGCGATAGGTTGTCTAAGGTGAGGCCCTTTCTAGATGAACTTATGTGAGAAAGTGAACTTTGTAACCAAACCTAATTGGCTTTCTTCGCATAAATTGTTTTAGTCCACGTCTTCCAAAATAAAGTATCATAGCCTCGTCAATACTGGATTTATTCTCTCACAGTGTTGCCTACTGTATGCATAATTTTCATTTTCCTCATTTAGTGAAATGCACTGAACGTTGTAGATAGATTCACAGAAATAGGTGTGGGCCTTACAGGGACAGAAGTGTCTATTAACAATCTGGCTGATATGAAGAAAACAGAGAGGTTCCTTTGATATGAAGTAAGATGAAGGTTCTAAATTACTGATATATCGCTGGAAAGACCATTCTGTCGTGACTTTTGTGTCAAACTGTGACAGTGTACTGCCAGTGAGTAAAGTACAAAGATATTCCAGCGCTCAGAAAAAGAATGTGGCAATTTCTCAACCAGCAACCATCACAAATTACAATGTAAATATGGGTGGAACTGATCTCATGGATCAAAATATGAGTACCTATCGAAAAAATATACGTCCCAAAAAGTGGTTGTGGTCTTCCTTTTTGTTGGGGTTAGATGTCGGTGTGCAAAACACATCGCTTCTCTAGAGTCAGTCATATGGAAGACATGGATTTTCTGTCATTTCGTAGAAGTATCGCAGTGGGCTATCAGTGACAATATGGAACACCGAAGTCAAGACCTAGTCTAACTGTGACTCCTGTCAGCAGCAGAGTAGCACCAAGTGTTCGATATGATGAAAGGGGCCATATTATAGTCACTCAGCAAAAGAGAACAAGGTGTACTGTTTGTAAATCCCAGACAACTAAACGATGTCTAAAATGTGACGTTGCTTTGCATGATAAATACTTCCAAGAATTTCATTTCCAGGAATAATGTTTCTAACGATGTAAATAATATAAACTTTTCAAGGTGTTGCTTGAAAAGAATTTAATTTTAAAAAATAATGTCTCTAATGATGTAAAATGTTAATTTTTCATGTTGTTGCTTTCAATGTTAAATATTTCCTTTTTTTTTTTTTCAGAAATAATGAGATAAAATGAAAACTTTTCATCTTGTTGCTTCCAGTGTCAAATATTTTTCAGAATTTAATTTTCAGAAATAATGTCTCAGATCATGTAAAATACATTCTGTGCATGGTAATAAAATAGGTTAGGTCAAAATATGTCGTCTTATTTAATTATTAATTCATCATATTAAAAACACAATGTGAGTAATAATTGCTATCCTATGTGCCCGGTGATGCATTTTCGCAACACATCATATCTCAGGAACTAGAAATGCTATAACAAAAATTTCTGAAATTTCTACGTTCATAAATGCTAATGCACTCAGGAATTTAATTTTATTAAATTTGAAAACGAAAAATTATTCTGGGCATATATGGGTTAAGTCAGATTCAAATGCCAATAAATTCAAAGCATGGACTGCGATGGACTGACTCAGTAAAGGTCTTTGCTCTGAAATTATTGTATTGTAGCACACAGTGCTACAAATTATTATGTCATTATTTGTTCCTGCCTTCTGTGAGGACATTACAGGCATATGTAGAAGGTGTAAGATTAAATTGTGGCATTAATGACAGTAATTGACAAGAGTATTGGAGGTAGTGAGTAATAGAAAGGAAGTCTTTGTAATAGGGGACTTAAATGGCAGAACAGGCCGTAAGTACGATGATCAAATAATTGGACGCTATGGGGAAGATGTTATAAATGAAAATGGTCAAAGAGTAATTGAGGTTTGCCAGGAGAATGAACTGAAAGTGGCAAATGGATGGTTTGAGCACAAAGGAATTCATAGGTTCACATGGCAACAATCAACTCGTAATTTACAATCTATAATTGATTATGTGATAATAAAGCAGAATACAAGATTGGTCTTGAGAGACGTAAGGGTGATGCGAGGTGCAGAGTGTGGAACAGACCATTTCCTAGTAGTATCGAAGGTGTATTTCCCTTATGTATACTATAAAAGAGAAGTGGGGACAAGATACATTCTCAGCCATTAGACAATGTTAGATATAATATCGAGAGTCTAAGACATGACTCAATAAAATTCTTATACCAGTTACGTCTAGCAAACAAAATTAGGAACATTCAAGAGGACTCTCCTGAGAATATGTATGAAGATATAAAATCTTATATTCATGAGGCGGCATATGAAAGTGCTTTGGGAGAACAGAAGAAGAAAATTATTGATAATCACGGGACACCATGGTGGACTGATGACATCCAACAAGCCGTAAAGAAGAAAAAAGATGCTTATGCTAAATGGATGCAGTCAAAATTAAATACAGATCAACAAGAGTATAGGAACCAGCGCAAACAAACCCAAAAGCTAGTGAATAAGGCAAAAAACGAGTATTGGCAAAAAATATGTGAAGAGGTTAATAAATGTACTGGTAACACAAGGGCTAATAAGGGATGGAAAGTGGTCAAAGGGTTAAGAACACAGAACAAAGACACAGCAGGATTGAATATTATTCAGCTGGAACAGTGGAAAAATTACTACGCAGATTTGATGAAAGAACAAAGGAAGGAATTCCTGGAAGTTGGAGCTACACATGGGAGTGAACAATTTGAGGAAGAAATTGAAGAAATATCTGTGGCAGAGGTAAAATTAACTTTATCTAAGATGGAAAATGATAAAGCTCCAGGACGTGGTGGTATAAATGTGGAACTCTTAAAGAATGCTCCAGATGTGCTAATTGAAGTTCTGGTCTAATTATTTAATAAATGTTTGAAAGGCGAAAACCCACCTGAAGAATGGAAAAAATCAATCATAACATCGGTATACAAGAAAGGGAACCCACGAGAATGTAGCAATTACAGAGGTATTAGCGTAATCTGCACCATGGCAAGATTATATGCAAAAGTCATTAAGAAAAGAATAGAAGGAGAATATATAGACTTAGAAGAACAAAATGGCTTTAGACCTGGGAGATCGTGCATTGATGGGATATTTACGTTGAAAAAATTGATGGATAAGAAGGTAGAGAGGGACAGAGAGGTCCATTTTACATTTATAGATCTGCAGAAAGCGTATGATACTGTACCTTTAGGTAAACTTTGGGAAACTTTGGAAGCAATGAACATAAAGAAAACCTATATAAGGGCGGTTAAAAAATTATATTGTGGATGTAGTAGTGTTGTAAAGGTAGGAAGCCACTTATCAGAAGACTTCGCAGTTACAAAAGGCCTACGCCAAGAATGCTCACTTGCTCCAACTCTTTTCAAGATTTATCTCCAAGCAATTTTGGAACAGTGGAGGAAGAAATGTGGTCAGATGGGTGTACCAGTCGGGGAAGATACTTTATATAGCCTACATTTCGCTGATGATCAAGTGCTGATAGCGGCAGATGAAGAAGATTCCAGCTATATGTTTCGTAAATTGAGTGAGGCTTATAAGGAAGGGGGCCTATCAATTAATTTCAAGAAAACAAAATACATGGTTGTGGGTAGTCGCAGCAAGGTAAATTTAGATACTGGGGATACACAAATAGAAAACTCTGAGTCATTCAAATATTTGGGTGTTACCCTCAACAGTCAGGCCAAAAGTGATGAAGATATGAATAATAAGATTGGTCAAGGAAAGCGGGCCATAAGACAATTAAGTACACTCCTGTGGAATGACAAGGTAACAAGGAAAACTAAGACAAGTATATATAAAACTATAATAGAAAGTATATGTACCTATGGCTCTGAAACTTGGGAAATGAGAGACAGGATGAAGAAGAAATTGTTGGCTTTAGAAATGGATTACTGGCGCCGTAGTTGTCAAATTTCGAGGATGGACCACATTAAGAATCAGGATGTCCGTAATATAATGCAAGTATCAGGAGATATCTTACAATCAGTGGAAACTAAACGCCTGATATGGTATGGGCATCTCCAGAGAATGTCAGCCGACCGCTGGCCTAATAAGGTTTTCAACTAGACTCCCTCGGAAAAAAAGAGAAGAGGAAGGCCAATGAAAAAATGGAGCAAGGAGGTTCAGGAGGATATGGTCTGCAGGGGTCTACAAATGGGCGATTGGCAAAACCGGAGTACCTGGAAGTTGAGAAGCGGGAGACGGCGACAGCCGTAAAATTACTCGCAATACATACATACATTAATGACAGTGTGTTTGAAATGTTAAAGGAGAAAGTTCAATCATTTACAGCCAATGATAGGCTGGTAAATTTAGTTCTGGATGAGATGTCCCTAATGTCACAATTATCTTATGTCGCCAGTTCAGATATTGTAGTAGGTTTTGAAGATTTTTTGAATGACAGAACCCCAAAGATTGCAAACAGTGCCTTAGTAATAATGATCAATGGTATTTTTTTCAAAATTCAAGTAACCCCTGGCTTATTTCTTCACGAATAATAGAATAACAGCCCAACAATTAGCAGATATATTGTTTACAGTTTTGAACAAATTCCAGGAAATTGGTCTAATTGTAAAAACCTGTGTTACTGATCAGGGCTCTAATTTTATGGACTGGAGGCGTGATTTAGGAATAAGTGAGGAGAAGCCATGCCTTATGCATGGTAAAGATAAGATATTTTTCTTCTATGATACACCACATCTTATTAAAAATGTTAGAAATAACCTATTTAAATATGATGTCCACCAATTGAGTAGTGGGGAGTTTGGAACTACTTCATGGAAACACATTTCACAGTTTTATCAAAGTGATTCCATAAGACATTTCAAACTTGCACCA